>NW_022436991.1:6504658-6512446 GCF_009761245.1 Sapajus apella | reverse complement strand
CCACGCCCAGTTAATTTTTGTATTTTTAGCAGAGACAGCGTTTCACCATGTTGGCCAGGCTGGTCTCAAACTCCTGACCTCAGATGATCTACCCAGCTCGGCCTCCTGAAATGCTGAGAATATAGGCATGAGCCACCACACCTGGCCCGTTTGGTAGAATCTCAATGTCTATCTGCTAGAGTTATGGTCAAGTTGAAGTGGACTGGCAGCCTTTTGGTTATAATGATTCTAAATAACATTATGAATACTTAGTGTCCTAAACCTTTATATATCTTAAAACTAATTTATTTGTGGGTATGATTAGTATTCCCACTTTCCTGATGAGGTAAGGTTGACAAATCTGAAAGACTCTATCACCTTGAACCAAGACCAGATATATGTGTATCCTTTCTAGGCATATTCTGACAGCTCAGCAGAGTTAGCTAAGATGTGTGGGCACCTGGACAGGCTAATGTTGAGGTATCCTGTTGCACATGGCGGTCAGGGTTAAAAACCTGGCTCCATCACCTACCAGGTGGTGACCTTGAACAAGTTACTAGCACACTGTGCCTCAGTTTTCTCATCTGTAAAATGGCAATAACAAATAGTACCTACCTTGTGGAATTGCTAATGAAGATGACATCGTTCATATATATGGTAAGAGCCCTGTTAGTCTTTATTAAAAAAATGACATTTTTTTCTATCTGGTTACATTTCCAGGGATGTTTTATCAACATTCTTATGGTTTGGCACCTGCTGTTCCATCCCTTAATCCAGTTCAGTCTGCAGCCTGGACTTTTTCCAAGCCCCAGTCACTTTGCTAATCAATATCTTATCACATCACATCTCAGTCTGGGCTCTTCGAGACCAGGCAGGGAGCCCCTGGGTCCTGCCAGCCTGCTGCCACCGTCTGCATGGCTCTTAGCTGGGGAGACAGAAACCAAATCCTTCACGAAGATGCTGGGAAATTAGTTTAGCACTGTCTGCCGGTGCGCGGTGACTCAGAGGCAGCCAGCCCAGCGGGGCTCATGGGCTCTAGGGTTTGAACAAGATTAATGTCGTAGTGAATGCAAAGCAGGCCGAGAGAGCCAGTGGGGGCTGAGAGGCAGGGCGGGCAAGAGGCTTCTGTTTACTCCTAGCTCCCGTTCTAGGTGAGCTGAGGTTCTGGGCAGCAGGGCTGGCTCAGCCGCTTACTATGATGACAGGAAAGCTGGGAGACTCTGAGGAGGGGCAGTGGGATGCAGGCGAAAGCCAGAGGTAATGTGAGTGGACATCTCATCCACGTCACTTACTCTGTGACCTGGGATAAGTAGCTTAGCCTCTCTGAGCTCCCACCTTTTTGTCAATCAAATGGCCTTTGGGGTTGCTGAGGATGAGTGAGATGATGCATGTGAAGTGCTAATCTTAACCCAGTGCCTGGGAACATTATAAGCACTTAGTAAACAGAAGCAATGAATAATACTGAGCTTGGTCAGGTGCAGTGGGTGATGCTTATAATCCTAGCATTTCGGGAGGCCTAGGCAGGAGGATTACTTGAGTCCAGGAGTTTGAGACCAACCTGGCAAGATAGCAACAGCCTATGTCTACAAAGAAAAAAAATAAAATGAGCAGGGCATGATGGTGTGCGCCTATAGTTCTAGCTACTCAGGAGGCTGGGAGGGGAGGATCACTTAAGCCCAGGAGGTTGAGGCTGCAGTGAGCTATGACTGTGCCACTGTGCTGTTGTGAGACCCTGTCTCAAAAAAAAAGAAGAAAAGGGTTGGGCTTTATAAACTCCCTCTCCTTTCATTTCCTCAAACATCCCCACCCCTCAAACTCCTCAAAATTACTGTCTAAAAGCAAACACCAAAAGTTCAGGGGAGGAAGGGATTGGGAGGCAGAAGATGGAGAGTGTGTATGTGTGTACGTGTGTAAGAAAGAGAGACAGCAGGGAGAGGGAGATACACACACAGAGAAAGAGAGACCCCTAGACACACAGACGTGCACATACATAGAGAGACATACATACAGAGACACACGGAGGGAGAGAGAGAGAAACAGGGAGAGTCAGATGGAGGTATCTGAACCTGGCTCAGCCACTCACCAGCTATATGGCCACAGTCATTAACCTCTTGGTACTTGGCTTGCTCATCCATGCAATGGGGACAGCAGTAACCCCGCCTTCACAGACCTATGTGAGGATTAAATGAGTACATGTAAGTGTTGGTACAGTGCCTGGTATTGTGGTAGGCAGATTTCTAAGAGGGTCCCCCAAGACTAGTGCTCCCTGGAGTACACAACCTGCACAACCTTCTGCCTTGAGTGTGGGAACTGGGAATAAGATGAGACATCACTCTGCTGATTAGGTCACAACATACGACAAAGGTAAAAGGATCTCACAGATGTAATGAAGGTCCCTAATCAGTTTACTTCAAGTTCATCAAAAGGGAGATTAATCCAGGTGGGCCTGACTTAGTCACATGAACCCTTAAAATCTGGGTCTAGTGGTCAGAGACAGTTAAGAAATTCACAGCATCAGTGATGTCTTCTAGTTGGCCTTGAAGAAGCAAATTGCCATGTGTGGGGAGGGCCAGGTGGCAGGGACAGTGGGCAACCACCAGGAGCTGAGGGCCTCTGTTCTACAGATATACCAGGAACCGAACTCTGGGAACAAGCAATACAGCTTGGTAGGGGACACTGAGCTTTAAAGAAGACCACAGCTCCAGCTGACCCCTTGATTTCAGGCAGATGAGACCCTGAGCTGATGATTCAGCTGAGCTGTGCCTGGACTTCTGACCTGCAAAAATTGTGAGATGATAAATTTCTGTTAGTTTAAGTCACTGAATTCATGGTAATTTGTCATGCAGCATAGAAAATTAATTTATAAATATTGGTAATTATCATCCCAACAGCAGAAAAAGCAGAGCTAGGGCCACATCAAAATAACTTCTTTGCAACTAATTACCAATAGCAGATGTATTGGGCATGATCTGCTGAGAGGGGCACTTCTCTATGGTATCCTTCTGCAAAATGCAGAATCTTAGTCTAATCATGAAATATCATCAGCCAAAACCCACCAGGTGCGGTGCCTTAGCACTTAGGGAGGCAGAGGCAGGAGGATAGCTTGAGCTCAGGAGTTCCAGACCTGCCTGGGCAATATAGTGAGACCCCATTCTCCATAAAAAAGGAAAAAAAAATAGACAAAAACACTGAGCCAGGTGCAGTGGCTCATGCCTGTAATCCCAGCACTTTGGGAAGCCAAGGCTGGTGGATCACTTGATGTCAGGAGTTCGAGACCAGCCTGGCCAACATGGTGAAACCCCATCTCCACTAAAAACACAAAAATTAGCTGGGCATGGTGGCGAGCGCTTGTAATCCCAGCTACTCAGGAGGCTTGAATCTGGGAGGTGGGCTTGGCAGTGAGCTGAGATAGTGCCATTGCACTCCAGCCTGGGTGACAAAAGTGAACCTCTGTCTCAAAACAAAAGAAAAGATAAATTATCAGACCAAACCAAATTCAGTGACATCCTATAAAATAACCATTGTTTTAAAATGTAGGTGTTATCATTATTCCAGTACGAGAAGGCCAACACATCAGGAGATAACTGTCACTGAAATGATGGTTTGCTACTAACCCTTCCCAGAGGAGGAGAACTCCATGCAAGGGGCACATGGGGGAAGAACCAGGGTTGGTCAGGAGGAAGAAGGAGCGAGGGGGAAATGTGGGCAAGGGCCTTTATTGTGGTTTCTGTGGGACAGGAAAGGCAAACAGGACAAATCAGTTTAGAATTGTCTAATGTGAATGATTTCAGCAGACTGGGTGCAGTGGCTCACACCAGAACCCCAGCACTTTGGGAGGCTAAGGAGGGAGGATTGCTGGAGGCCAGGAGTTTAAGACTAGTCTGGGTAACATAATGAGACCCCGTTTCTACAAAAAAAAATTAGCCAAGCATGGTGGCATGTGACTGTGGTCCCAGCTACTCTGGAGGCTGAGGCAGGAGAATCGCTTGAACCCAGGAGTTTGAGGCTGCAATGAACTCTGATCTCACCACTGCACTCCAGCCTGGGCAACAGAGTAAGACTCTGTCTCTTAAAAAAAAAATGAATGAATGAATTTTGCATGCTCAGTATATAGGACCTGTTTCTAATTGTCTAGCACCTGGCTCTGGGGTCATTAGGGGAGAGGGACAATGGTCAAGAGTGTAGGAGCCTGAATATGCAGATGTTTGGGGCTCTGGATTGGTTAGTTTGCATATGAGGGCATGCTCACCGCTCGCCATTTACTGTATCTAGGAATTGGCTAGCCCTTGGAGCGGTAGGGTCAGCCAGGCCCCAGGTATCAAAGCATCAGCAATACAGAAAATAAAAAGGCATGATTAACACAGCCAGGACTTCTTAAAACTGTCACGGTCATGAAAAACAAGGAAAAACCAATAAACAGTCACAGACCAGAGGAGATTTAAGAAGATATGATGACTGTATATAATCTGGGACTCTGGATGGGATTCTGAAACAGGAAAAAATACATTAATGGAAAAGCTGGTGGAATCCAAATAAAGTCTATAACGTTGTTAATAGCATTATACGAACATTAATTTCTTAGTTTTGACAATTATATTGTGGTTAAGACAGTGACTTTAGGGGAAACTGGGTGAAGGGGATACAGGGATTCTCTGTACTAATTTTGCAACTCTTCTACAGTCTAAAATTATTTCAAAATTAAAAACTAAATAGCCCAGGTGTGGTGGCTCATGCCTGTAATCTCAGCACTTTGGGAGGCTGAGGTGGGTGTATATCTGGAGGCCAGGAGTTCAAGACCAACCTGGCCAACGTGACAAAACCCTGTCTCTACAAAAAATATAAAAATTAACTCAGTGTGGTGGCACACACCTGTAGTCCCAGGTAATTGGGAGACTAAGCCAGGAAAATCACTTGAATCCAGGAGTTGGAGGTTGCAGTGAGCGGAGAATGTGCCACAGCACTCCAGCCTGGGTGACAGAGCAAGATCCTGTCTCAAACAAACAAATTAAAAACTAAAAAACAGAACCATGGACTTCCATTTATTTACTGTGTGTTTTTGCCTGAACTATGCTAGGCATTTTACATTCCAATGAGGTAGAGGGCAGGACTTGACTCCAGACGAGGGGCTCAGATACTGGACCAAATTGAGGACTAGCTAAAACAGGACCAGGGTGGAAGCTGCTTTCTAAAGCAGCTATGAAACAAATTACTACAAACGTAGCAGCTTAAGACATCACCCAGAAATAAGCCAGTCACAAAAAGACAAACGCCATGTGATTCCATTTACGTGAGGTATCCAAAGTAGTCAAATTCATAGAAACAGAAAGTGGGGTTATCAGGGGCTTGCAGGAGTGGGGATTAGGGAGTTGTTTAATGGGTATACAATTTCACCCTTGCAAGATGCAACAGTTTTGAAGATCTGTTGCACAACAATGTGAATATACTCACCACCACTAAACTGTACACTTGAAAATGGTTGAGATGGTACATTTAGTGTTTCATGTTTTCACTAAAATTTTAAAAACTCCAATTCTCTAGCCAAAATGTCAGGTGTCTGAAATTCAATCCTGGCATGTGCAAATGAAGCTCAAAGTCTTCTCCAAGAAGTAGAAGGGGGAATATTTTTGAAATCTCAGGGATCCTGAAGTATTTGTGTATTAAACACACACACACACACACACACACACACACACACACACACACACACAACTTTTTGAGATAAGGTCTCTATTGCCGAGGCTGGAGTGCAGTGGTGCGATCATGGCTCAATGCAGCCTCCATCTCACTTCCTGGGCTCAAGTAACTGGGACCACAGTCGTGTACCACCATGGCTGGCTAATTTTTTATTTTTTGTACAGATGGCCCTTGGGGCAGTATAGGGCAAGAAATAGCTTGATAGGAAGCAAGAGGAGTGTCCCAGAGAAAGGCAAATAGCCTTCTCCCACCCCACCTCTGCCCTCTTTGTCTCTTTCTCTCTAGAGGCCCTGTTTGCACTGAAATTTCTTAGACTAAATAATAATAATCTTCTTTAGCATTTAAGAATACTCTAGGATTTTCAAACCCTTTCAATACATCGTGCCACTTTTAAATTTCACAACAATTGGACACTTGGCATAGTACATGTGCACATGGTGATAAATGATAGCATAAAATTTATAATAACTAATATAATTATATAATAACATTAAGAATAGCTAACATTTGTTGATCATTGACAATATGTCATCACCATTTTAAGTACTTTTAGTGGGGGTAACCTATTTAATCCTCACAATAATCTGAAGAGGTAGATACTAAAACTGTCACGAATTTATAGATGGGAACACTGAGGCACAGACAGGTCAAGCAACTGGCTTAAAGTTGCACAGCTAGTAAGTAGAGGAGCTGGGAGTTGAACCCAGGTGGAAAGATGATTCTCTGCATCCCCACAGGTCATCTGCTCTGTTGTTCTATCTGGGTGTCTGCCTCTTAATACCTTCATCACCACCTGGGTGGGGGACTCCCAAACAAGCTGGTACTTGCTAAAATTGTTTGCACCAAATCCTTGTCTCAGGGGTCTGCTCCAAGGGGATGCCAGCGAAGGTGGGGACCATCTGTGGTTTCCTTCTGTCCAACATCTCCACTTTCTTTGCAGCGGCTGTCTTCCCACACTTATCATCCTATGGCTTGAGTGGGATAGATCCCATTCCCAGGTTCCAGGGGTAGGCAAATCTCTTGTATTATCCAAACAGAGGATCCCATCTTTTTGGCTAGAGTGATTGGTTCAAGAATGGGCATGTCACTCAAACCAGGCTGGTAGAAATCAAGTTTAGGATTATTGTTGGAAAGAGAAGTCATCCTTCCATGATTATTCAACTCCATGTAGATGTGCAGTTGGGTTGTCAGCAGACCTCTGCCACCTCACAGGAAAGGCTTGTCTGGGAATGAAGCCTGCACAGGGGACCATGGGGCTAGCAGGTGGAGAAAAACTGCTCCCTGATACCATGCCTGAGTGTCTGTTTTAATAGGTTTCATTATTATTTAGCGGTGGCAAGGCCAACCTATCTGGAGATGACTGCCATTGATACACTAGCTTGTTACACTCACAAGATCCCAAAAGAAGGAGTATATGTCACCCTGCCAGGAGGCCTCCTGAGGAAGCATCAGAGTCAGGCAGGAGGCAGAAAGGTAAGGGAGCTGTGGACAAGAGCCTTTATTGTGGTTTCTGCAGGAAGGAGCAGTTGAGAGAGGGTAGCGAGTGGGTTCAGGATTGGCTAGTTTAAAAGTATTTCAATCCAGCCATGGTGGTTTATGCCTATAATCCCAGCACTTCAAGAGGCTGAGGTGGGTGAATTGCTTGAGCTGAGGAGTTCATGACCAGCCTGGACAACATGATGAAACCCCATTTCTACAAAAAATGCAAGAATTAGCCGAGTGTAGCAGTGTGCACCTATAGTCCCAGCTAAGGTGAGAGGACGGCTTGAGTTCAGGAGGTGGAGGTTGCAGTGAGCTGAGATCATGCCACTGCACTCTAGCCTGGGTGACAGTGTCAGATCCTATCTCGAAAGAAAGAAAAGGAAGGAGGGAGGGAGGGAGGGAGGGAGGGAGGGAAGGAAAGAAGGAAGGAA
Source organism: Sapajus apella (assembly GCF_009761245.1). Taxonomy (NCBI): domain Eukaryota; kingdom Metazoa; phylum Chordata; class Mammalia; order Primates; family Cebidae; genus Sapajus; species Sapajus apella. The sequence continues at coordinate 6,504,860 of NW_022436991.1, read as the reverse complement.
GGAAGGGAGGGAGGGAAGGAAAGAAGGAAGGAAGGAAGGGAGGCAGGGAGGGAGGAAGGAAGGAAGGAAGGAAGGAAGGAAGGAAGAAGGGGAAGGAGAAAGGGAAGGAAAGGGAAGGAAAGAAGGAAGGAAGGGAGGGAGGGAGGGAGGGAGGGAGGAAGGAAGGAAGGAAGGAAGGAAGGAAGGAAGGAAGGAAGGAAGG
>NW_022436991.1:6483605-6504648 GCF_009761245.1 Sapajus apella | reverse complement strand
AGGAAGGAAGGAAGGAAGGAAGGAAGGAAGGAAGGAAGGAAGGAAGGAAGGAAGGAAGGAGGGAAATATTTCAGTGGACCCTGGGGTATAGGGGATGTTTCTTGGCTGCCTATCACTGGGCCCGGGTGATTAGGGGCAAGGTAGGGAGGTGACAAGGAAGGCTGAGGCAAGTCCTGACTCAGGACTCAAGTCTCTCATCAGGTTGTCTAGAACAAACAATGTCCAGCATATGCATGCTGAGAAGATGTTAAAGCTTCAAGTTTAGAGAAGCTAGAAACATGGTTCATCCAGTCCATGGATCAACCCTACCTTGATTTTGGATGTTGTCAGTTATGTGAGCCAATAAATTTACTTCTCTTTTGCTAAATCCAATGTAAATATTGCCACTTGCAAACAAAAAGAATGCCACAGCTATTAAAGACAGATTTTGGAGTAAGAAACCCAATATCTTAATATCTAGGTCAGTGTTTCTTCCACTGCACCTCTGAAAGTGCTCAGCTGTGCCCCAAATCTATGCTTCATGTCCTCCAGACTGCAAGAAACAGTGTGGATGGTTCAGTGGACATCATAACGACATCTGGGTGATCAACCACAGCCTCCAGTTGCCACTTGGTGGGAGAACAAAGGAATTGTGGCATGCTCAGCTAGGGCTGCAAGGCCTTCAAGTGAAGCCAGGCACCTACTCCATTCCAGTCTCCTCAGGATAACAGATTAAAATTCCAGAAGTGTGCATCTGTTGTGTATTCGGGAGATCGTTTTTCTGCATAAAGAGACCACTTGAGACCCTGTAAGCAAAGACTAATGGGACTGAGTCAAATCTGGGAATCTGATGAACTAACATACTCAAATGAAAACGATTTGTGGGCAAATAGGACAGAATAAATGCCTTGGGGTTATAATGGCATTGCAGTTAGAAAGTGCTTTCCTATCATTTAGGGTCTGCTACCAAAACAAAGCTTTTCCAGAGGGTATTTTTAAGAGACTCCAAGTTCTCTGAATGCAGGTGAAAGAGGAAGACATCACCACATGGTCTTGGCACAGGGTTTGACGATGGAAAACAAGACTCATAATAATAATGGATTTAGCAAGACAAGGGTTTGTTTCTTTCTCACATGAGTTTTCCAGCTAGTGTGGCAACTCATTCTGTGAAGTCATCGGGGTGCAGGCTTCTCTCACCTTGGTGCTCTGCCACCCTCAAGATGCTTCCCCCATCTGCAAGCACCAAGATGGCACCCCACGGTGTCCACTTTCTAGACATCATGATTGGGGAAGAATATACCTCTTCTTTTTTTTTTTTTTTTTTTTTTTTTTGAGACTGAGTTTTGCTCTGTCCCTCAGGCCGGAGTGCAATGGCGCAATCTCCGCTCACTGCAATCTCTACCTCCTGGGTTCAGGCAATTCTCCTGCCTCAGCCTCCTGAGTAGCTGGGACTACAGGTGCCCGCCACCATACCCAGGCAGTTTTTTGTATTTTTGGTAGAAATGGGGTTTCACCATGTTGGCCAGTCTGATCTTGAACTCCTGACCTTGTGATCCACCTGCCTTGGCCTCCCGAAGTACTGGTATTACAGGTGTGAGCCACCGCAGCCAACCGAATATACCTCTTTTAAGGGCACAGTACAGATGTTGCTCACAACTCATTGGCCAAAACTTAGTCACCTGGCCACACAAACTCGTATATGGACTTTATTCAAGGCAGCCTTATGCCCAGCTAAAAGTCGAGGCCCTGGCTCCTATTGAACAGGGTTTCTCAACCTCAGCACCACTGGCATTTTGAGCCACATAATTCTTTGTTGTAGGGGGCTGCCCAGTTCATTGTAGTATGTTTAGCAGCATCTCTGGCCTTTGCCTACAAGATGCCATTAGCATCCCTCCATCAAGTCGTGACAACCAGTTTGCCAAATGTCCCTTTGGAGACAAAATTGTCTCTGATGGAGAGCCACTGCAATTTAAGAAGGGGAAAGTAGAGATTAGGGGACAGTTAGCCATCCCTGCCGGATACAGGTTGATATGTGTTTATTTCTTTCCTCCTCATATACAGAGCAGGGTGGTCATTAGGAACATCACTTTAGAAGTATTACTGAACACTTAATGCACTCATTGCCTGATGTTCATAGAAGCCAATACCATGGCAATGGCTTTTGAGAAAAGAAAAGCTTTCTTTGGGGATCTACAATAGCAAAAACATGGAATCAACCTAAATGCCCACCAATGATAGACTGGATAAAGGATAAAGAAAATGTGATAAATATAATACATGGAATATCATGCAGCCATAAAAAAGAATGAGATCATATCCTTTACAGGGATGTGGATGGAGCTGGAGGTCATTATCCTTAGCAAATCTAATGCAGGAACAGAAAACCAAATACTGCATGTTCTCTTATAAGCGGGAGCTAAATGATGAGAACCCACGGACACAGAGTGGAACAACATACATTGGGGCCTTTTGGAGGGTGGAGAGTGGGAGGAGGGAGAGGATTAGTAAAAATAACTGATAGGTACTAGGCTTAACACCTGGGTGACGGAATAATCTGTATAACACACCCTAATGACACAAGTTTACCTATGTAACAAAGTTAAAAATAAAGAAAGAATGAATGAAAGAGGAAAGAAATAATAAAGAGAAAGAAAAGGAAGAAAGGAAGGAAGGGAAAGAAAGAAAAAGAAAGAAATAAAGAAAAGAAAGAGAGAAAGAAACAAGAAAGAGAAAGAGGGAAAGAAGGAAAGAAAGAAAAGAGAAAGAAAGAAAGAGAGAAAAGCTTTCTTGTAAGTTGACTGGCAAGACGAGAGTAGGAAATGGTCAAATCTGTCATCCTGAGCTGGGCACTGGGTCGGGTTTTATAAGCATAGGGTAATGAGGTGCAATCTGATTGGATCTTGTAATGAGGTGATGCTGGGAGGCATGATCTGATTGGATCCTGCCATGAGGCGACACCAGGGTTCAATTTGATTGGATCCTAGATCCTGCCTTGTGGTGTGGTGTTCGTTTCTTAATTCAGTTCCCATTCCTTGGTTTGAGAACTTAAGTTCCATCTGTGGTTGTACACTTGGTTCATCTGGGCACACTCAGTTTATGTGACCTTTCACCTGGGTGTTGATAGCAACTGAAAAACAACTCACAACTTTGTTACATAAAAGTTGAACCAGATTGGTCTGGTGTGGTCTTACCATGCTTTCCAAAGTTGTGGGCTGCAAGAGATAGGGAGTCAGGAAACCCAGTTCTAATCCAGCTCTTCCTCTATGAAGCTGTGTACTCTTGAACAAGTGTCTTTTCCTCTCCGGGCTTCAGTTTTCTCATCTGTAACATAGAGAGGTAATACGGAATGATTCTAACAATACAAAGCCATTTATTGTCCCCCAATACCTGTTCTCCACTGTCTCTATAATAATGGAGTCTCACTGGGCACAGATTTGTCAGCTTGAGGCTATATTTCCCAGTCTCTCCTGCAGTGAGGTGTGGCCATGGGAATAAGTTCTCACTGAGGGAATATGAGCAGAAATGATGTCAGCAAGCATCTGCATCACTTGCTTAAAAGGAACTTTCCTGCCTTGCTGCTTTTCTTTCTCTTTCTCATAGGTGAGTGATGGATAGGGTGGGGTCACATCTATTACATGAAACAAAATGGAAGGAAATTTCACCCCTGAATGACTGTGTGGCTGAGTTGCTTCAGTGGCCTGGACCGCTCACTTCTGGACTCTTACAAAAGCAAGAAATAGCCTAGGTAGGAGGATCACTTGAGGCCAAGGGTTCAAGACCAGGCTGGGCAACATAGAAAGACCCCCATCTCAAATAAATAAATAAAGAATACATACATAAATACATAAAATTAGCTGGGTGTGGTGGTGTGTGCCTCTAGTCCCAGCTACTTGGGAGGCTGAGGGGGAGGGATTGCTTGAGCCTAGGAGTTCGAGGCTGCAGTCAGTCATGATTGTACCATTGCACTCATGCCTGGGTGACAGAGTGAGTCTCTGTCTCTAAAAAAAAAAACAAACTAAAAAACAAGACAATTTCATGGAACAACTACAATGTGGTCTGTGAAAGTAATAACAACAACAAAAAAAGACAAAAATAAAAGCAAGAAATAAGCTTTAAAAACCCCACAGCCACTCTATTTTGAGATCTCTTTGTTACAGAAGCTTAGCTTATACACTAATATAGAGCATATTTTTTTCCTCTACTCCTAATCTTATCTTCCTTTCTGCTACCTGTACTCTTTCTTAACTTAGTCCAGGGCAAAAGGAACATGCATTTTGGGGTTCTTCCTAGCTAGTTTAAGCAGAAGTAACTTACCTAGCCCAGGAAGCTCCTGTAATGAGGGCTACCAATGTGACATCAGAAAAGAGTGGTGGTCCCATCCCATTGGCCAAGAGCCCATCACATCAGCCCCAGTTGATGAGAGTGGCTGCCTTCTTCACAATCACTCTTTCTACAGTCAGTGGTGTAATGTTCTCATGGTAGCTACTGTGGGTAGCTGCACATTTTTTCTCCAATGATGCTGTCTGCATCATAATTTCTAGAATCCTGGAATTCAGACATTTGTCATTAAGAGTAGTAATAGCAAACATTAGTCAAGTGCTATCTGTATGACAAGAACATTACATGCATTTTGTTCCATCTTTTTTTTCTTTTTTTTTTTTTTTTTGAGACAGGATCTAGCTCTGTTGTCCAGGCTAAAGTGCCGTGGTGTGATCATGTCTCACTGAAGCCTTGAACTCTTGGGCTTGAGTGATCCTCCTACCTCAGCATCCTGAGTAGCTGGGATTACAGGCTCATGGCACAACATCCAACTAATTTTTTTTTTTTTGAGACAGAGTTTCACTCTTGTTGCCCAGGCTGGAGTGCAGTGGCATGATCTCAGCTCACCACAACCTCCACCTCCCGGATTCAAGCAATTCTCCTGCCTCAGCCTACCAAGTAGCTGGGATTACAGTCATGCGCCACCATCCCTGGCTAATTTTGTATTTTTAGTACAGACGGGATTTCTCCATGTTGGTCAGGCTGGTCTCGAACTCCCAGCCTCAGGTGATCTGCCCGCGTTGGCCTCCCAAAGTGCTGGGATTACAGGCATGAGCCACGACACCTGGCCAATTATTTTATTTTTATTTTTTGTAGAGACAGGGTCTTGTTTTGTTTCCCAGGCTGGCCTCAAACTCCTGCCCTCAAGGGATCCTCCCCTTGGCCCACCAAAACACTGGGATTACAGGTGTGAACCACCACGCTGGGCTGCATTCCATCTTTATAGCATCATTATGTGGTAGGCACTGTCTTTATTACCATTTTACAGATGACAAAGCTGAGGTCCTGACAGCACAACTTATCCAAGATCACATAGCTAGAAAGTGGCAGAAGGGCGTAGTCTGTCTTTCTATACCTGAAAGAGTTTTGCTATTGAAAATGAGTCATTGCCTTATTTACTAAATCCCAACAATGTTCCCAGCCCATAGGAAACCCAAAAGAATAATCAGAACCCAAAGGACTACCAGGCTATCTTTTACGTTTCTAAAGGAAGAATCATGGCAGTCTGCTGATGTTTTGGTCCCCTGTATCTTATTATGGAACTGGCCATGGTTACTGGCCATTTGGGTTTTCTCTGAGCCACTTCTGAGCAGAGAGGGACACACAGCCCATATAACAATATTGGGGCCCCTGTTTTACATTTTCAAATCTCGCCATGCTCCCAATGCCTATTTCAGGAAATGGAACAAGGCTGGTGCTCATTTGTATCTGTTGAAGGGCACTGAGTCTCTTTGCAGTCAGCAGTGGTCATGCCAAGCTGTTCCCCGCAGTTGGAAGCACTCCAGCTTTAGAAATCACACAAAACAAATTGCAAACAGTGAGTGGAATAAATATTTGAGCATTTCAGGGCCACGGTGGCTTTGATGGTTAAGCCGAGTGTCTTGCTGAGGGGCAACAATCTGAGACTGACAGATCACAGGCTGTGGAGACCTTTGGTGGGTTGGACCCACTGTGCTATTTGGCAAACCTGCCCCCAAAGACTCATTTGGAAGCTGCAGAGCGAATAGTTCAAGGCTACTGTGGAAAGTGCTGCCTCATGGGGCGTGTCTTAGAAGTGACTTGCTGTGTGACTCACAGGCTTTCTGGCTGCAAGGAACTCAGAGGGGCAGCATCAGCTTACCCTGACCACCAGTCAGGCTGTATCAAATCATGCCCTCCATGACAGCTAAAGTGCCCACCATTCCCCCAGCCTGGCCCTGGAGACTGGTCCTGACCTGGCCTCTAACCTACCTCCCAGCACCATCTACTATAATTTCTGTTCCTGTGTATTGAGGACAATTGTTCCCACCTTTTTGGGTATGAGCATGAAGTTTGAAATCAGAGACCTCTGCATTCAAGTCGTGGCTTCGTTATTACATTCTGAGTGCTGAGCATGGTGCCTGGTATATAGGAATGAGTCAATAAATTGTTTTATTTTTATTTTCTTATTAAAAACATTTTTTTAAAGAGATGAGGTCTCTTAAAAATGTTGTCCAGGCTTGACTAGAACTCCTGGGCTCAAGTGATCCTCCTGCTTCAGCTTCCTGACTACCTGGGACTATAGGTGAGTGTCACTGCACCTGGTTTACAAAAACAAGTCTTAAAACACATGACTCCCTTTTTTTTTTTTTTTTCATAAAAAAAAAAAAAAACACACATGACTCCTAGTCACTCAAAATGTGGTCCCTAGACCAGCAGCATAAATATCACCTGGGAACCTCTTAGAAATGCATGATCTCAGGCCCTGTTCCAGACCTGCTAAACAAGAATCTGCATTTTCACAAGATCCCCAGGTGGCTCATATGCACATAAGAGTTTGAGGAACACTGGCCTAATTCACAGAATTGTTTTGAAAATCAATCACGTCAGATGTGTAAGTGCCTGGCAAGGCGTTCGGTATATCACAGATACTCAAATGATGAGCCATTCCTTTCTCTGACCCTTCCACACTTCTGTCCTAGAATGCAAAATCTCTGAAGCCAGGGGACCTGTCTCATTTCTCTTGAGACCATCAGTCAGATTTTGCACCTGAGTCATAGTAGGTGCTCAGAAAAATTTTAATTTCTGACAGCTTGCCATAGCTTAGTGCAGTAATTTTTCAGGCTATACGTTGTAAACTATTAGTGGGTTCAGAAACAAATTTAGTGGATTTTAAAACAATTAGGGGAGGATTCTGGGAAGATGGCAGAGCAGGAAGCACCAGGAATCTGTCTCTTGACCTAAATAACAATTGCACTGGCAGAATCTATTTGATGTAACTAATTTTGCCTGGGTGCAATGGCTCACCCCTGCAATGCCAGCACTTCTGCAGGCCGAGATGGGCAGATCACTTGAGCTCAGTAATTTGAGACCAACTGGGGTAACATACTGAAACCCCATCTCTACAAAACATATAAAAATTAGCTGGGTGTGGTGGTGTGCTTGTAACCTCAGTACTCAGGAGACTAAGGCAGGAGAATCACTTGAGCCCAGGAGGTAGAGGTTGCAATAAGCCAAGATTGCACCACTGCACTCCAGCCTGGTCAGTGGGAATGAGATGCTGTTTCAATACATATATATATATGTATGTATGCATTTGATATCTCCTCCCGCCTCTATATATGATGTAACTGTTTTATAACACTGGCATCTATTTGAAGGATTTCAACTTCCAAGAGAAGGCCTGGATGGTAAATTGTGGTTAATTTCAGCTGATAGCAAGGTAACAGTTTCCTATCCTCAGCATATGTTTCCTATCCCATATGCACATGTTCCTATAGCAGCTTACAGGGTGCAAAGGAGCCAAGGGTGAACAAAAAGAACTTTGTTTTAAAAAAATTGGGAATCTGTGTTCTGATTGTGATTGCTGCTCCTGATTACGAAGATGCAGACACACAGTGGGCAGCCATTTTTGCCCACCTCCCTACACTACTGCAAGCTCCTCCCGCTCTGGCTAAAGCAACTTCCAGGGCATTTAAAGGGCCCTTTTCTTTCCCTTTCTTTTGCTCTCCTCGAACTGGGGGTCCCACAAGAAAAGAGAGAGAAAGGGGCAGAGAGGCTTTTTTTTTTTTTTAAGGAAATAATGGCTAAAAATATTCCCAAATGATGAAAGACATAAATATAAACATCCAAGAAGTTCAATACACTTCAACAGGATGAACTCAAAGGGACTCATATTAAAACACATTATAATAAAACTGTTGAAAAACAAAGAAAAAATCTTGAAAATATCAAGAGAGAAGCAACTTGTCAGATGTAAGGATCCTCAGTAAGATTATCAGCAGATTTCTCGTTAGAAACTTTGAGGGCAAGAAGGCAGTGGACTGATATAGTCAATGTACTGAAAAAAAAAAAAACACAAACAAACCTATGAACCAAGAATTCTGTAACTGGCAAAACTGTCCTCCCAAAGTAAAAGAGAAATACCCAAATAAACAAAAATGGGCTGAGGAAGTCTATTACCACCAGACCTGCCCTGCAAGAAATGCTAAAAGGAGCCCTGCAGGTTGACATGGAAGAAGACTAGACAGTAATTCAAAGCTGTATGAGGAAATAAAAATCTTAAAAAAATACATACATGAGTAATTATAAAAGCTTGTCTTATCGTAACTTTGGTTTGTATTAGTGTAACTCCACATTTTGTTTTCTACACTATTTAGAAGATTAATGCATAAGAAATTATTAGTTTTTGGTTCTGAACACATAATGTATAAAGATGCAACTTTGCAACATCAATAAACAGGAGCAGGGACAGAGCCGATAGAAGGAGAGTTTTTGTATGTTATTGAAGTCATGCTGGTTTAAATTCAGATCGGAGTGTTATAGCATTAGAATGTTAAATGTAATCCCCATGGTAACCACAAGGAAAATAGCTGTGGAATATACATTTATACACAAAACGAAATGAGAAAGGAATTAAAACATGTCACTGCAAAAAAGTCAACTAAACACAGAAGACAGGAGCACAGTAAATGAGGGACAAAAAAGTTTAAGATATATAGAAGGCAAATAGCAAAATGACAAAAACTGAGTCCCTCAGCAATGACTTTAAATTTAAATGGATTAAATTCTCCAGTCTAAACACAGAGATTGGCAGAATGAATTGATTTAAAAAACACCATCCATCTATATGCTGTCTACAAGATACTTTAGATCAACAAATACAAATAGGTTGAAAGTGAAAGGATGAAAAAGCTACTCGATGCAAACAGTAAGAAGTGGCTGTTAATGAGCCAGTTACAAAAAGGCAAATACTCTGTGATTCCACTTATATGAGGTACCCAGTGTAGTCAAATTCATAGAGATAGAATAGAATGCTGGCTGGAGTGGGGAGAAGGTTGTGGGGGGAGGGAACAGAGAGTTATTGTTTAACGAACACAGAGCTTTAGTTTTGCAAGATGAAAAAGTATCTGGCGGTTTAGTGTGGTGCCTCATGCCAGTAATTTGAGATGGGAGAATTGTCTGAGGCCAGGAATTCAAGACCAGCCTGGACAACACAGAAGGATCTCATATTTCTCTCTCTTTCTCTCTCCAGATATATATTTGATGTAACTATAACAGAGAGAGAGAGAGAGAGAGAGAGAGAGAGATCTTATCTGGAGAAAGATTATGATAATATTTGCAAAACAATATGAATGTCCTTAATACCACTGTAAACTTAAAAATGTGGCACATATACACCATGGAGTACTATGCAGCCATAAAGGATGAGTTCATGTCCTTTGCAGGGACGTGGATGAAGCTGGAAACCATCATTCTCAGCAAACTAACACAAGAACAGAATACCAAACAGCACATGTTCTTACTCATTAGTGGGAGCTGAACAATGGGAACACATGGACACAGGAAGGGAAACATCACACACCAGGGCCTGTTGAGGGGTGGGGAGCTAGGGGAGGGATAGCATTAGGAGAAATACCTAATGCAGAATGAATTGATTAAAAAAACACCACCCAACTATATGCTGTCTACGCGATACTTTAGATCAACAAATACAAATAGGTTGACAGTGAAAGGATGAAAAAGCTACTCGATGCAAACAGTAAGAAGTAGCTGTAAACGAGGCAGCGTATACCTATGTAACAAACATAGGCATGTGTATACCTATGTAACAAACCTACATATTCTGCACATCCCAGAACTTAAAGTATAATAAAAAATGGTTAAGATGATAAACTTTGTTACATGCATTTCACCAATAACACATAAAAATGTGTTATTCAAAAAATAATAATTAGAATAGGTACAGTAAGTGTTGTTTCATGAAATTTTTTTTGTTGTGTGTGTGCATTTGTGCACATGTGGGTGTGTACTGGGTCACCAAATAAAATGTATATCTCCCTGAGGGTCGTTGTCTAAAAAGTGTGGTCATTGTCTAAAAGGCTTAGTGGTTCTGTGCATAGTTTCTGGAGTCAAAGCTGGATCCAAATTCCAGCGAATCTATTTATTGACTCTGTGCCCTTGGGCAAGTTACTTAACCGCACTGAACCTCAGTCTTCACATTTGTAAATGCAGATAAGTGTAAGTCTCATTACATAGGATTGTTGAGAGGAGTAAGTGCGAGGGTTAATGTAAACCGGGTGGCATCTTGCGTGGCAGACTGTGAGAGTTTCATGAATGGCAATGGCACCATTAGAATTAGAATTTTCTGTCTAAATCTAATAGGGAAATCCAGGAAACAATATGGCCAAATAGGAAGCGTATTTTGACTGCAGGAAACGGGGGAAATTTCCTCCAGACCTTTGCAGATTCCAGGCGTGTGCAGTGAGAGAGACTTCCTGAAGATGGCAAAACTTGGGCTATCATTTAAAGACAGGTAAGATGTAGGTGGGTGGATGGGATTGTACAGCCCCTTTCTAGAAGTCAGAAGTGCTGCAAGCAAAGTGTGGGGGCTCAGAGGCTCATTCCTATTTCTGGCTTCCTGGAATTCATGGTTTAAGTATCACAATCAGTGGGGATCCCTCCCTATTTGGATGGGAAGAAACTTGCCTGGTTGAGAGGAAACCCTCTGGCAAGGTTATTTTTATTTGGTGAGAATGTTCTGTTGGGACTGGGGTAAAAATGGCCCTCCATCTGTCCAGTTGGGTTATTGGCACCTGCATGGAAGAGGCAGAGTTGTGAAATATAGCAGAGGCTCCCAGCAACTGGCTCCTCTTCCTCTGCGCAAATCCTCTGGATTTTGGCCCTGGAAGTTTTTTTAAATCAGACACCACAGGAGAGAACGGCGCTTTCCCAGGCACATATTATACCCACTCATTTATTTATTTTTTAAATTGTGATCACATATGTACAACAAAATTTACCAATTTAGCTTTACCATCAACTTTAAGTTGACAACTTAAAAGTTGTTTATTATAAATTGATCATTTATAATTGCATAAATATACGGGGTACAAAGTGATGCTATGATTTATGACTATAATGTGCAATAATTAAATCAAGCCAATTAACATAGCCAACACTTCAAATACTTAACATTTTTTTGTGGTAAAAGCATTTGAAATTTACTCTCTTAGCAATTTTGAAATGTACAATACTCTAATTATATTCACTTCACTGTGCAATAGAACTTAAAAAAAAGAAAACAACATATACTCCTCCTGTCTGAGATTTTGTACCCTTTGACAATCTTCTCTGCATTCCTCCAAGCTTAGTCATTTTTTTTCCTTATTATTATTACTTTTTTTTTTTTTTTTTTTGAGACGGAGTTTCGCTCTTGTTACCCAGGCTGGAGTGCAATGGCGCGATCTCAGCTCACCGCAACCTCCGCCTCCTGGGTTCAGGCAATTCTCCTTCCTCAGCCTCCTGAGTAGCTGGGATTACAGGCACGCACCACCATGCCCAGCTAATTTTTTGTATTTTTAGTAGAGACGGGGTTTCACCATGTTGACCAGGATGGTCTCGATCTCTTGACCTCGTGATCCACCCGCCTCGGCCTCCCAAAGTGCTGGGATTACAGGCTTGAGCCACCGCGCCCGGCCTATTATTACATTTTTAAGAGGCCATGCTAATCTTCTCTATTAGCATTCCAATTTTAGTACATGTGCTGCTGAAGTGAGCACCTTAGCCATTTCTTAAGTGTACAATTCAGGGCATGAAGCACATTCATAATGTACAAGCATCACCACTATCCACTTCTAGAACTGTTTCTTTTTTGTTGTTGTTTTTTGCTTTTGATACGGAGTCTCACTTTGTCACCCAGGCTGGAGTGCAGCGGCTCGATCTCAGCTCACTACAACCTCCACCTCCTGGTTCAAGCAATTCTCCTGCCTCAGCCTACCAAGTAGCTGGGATCACAGGCGTATGCCTGGCTAATTCTTGTATTTGTGGTAGAAACAGGTTGGCCAGGTTGGTCTTGAGCTCCTGACCTTAGATGATCCTCTCACCTCTGCCTTCCAAAGTGCTGGGATTACAGGTGTGTGCCACCATTCCAAGCTCATTTCCAGAACTCTTTCATCTATCCTAAGAGAAACTCTTCGCTGGTTAAACAATAGCTTCCTATTCCTGCCTACCCCCAGCCCTTCCAGTCTACTTTTGGTCTCCACAAATTTGCCTATTGTGGGTACCTCTTCTCAGTAGAATCGTGCTATATTTGTTCTTTTGTGTTTGACTTATTTCACTTAGCATGTTTTCAAGCTTCATCTGTGTTTTAGCATGCATCAGAACTCCATTCCCTTTTATGACTGAATAATGTTTCCAAGTATTACTATGATTATCATTTTGAGACAGGGTCTCACTCTGTTGTCCAGGCTGGAGTGCAGTGGTGCGATCTCAGCTTACTGCAACCTCTGTCACCGGGATTCAAGTGATTCTCCTGCCTCAGCCTCCTGAGTAGCTGGGATTATAGGTGAACACCAGCATGCCCAGCTAATTCTTGTATTTTTGCAGCCCTGGGTGATATGCAGATTCTCAGACATGTTAGCTCAAGTAATGTGTACACTCTTGTCCAGATATAGACAGAGGAGATGCTGTTATCCCCATTTTATTGAAGAATTCACAGAGGTTTGAGTAATGAGCTCAACTCACACAAATGGTAAGTGTTGGAATTCCTGCAAGAACGAAGGCTTTCTGATTCCTAGCCCTGCCCTCCTCCTGCTATGCTCTGAGTCTTTCTCGTTCCAAACAGGGTTTTGCCATATTGGCCAGGCTGGTCTCAAACTCCTGACTTCAAGCGATCCACCAGGTCCAGCCTCACAATTATTTTTAATAGAAGAAGTGATGAAAGTGTAGGCCCTGGGTTTTCCAAAGTGCTTCAACAACTGCATGGGGGAAAAACAGAAGCCACTTGTGTGTAATTTCATGGTGGTAATATTATTACTTCTACTCTACAGAGAGCTGTCCCTAACCAAGTGAATGGCAGACACATCTGACAGCAAAAAACTCAAGCATACACTGAGAATGATCCTATGGTTTAAGAAGAATGTGTGCTTCGAGTGCTGAGCTAAGGAATCCAGGAGTGGCCAATTTGGAGATGCATTTCTCACCCTTGAAGGGCATCTGAATTCCTGGCTTATCCCTTGGAATGCAGGCTGTCTGGGGGCTGGAGGCCCTTTGTTTTGGGTTAAATGGGGATTGCTAGGTGGAGGTTGCTAAGTGAAAACTGCTATATAAACTGCATGCTTTTTGTTTCCCTCTGGAAAACTATAGATGTTTATTAGCATCGGTTGCTTCATTGTACTGTAGTAATAAACCTCCTCCAGACCTTGATCCATTCAGCTTAATGATCTAAGAAAAGAGTATGAAATGATGATGGGAATGGATTTACAAAATCCAAATCCAAAGGGATTTTGTAAATCCATTCCCATCATCATTCCACACTTCTAGTTTATTAGGTAGGTTTAATTCCTTATCTGGACTCCCCTGTTTTGCATTTTCCATACATTGTGTTTTTTAATTGTTGACCTCCTCGTTGTGCTGAGATTTACATTTCATGGGTTATACACTCCCCTCTGGTCATCTTTCCGACTTCCCACACACCCTGCCCACCAGAGTCTCTTTCTAGGGTGTTGTTACATATTACTCCTTTCCTTGGAGACTGTTTACGATGTGAATTAGAGGATGATCAAACTGATAGTGGTCTTCTGGCCCAGCCTGCCACTGCTGGACTGCTCGGTATGTGAGTCCTCAATGAACCCTGTGTCTTATTCACTGGCTCTGGGTATCTCCCTTGGCCTGGTGGACATGGTGCCAAATCTCTTGGAATCACTAGGAGTCCAGCTTGACACCAAGTTATTTCATGGCCCCAGTATGCTTCTGATTAAATGAACTCTGCTGGAAAGAAGCTTTTTGGATTTTTTTCTCCCCTTTTACTGTGCTGGTAATTTGAATGTGACAAATCGTGATGGATTTGTATTGTGCCGACTTAGCGAAAATTGAACTGCATTTCTCAGAACTCAGTTCCTTGCAGAATTCCAGGTTGATGTGAGCCACAGGGACATGTTGCATAAGATTCGGAAGGTGGACGTGGGGCATCAGCCATCTTGCTTTCTGTGCTGGGGAGGCTAGAGCCTGCAGAGGGTGGTGCAGCTCATGCACACTGTCCCTTATCTGCTGGTTCACCTCATTGGCTGAGGAAGCAGCCAGTCCCACAGTTCCTGGATCCGCTTTCCATTCTCCCCACTCCTGGCTCAGATGCATGTTAAACTGCACAATGAAGAGCACCAGCTACTCCTGTAGGATTCTCTCATCATCAATGCTGGAGACTTAGAGGTAGTGAGAAACCTACGTGAGTTCTGGCCTGTTTTTGTGATTCCAGCTCAGTCTCTCAGGTTCCCCTCTGTCCTTGCGATCCTCCGCTTCATGTCCATCATCCTTTCCTGCCTGTCTGTCCCATGGATGCCAGGTTCTAGCACAAGACATGTAGACTGTGCTCCCAGCTCCCACCACTGTGCAGGGTCAAATCACTATATAAATCCCTTAGGACATATGTCTCCTGGCAGTGTTGCTTCTCTTGACTGAAATGCAGCCCTGACTGATATGCAGATTCTCAGACCTGCTAGCTCAATTAATGTGTACACTCTGGTCCAGGTATAGGCAGAGGATTTGCTGTTATACCCATTTTTTTGGAGAATAGACAGAGGCTTGAGTAATGGTCTCAACTTACAGAAAAGGTAAGTGTTGGAACTCCTGCAAGAACCAGGGCTTTCTGATTCCTAGCCCTCCTTTCCTTTTGCTATGCTCTGAGGCTCTCTCTTTCCTTGATCAGTCAACAACCACAAAGATAAGGCTAAAGAATCCCAGCACATGCACTTCTTCCTGCAATTCTGTGTCCTATTTTGCAATGGCCAGATAGGCTGTCATTTGGAGGACAACATTGAGAAAGACCCCTGGGTCCATGATGCCCTTGCTAGGTGGGTGGAAGAATCTGAAGGGCAGTCTGAAGGGGCTTACCACCCGTGCTGGACCCTCTAAAGCCCTCTCCTTTAAGGGGGGTTGGCACTCTGCCTGACTCTTTGCTCACCCCTTTCTATTTCTCCTTCTCACAGATGAGCTGCTACCTTGAGTGGCCAGACAACAAGTCACTGATTAGGCCATGATGACTAATGGACAGAGTCACTGCTCATTGAAAGGCATGTTAGTCAGGGTCCTCCAGAGCAACAGAACCAAGAGAATGTGCATTAAATAAATGAATAAATAAATATTTAAACATTTTCATTTTAAGGAATTGGCACACACACAAGTATGGAGGCTGGCAAGTCCAAAATCTGCAGGGGAGGCAGACAGGAGACCCAGGAAAGAATTGATGCTGCAGGTCAAAGTCTGCTGGTGGAATTCCCTTTTGCTTGGGGGAAATCAGTCTCTTTCTTAAGGTTTTCAATGGATTGGATGAGGCCCACCCACATTATGGAGGTGTATTAGGGTTCTTCACAGAAGCAAAACCAATATGATGTGAGATACACACACACACACACACACACACACACACAGAGAGAGAGAGAGAGAGAGAGAGAGAGAGAGAGAGAGAGAGAGAGACAGAAGAGATATACTTACTATAAGGAATTGGCTTACATGATTATAGAGGCTGGAAAGTCCTAAGATCTGTAGGGTGGGTTGTCAAGCTGGAAATCCAGGTGAGCTGATGGTATATTTCCAGCCTGAATATGAAGCCCTGAGATCTAGGAGAGCCGCTGGTATAGGTCCAGTCTGAAGGCTGGCAAGCTTGAGTCCCAGAAGGAACTGATGTTTCAGTTTGAGTCTGAAGGCAGGAAAAAAGCTAACGTTCCAGTTCAAAGACTGCCAAGCAAGAAGAATTCTCTCTTACTCAGGGGAGGGTCAGCCTTTTTGTTCTAGTTGGGCATTCAACTGACTGGATGAGGCCACCCACATTAGAAAGGGCAATCTACTTTACCCAGTCCACCAATTCAAATGTGAATTTCATCTCAGAGACATACACCCTGAATGATATTTGGCCAAATATCCGTGCACCCTATGGCCCAGTCAAGTTGACACATAAAATTAACCATCACAGGAAGGTAACTGCATTACTCACAGTCTACTAATTTAAATGTTAATCTCATGTAAAAAAATATACAGCAACATCCAGATGTGTTTGATCAAATATCTGAATATCGCGGCCTGGCCAAGTTGACACAAAATTAAGCATCACTAAAGGTCTCACCCCTACGTTTTCTGCTGTTTTCTCTCTAGTTTACGTGGGATTGATAAACTGAATCAGGATCTTGCTTTATTTATTTATTTAGAGATGGGGCACTCACTCTGTCACTCAAGGTGGAGTACAGTGGTACAATCATAGCTCAGTGCAGCCTCAAATTCCCGGGCTCAAGTGATCCTTCTGTCTTGGTCTCCTGAGTAGCTAGGCCTACAGATGCATGCTACCATGCCTGGATACTTTTTTATTTTCATTTTTTGTAAAGATGGAGTCTTGCTGTGTTGCCAAGGCTGGTCTCAAACTCCTAGACACAAGTGATTCGCCCACCTCGACCACCCAAAGTGCTTGGATTACAGGCATGAGCCACTGCACCCAGCCAGGACCTCTGTTAGAAGCCACTCATTTCTCCTTGCCCATGTTTTCCCATGTGACTGCTTTGAAAAATGGCTTCCAAATTGTTTGGCACACTTCCCATTAAGAGCGATAGGGGTCTATGTTCCCTTCTTTGGAATCTGGGTTCTATGACTACCTGACCAGAAGAATATGGCAGAAGTGACTCCATGCCACTTCCCAGCCCCAGACCTCAGGAAACTCACAGCTGTGGGGTGCAGCAGCTCATGCTTGTAGTCCCAACACTTAGAGAAGCAGAGGTAGGAGGACTGCTTGAGCCCAGGAGTTCAAGAC
This sequence comes from Sapajus apella, assembly GCF_009761245.1. Classification (NCBI taxonomy): domain Eukaryota; kingdom Metazoa; phylum Chordata; class Mammalia; order Primates; family Cebidae; genus Sapajus; species Sapajus apella. Next base: position 6,487,379 of record NW_022436991.1, on the reverse strand, counting down.
CTGCCTGGGCAACATAGTGAGACGCTATACAAAAGAAAGAAAGAAAGAGAGAGAGAAAGAAGGGAAGGAGAGAAAGAGACAGAGAGAGAGAGAGAGAGGGGAGGTCCAAGCAGCCTGTGGAGATGCTCCCACATAGACAGCCCTGTATGTCTTCGCCATCTCCTCCAAAGCCTACCTCACCAGCCCTAGGCTAGGTGAGTTTTTACATTTATCCATGGGTTCCTCAGGATCTTAGGTTTATTAATACATCACAAAGTCATTGCCCACCCAGGGAGTTTCACAGTTTGCTCCCAGCAGGCCGGACTCAAAGTCGAAGTGCTAATATTAGAATGCCATCCCATTGGAATATTTATGGAAGTTCATATTTCTCCTGTTTCTAGCCCCTGCCTCCCACCTCTGGCCCTAGATTCATGCACTTAGCCACGTATTTCTGAGATGGGGGCATGAGGATGATATGATGCCATAACATACCCCACCTTTGCTTCCCTTCTTTCCTGTATCTTATCAATGCAGCAATGTCTAAGGGGCATGGGGATATTTGGAATCTGTGAAATAGACATGTTAGGATTTGACATTTGGGAAACATAAACACGTGTTCATAGAGGGATGGAGAGTCATTATCATCTACTCAGAACCCCCAGACCAGCACTTAACAGGTACAATTTCCAGATATTCAGGAATTCCTGCTCTCTGAGTTCACATTTCCTAAAAGCAGAGTGTAAGACAAAGATGCACGTGACTTATTGAGGGAGTGCTCACCGGAGAAATTTGCATGGAAAGAAGAGAAGCAAGAAAGCCTGGGAATAAATTAAGTAAGGAAGGGAAATCTACCTTCAACCTGATGCCATGGTGAGATCTAGAGTCTAAATTGCACCCCAGAGTTTATTGTGCTTTGAGGTCAGAGAACAGAGCTCTTGCACCTCCATACCAGTCAGCTACTGGCTCCAGCCACCTGGTGAGAGTGACACCATGCATCTAGGCTCACAAATTTTAACCTTCAAGCCACCCTCTTTTCATGGTCCCTCCTGTTTTCAACAGACCTGATTGTCCTCCGCTCCGTGAGAAGCCTCAACATTCTGAATTTCCTAAAAGGACTTTAGATCTTCAATTCAGAGACCTCACGTCAAGGAAGTGACCTTCTAGATCACGAGTTGTAGACCACTGAATCTATATTACTTAAAATGATCTTTTGGTTTCAAGTGTGAAGACCAGTTATCTGAAAGTTTGGAATTAAGTAAAAAGATAGCTATGTTGCCTCAAAATTAAATTAGAAAAATGTCTGCCTATAGGTTATCGGATTCTCTAGAGGATGTAATGTTAACTTTATTATTGCTTAGGGCCCAGGTTCTATAACATTAGAAATCAGTTGTAAGCTTAATATTCTATGTTAACTTATAGAATATTAAGGTTACAACTGATTTCTGTCCAGTAGAGAAGATAACCTCAAAGATTATTGACATGTTATTATGCCAGAACAGAGACCAGCAAACTTTTTCAGTAAGGAGTCAGATAATACATATTTTAGGATTTGTGGGCCATACAGGCTCTGTTGCTGTCAACTCTGCCATTACAATGTGAAAGCAGCCACAGAAAACAGAAATGAATGAGTGTAGATGTATCCCAATAAGACTATTTATGAACATTGGAACTGATATTTCATATTACTTTTTTCTTTCTTTCGTTTTTTTTTTTTTTTTTTTGAGATAACAAAGTCTCGTTTTGTCACCCAGGCTGGAGTGCAGCGGCATAATCATAACTCACTGCAGCTTCTATGTCCTTGTTGAGTGCTCAAGCTATCCGCGCACCTCAGCCTCCAAGTAGCTGGAACTACAGGGCTACCCCACCATGCTGGCTAATTTTTGTTTTGCTTTTTGTAGAGACAGGTTTTTGCTATGTTACCCAGGCTGGTCTTGAACTCCTGGGCTCAAGTGATCCTCCCGCTTTGGCCTCCCAAAGTGCTGGGGTTACAGGCATAGCCACCACACCTGGCCTCATATTACTTCCCTGTGCTGCAAAACATTGTTCTTTTGTCAACTGTTTCAAAAAAATTCTTAGCTCACGGGCCATACAAATACAGACGATGGATTAAATTTGACCAAGGGACCACAGTTGGCTGATTTCTAGCCTAAAGGTTTTATTGTTCTGTAGATGACTAACTACTTTTGTATTTAGCTTAGACATTTATTTTATCATTCTTGGTCCCACTGAATGTATGTGCATGGGTGTGTGTGTAACTTTGGTGGAGTGGGTGCATTAGTTTTCCTATCTCTGAACCAGTTTACCCTCCTGCTGTTTCCTTCATTAACGAGTTCAATAAGGCTTTGATACATGCTTACCATGTATTTGTATGACAGTTATTTTTTAACCTTCTGACAACGATACTGAGATGCATGTCACAGAAATCCTTGTGAGCTAGCTTCTCCGTTCACTTCTCTCCCAAATTCCAATTCATTTTGAAAATGCAGCTTGGCCACGTCTTTTGTTCCCCTGGCTCTTACCCGTGCACCAAGTGAGGTATCAGGACATTTTCCTAAGTAAAGGCAGTTCTGTCCCCAAGAGAAATTCTGGTGCCTACCATTTTTCTCCTATCACTCCATCATTACTGTAATACATTTAATAGATTCTTGGACAAGGCACAGTGGCTCACTCCTGTAATCCCAACACATTGGAAGGCCGAGGCGGGCAAATCACTTAAAGTCAGGAGTTCAAGACCAGCCTGGCCAACGTGATGAAACCCTGTCTCTACTAAAAAAAATACAAAAATTAGCCAGGCGGTGGTGGTGGTCACCTATAATTCCAGCTACTTTGGAGGCTGAGGCAGGAGAATCGCTAGAACACAGGAGGCAGAGGTTGCAGCAAGCTGAGATTGCGCCACTGCACTCCAGCCTGGGCAAAAGGGCAAGACTCTGTCTCAAAAAAAAAAAAAAAAAAAAAAAAATCCTGGACTCCTAAAAATTTTTTTTTTTTTTTAGGGCTAGGAGTGGTGGCTTATGCCTGTAATCCTGGCATACAGGATTTTGAGAGGCCAAGGCAGGGGGATCACTTGAGACCAAGAGTTCCAGACCAGCCTGGGCAACACCAACACAGGCGACCCTGTCTCTACCAAAACAAAACAACAACAACAAAAAAAGAAATGGATGTAATGGTGCATGCCTATAGTCCCAGCTACTTAGGAGACTGAGGTTGGAGGACTGCTTGAGCCCAGGAGGTTGAGGTTGCAATGAGCTATGATCACACCACTGCACTCCAGCCTGGGTGACAGAGTAAGATCCTGTCTCAACGAAAAACAAACCAACAAAACCCCAAAACTTTTTTTAAGGAGTCCAAGAATCAGGAGAATGCTGGTACATACCCTCCAAAGTAAAAGACAAATTATTATGTCTTGTGATCTTATTGGGATAAAGCAAAAGTATAGCTATATTCCAGTAAGACTTTTTTTGCAGACATTGAAAATGGCATTTCATATTATTTTATTTTCTTTCTTTCCTTTTCCTTCCTTCCTTCCTTCCTTCCTTCCTTCCTTCCTTCCTTCCTTCCTTCCTTCCTTCCTTTCCTTCCTTTCTTCTTTTGTGAGACAAAAACATCTCGCTTGTCACCCAGGCTGCAGTGCAGTGGCACCATCACAATTTATTGTAGCCTCCATCTTCTTGTCCCGGGCTCCAGCTATCCTCCCACCTCAGTCTTCAAGTAGCTGGGACTACTGAGCCATGCCACTATGCTCTGCTAATTTGTGTGTGTGTGTGTGTGTGTGTGTGTGTGTGTGTGTGTGTGTGT
>NW_022436991.1:6306079-6483505 GCF_009761245.1 Sapajus apella | reverse complement strand
GGGTGTGTGTGTGTGTGTGTGTGTGTGTGTGTGTGTGTGTGTGTGTGTGTGTGTGTGTGTGTGTGTGTTTGTAGAGATAGGGTTTGGGCAAAGAAAGACACACAACAACTGGCAGGCCTCCTAGGGTGCTGGAGGCAGCAAAATTCTATGCCTAGGGATGCTGGTCCAGCACATCTTCCAGGAAGCATGAGGGGCTGTCAGCTTCAAGCGGAGCCCAGAGCAGGAAAGGACTTTCTCAGCAGGACCAGGTTGTAGTGCAATCTTTTTTGTAACACTCTTCTCCATGAGACAGCTCATGGAGGGTGAGGGCACAGGTCAATGGCCAGGGCTGGGAGTGGGCTGTCCCTCATGGATGAAAGGTAATGAGTTAATAACACTGGCGGTGGATGAGGCATACAAGGCTTGCCAAGGAGGTGCCAGCTCACATCAAGCTGCCAAGGCCTATGTGGAAGAGAGTGGGATATACGGAGTCTCTGAGGGCTCCTGCAGGGCTTCTCCCGATCTCTTTCTGGCATCCATGCTTACAGCACAGCTGGGAACTCACCCCCTATGGATCTATCGTGTCATTAGTGCAGACCAATGCACCCCAGAAGGCTTGGTTTTGACAGGCCAGTGGGACTGGTGGATTCTTTCTATTGTAAAGCAAACAGCGTGGACTCCAGTGGGTGTGGGGTAAAGTATAGGTTTCTGCGGAGGGGGTGTTCACTGAATGTCTGGTTGTTATGTGGTTCTAGAGAGGTGGTGCAGGTGTTAATTAAATGGTCCCTAGGCTGTGGGAGGTGGGCATTTCCCAGCCTAGGAGCAAGTGGGAAAATTGGCATCCTCTCCCTACCACTTCCAGAAAATGGCCAAGAATGTCATGGGAAAAAATGCTCATCCTCAGTAGCAATCAAAGAATCATCAATTAAAACCAGAACCAGCAATGAATGTTATTATTTTTGTCATCGTTGCCTAGATTAGGGTGTGCATTGGCATTGCAACTTGAAAGCGTTTGGCAATAATTATGCTAGACATGTCAGTGTTTTGTCCCAGTCCACTACAGCTGGTTCTGGGTTTGTGGCCAACTCAAACCTAGCCCTAAAGGTTACAAGAGAGATTTGGGTTGAAATATATTACATTTAAAAAATAGCTCTGTATTTTTATCTGAACAAATACATGAATACATGATCGTTGTAAAAAAAAAAAAAAAAAACAAATCAAGCATTACAGACAAAACTAAGATTCTACCTTGGGGCCATCTTCCCTAGTAACTGAAGTCCTCTCTGTTATCAGTTTCATGTGTATCTTTCCAGGCTTTTTCATCTATATTGACAGATTTATATGTTTATAGAAATATAGGGTACAATACTGTGGGGAGTTTATTAACATAAATGACATAATGTTCCCTAATATAGTCAGACTATGATACAAGTGTGATGCGTTGTGAAGGAGAGAGGGCGGAGTCATCCCAGATCATCCTGCAGTCTAAGGCAAGTTCGCAAGGGCTGTTGGAGCCTCCTTCAGCCAATTTCACCACCAGAGGAACCTGTGTCTGCCAGGAATATACCTGCCTTAGTATTCCATGCCACTCAGTCATTACCTGGGAATGCAAACTAAGTGATGCATTTCAAACACAAAAGCTGGAGCCCTCAGTCAATCATGCCCCTGGTGGTAGGAGGTCTGCATGGCGCATTCTCATGTCCATCACAATGTACCTGGCCAGAAAACAGTCCACTACTGTGGTCAGTAGTGATTAACTCTGGTTGGTGGGATTGTAGAACACACACACACACACACACACACACACACAGCCCTCCCTTGTTTTGTAGTCCATGTGCATTTTAAAAAGTCAAGCTTTATTGAGGTATAATTTTATATTTTAAAAACTGCAAGTGTTTAAGGTATACAATTTGATGAGCTTGGACACATACATACACCCGTGATGTCATTACCACAATCAAGGTGACAAACATATTCATCACCTCCAAAAGCCACCTGCATTATTTTTATAATAAAAAGTAATTCTATTTTTAAAATGTGCATACATTTTGAACTACCAGTGCTACTTCTAGGAATATATCCCCAAGAATATAATTGAACATGTATACAGAGATACCTATCACTGTGTTATTTGTAACAGTGAAAAATTAGATGCAACCTAAACAGCTAACAATACTTGCATCCACACAATGTGGTCCTATGCTTTATTTACAACGATTGTATAGGTGACATATATTTATAGTCATGAGCATCTGCCTATTCATCTGTCTGTCTCTCTATCTTCCCTAAGGGAGAGACTATCTATTATCTACCACTATATGACTATCCACAGACTATTATTTAGATATGATAGACAGACAGATACAAGACTACCATATCATACAATTATCTACCTATCATCTATCTCTAATAATATCATCTTCATTTGTCCATCCATCATTTATCTATCATTTATTATTAATCCATCACCTATCATCTATTTTCTCTCTTCTCCCCTTCCTCCTCCCCCTCCTTCTTTCCCTCCTCCCCTATCCGCCTCCCCTCCTCTTCCCCACTACCCCTCCTCCTTCCTTTCCCTTCTCCTCCTTCTCTTGTCCTTCCTCTCCCTTCTTCCCCCTCCTCCTCCTTCTCCACCTCTTCTCCTCCCTCTCTCCCTCTCCCTCTCTCTCTCTCTCTGTCTGGGGTTGTTCTCAGGCTTGGTTGCCTGGCTTCCCTGCCCCCAGCATCCCAGAAGGAACAGTATAGGAAAGGCTGTGAGTCCTGTGGGCTGTCAGAGACACATGATGCAAGTGTGATGCCCTGTGAAGGAGTGAGGGTGGAGATGTCCTAGATCAGAGACACCCACAGCACCCAGATATGACAGAAGACAAAAATGCCTGAAGTAGATGCAGCATATATTACCCTCAATCAAGAAAAGCTGAATCTTCTTGAGGATCTTCTGTTTAAGGAGGCAGGGAGATGTATAACATGGTTTAGAAAGATTTCCATCCAAAATGGAAAAACAGAGATACTTGTGATGCTCAAGGAATAAATTTTAGTTTTCTGGAAAAGTCACCTATGCAGAGCTCATCATGTCCCAAAGCTGCCAGATAAATCACAGTCAGGGCAGGAAGGGACTATATCTCCATTTTACAGAGGAACCCAAAACTCAGAGAGGTTAAGCCACTTCCATGAGCTCACACAGTGTCAGTGGTGGGATCTGAAACCATGTCTTTTTGATTCCGGATATGGTAACATGGAGATGTGCCACCCAGATCCCCCTTCAAGGATAGCGATAGTTTTTCATGTTCAGCTTGATGCTTCTAGACCACCCTGTACGTAAGTCCCAATAAACGCTATGCCTCCTTCACTGGCTCTGCATCTGTTCTTTGGCCTTTCAAACATGGTGCCATTCCTGTTGGATTAAATAGGGGTCTGGCACAACACAAGCTCAGAACTCGGAGTGCTGAACGTCAGAGGCAGTTAGCCTTCCAACTGAGGCGGTTTGTAATGCCTGGCCAAGACCCTGACTGGCACCCCTGACACATGGCGAAGAAGAGGCACCCTGGCTATCCTCAAGATTTGCAATGAGACTTGCAGCTGCCCAGCAGAGCCCAGCATAGGTCCATAGGTCAGTCAAATCCCAGCTGACCCATAGATGCATGTTATAATAAACAATGGTTTTTTTAAGCCACTGAGTTTTGGGGTGGCTTGTTCCATAGCACTTTGTAGCACTTGCCAACCAATACAGTAAGAATAATACCTAATTTACATAGCCCTATGTGCAGGCATTGTTCAAAGCCTGCACATATATTATTTCATTGAATTCTGACCTCGGTGAGGTACATACTGACTGTCCTCATTTTACAGATGGGGCAGCTTAGGCACAGAGCAACAACTCTAAGCTCTGTGCTTCTTCTCGTGGAGCCAGGGGGAGCCACTAAAGTCCTTTTCTGAACTACCCAGGCCCATGTGTCCATCTTTTTCTTTCCAGGCTCACTTGCCGCTGCCTCTTTCCCCTCTCTGCTTTGGGAAATTACAAGAAGCTTCCTAACTTGGGGTCCCAGTAGGCATGATAGTCTGTTCATGGATGCCCCTAAAAGAGATCAGAATATGATATACCAAAATATGCCACTTTGGCATCAGGATTGTTTTGAGCTAAAGACAATTAAGAAATGCCAGGCAATCCTCCCACCTCAGCCTCCAGGTGCAGTGGCTCACACCTGTAATCCCAGCACTTTGGGAGGCCGAGGCAAGTGAATCGTTTGAGGCTGGAAGTTTGAGAACAACCTGAGCAACATAGTGAGATTTTATCTCTACAAAAAACAAAAAGAAACAGAAAAATGGCAGACAAAAGAAGAGCTCTCTGTCCTCCCCCTATGCTGTCACGGGTGATTGACAACTATCTGGGACCAGTGGTGCAGGGGTAAGAAGAATTTACCAAGATAGTTGTAGGTTAAAAAAAAAAAAAAAAAAAAAAAAAAAAGGCAGATTTATTAGAGAAACTGTGAAAGTATGTTGCAAGGTTGCAACGGGCAGCACAGCAGAGAAGCGGCTGTCAGCAAGGAAACAAACGGTTGCTGGGGATGTTATGGAAGGGTGCTTATGCTAAAGAGCGCTGCGTGCAGCACTGATAATGCCAAGGCTGCAGTGAGCTAACTTGCAGGGATCTGGTGGGTGCTGGGCACAGAAAGATCGTGAGCTTTTTGTGTAGGAGGGCTCTTGTGTCCTGGACCATGAAGAAAGGCAGACAGACTTACAGCTAATCTGCTCTCTCTTTTTGCTTTCCCTTGGTCCTACCAGCCTGACTAGTTTTCCCTAATTAGGACTCCACATTTGCCTACACGCAGAGCATAACATCCTCTTTGTAAATGTAACATACATTTCCATTTGTAAGCGTGATTCCCCTCTCCTGTGCTAGGAAGAAGTGAATGACCCTGGAGATCACTTGAGTCTACATAACAAACCTTACTAAACAATCTTGATCTACCATCCATTTCCTAGTCACCTTCCCACAATTTTCCACCACTAGAAAGCCAACCCCCTTTTCCTTTTTCTAGTCACTTCTCCATAATTTATCCTCCTTTGTTAAAATGGTAGATAAGCCCCCAAATCTAACCACCTCTTTGGGTTATCACTTCTTTTCTATGAAGTCCCTCGGCATGTAAAAACATCTACAAAACTTCTATGCCTTTTCTTCTGTTAATTTGTCTTTTGATAGTTTGATTCACAGGCCTCCAGAAAGGAAAATAAGAGGATAGAGGAAAAGTTTTCCTCCTTACACTCCTAAATTCTCAAGATGCATAAAGCATCCTTTTGGTTTTTTTGCTTGTTTACTTGTTTTTTCAATGAGACAGGATCGATCTCTGTCACCCAGGCTAGAATGCAGCGGCATGATCACAGCTCACTACAGCCTGGACCTCCTGGGCTAAAGGAATCCTCCCAGCCTCAGCCACAGAGTAGCTGGGACTACTGGTGTATGCCACCGCACCTGGCTATTTTTCTTTATTATTTTTTTTTTTTTGCAGAGGTGGGGTCTCACTATGTTGCTTAGACTGATCTTGTACTCCTGGGCTCAAGTGATCCTCCTACGCTGGCCTCCCAAAGTGTTGGGCTGACAGGCATGAGCCACCGTGTCCGAGTGCATGAAGCGTTCTTGAGAAGTCTCTGACTCAGGTCCTCTCCAGTGTAGTACTGGGGAGGGCAGAATTTTTAAGAACATAGCCAACATTCTGCTGGGGAGCGAAAAGCCAGTGTACCTTTCTTAAGGGTACCCTAATCTCTACAAGCAATTTCTTAAAGTTCTGCTTGTTTGACATTGGAGATGGAGAGAAAGCATCCCCTCCTACTTCCATAGAAAGAAAAGGTAAAAACCCTTTTCACTGTGGATGCTATATTCCCTACAAGGCCAAGGATCTCAGTCTTTGTCTTCCCCTACTCATGTGATTGACTGTAGTAAGGCCAGGTCTGCAAATCATTATGTAAGCTCTAAGGGTGGCTGAATGGTCCCATGTGTTCATTGCTCTCTTCAGAACCAGAGGTAATTAGAACCTGTTGTTTTCAATTGGAGGCCCCAGGACCAATTCTGAAGCCACAGTAAAGTCCCATTTTAACATCCTTTTCAGAAGAATGTTCCCGCAAAAATCTGAGAAACCGCACAATTTACCAAATGCCAATTGATTTTTTTTTTTGCATATTTTAATCTCTGTTTCCTTGTTGGTACTGAAGGGCCTGATTTTTAGGTTCCCCCCAACAACCCCAATCCATACCAAAGCAGAAACAAGGCCCAGAGAATTGGAAATGGAACTGAGGTCTCCTGCCTCTCTGTTCAATGTTCTCTCTACTAATAAATATCTGTTGTTCTTCCTTCCTGGCATGCATTTTTTCTTCTGGTAACATTTTTAAAAATTGAGATAAAATTCATATAATGGGCCAGGCATAGAGGATCATGCCTGTAGTCCTGGCACTTCAGGAGGCTGAGGTGGGCAGATTACTTGAGCTCAGGAGTTCGACACCAGCTTGGGCAACATGCAGAAACCCTGTCTCTACAAAAAAATAAGAAGGCAAAAACATAGCTGGGAGAGGTGGTACACTTTTGTAGTCCCAGCTACTCGGGAGGTGAGTCAGGAGGGTCACTTCAGCTTGAGGGGTCAAGGCTGCAGTGAGAAGTGATTGCAACACTGCACCCTAGACTGGGCAACAGAGTGAGACCCTGTCTCCAAAAAATAAAAATATTCATATAATGTAAAATTTATTAACTACTATTTAAAAACGTACAATTGAGTGACTTCTTGTTCATTTATAATATTGTACAATCATTACCACTGTCTAATTGCAGAGCATTTTTGTCACCCCACAAAGAAATCCCATACCTATTAGCCCTCACTTTCTATTCCCCTTCCACACATCCCCTAGCAGCCACTAATCCACTTTCTGTCTCTATAGATTTGCCTATTCTGGATATTTCATATACATGGAATCATACAACATGTGGTCTTTTGCGATTGGTAGCGTATAGTTTTTCAGGTTCATTCAGGCTGCAGTATCTATCTTTACTTCACTCCTTTTCATGCTTGAATAATATTCCACCCTATGAATAGACCACATTGATGTAGTCATTCATCTGTTGGTGAACACTTGGGTTGTCTTCAGTTTTTTTAAATCAATAATGTTGCTGTGATCTTTTGGTTTTGTTTTTTGAGACAAGGTCTTTCTCTGTCATCCAGGCTGGAAGGCAGTAGCACAATCATGGTTCATTGCAGCCTTGATATCCTGGGCTCAAGTGATCCTCCCATCTCAGCCTGCCAAACAGCTGGGACTACAGATGTGTGTCACCATGCTTGGTTAACTTAAAACATTTTCTTATGGAGACGGAGTCTTACTATGTTGCCCAGGCTGATCTTCAACTCCTGGGCTCAACTGATCCTTCCTCCTCGGCCTCCCAAAGTGCTGGGATTACAGGCATGAGCCACCATACCCAACTGACCACTTATATTTGAATACCTGTTTCCAATTCTCTTGGGTCTAGATCTATGAGTGGAATTGCTGGGTCAGATCTAACTCTATGTTTAACTTTTTGAGGAATTGCCAAACTTTTCCACAGCGGCTTCACTATTTTACGTTTCCTTCAGCAACTTATGAGCTTGGTAATATTGTTTTCCTTTGAAGAACCAGCCTCATCTTTGAGCCCATGTGGTGGTGGGAACACTTAAGATATATTCTGGGCTGGGTGCAGTGGCTTACACTGTAATCCCAGCACTTTGGGCTGAGGTGGGTGGACCCCTTGAGCCCAGGAGTTCAAAACCAGCTTGAACAACATGATGAAACTTCATCTCTATTAAAAAAAAAAATACATGGCCAGGCAAGGTGGCTCACGTCTCTAATCCCAGCACTTTGGGAGGCTGAGGTGGGTGGATCCCCTGAGGTCAGGAGTTCTAGACCCGCCTGGCCAACAAGCTGACACCCTGTCTCTGCTAAAAACATGAAAATTAGCTGGGTGTGGTGGCAAGCACCTGTAATCCCAGCTACTTGGGAGGCTGAGGCAGGAGAATCAATTGAAACTGGGAGGTGGAGGTTGCAAAGAGGTGAGATCGTGCCACTTCACTCCAGCCTGAGCGACAAGAGTGGAACCCCGTCAAAAAAAAAAAATGTTAGCCAGATGTGGTGGCACATGCCTGTAGTGCCCTATAGTCCCAGCTATTCTGGGGACTGGAGGTGGGAGGATCACATAAGCCCAGGAGGTTGAGGCTACAGTGAGCTGTGATTGCATCACTGCATTTCAGCCTAGGCAAGAGAGTACGATACTGTCTCAAAAAAAAAAAAAAAATACTATCTTAGTAAATTTCAGGAACACAACACATTATTATTAACTATAGTCCATACTGTACATTAAGTCTCCTGAAGTTATTATTTCCGAAAGTTTGTATCCTTTGACCAACATCTTCCCATTTTCCCCCACTCCCACCCCATTCTGTCCCAAAGATATGCAGTTAAGCAGGGTCTAGCCACTTAGCATATGCCAGAGTGACAGTTTCAGGGATGGGCATATGACTTGAGCCAGCCCAGTGAGATTCAACTCTGAATCAGAACAACCTCTGGATTTCTGTTACTTGGGCCAATTTAAAAAACAACAACAACAACAACAACACCTTTTAAAAAAATTAATTAAGCCAATTTGAGCTGGCCAAGTCACCACCCTGCATAATTTCCTGTCACTTGGCCAAGTAACCACCCTGTATAATTAAGATCTGCTTGTTTAAAATCTCTATCCAAGAGATTTACCTCCTATGTATGTTTTACATGTATTTAGTTTCAATTCTACACTGGGTACAGCTACAAGATGATACTGGAGTTCAGCTCACACCAGTAGGACAAGACAGGATCAATGAATGGCCAGAGACGGGATTTTACAGACAAAGGGGAACTTTCGGCTGCAGGTGTTATCATTCCATGACCTCAGAGCTGTGATGAAAAGAAGCAGAGAATCTGGGTGAAAATCCAACCACCAAGATAAAAGTAACCCCACCACTCCCTTGAAGCAAAAGCCCTCTCCAGTAAGCCTCGTGTCTGCGCTGGCAGCCCCTTCTTGCTGATATGTGACAAGCCTGCTGTCCAGCCTTACTCTTGCATAAAGCTGATCCTGGCTTGTCACCTTGGTTGGGAGGATGAACTTCAACCAGAGGCTTGGCCCAATACTGGCTACCAGGCTCCAGGAGGGCTCCCGGTAGAGGATAATATCCTTCCAGATAAAGGATAATAAGCTGTCCTCTACCTCCCTCCCCTAATTAGGAAGAGAAAAGGGAGCAAAGAGGAAATAGCAATTAAGTGTCTGGGCCTGGAGTTCTGTAGATCTAGGCTTCAAACCCAGCTCCACTACTTAGCTTGCTGTGTGACCTGGAACAAGTTGCTAAACTTCTCTGGGCCTCGTTTTCCTCATCTGCAAAACGGGGATATTGTTTCTATTTCTTAAGATTGATGTGAAAGTGATGACGTTCATGATGATGCTGGTGATTGCTAATACTGAATACTGAGCATGGCAGCTATTCTATGAACATGGTCTTCTTTTTTTATTCACATTAATCTGTGAGGAAGTATCATTAGCCACATGTTGAAGACAAAGAATCTGAGGCACCAGACGTTAAGGAATTATCTTTGGGCTGTACATTAAGGGTGGAGCGGGGGTTCACACAAGGGCAGTCAACTCCCAAGTCATGCTTTTGCCAGGTGCTATATCAACTGCACCTCCTTTAATCCTCACAGCAGTCCTGTAGGCAGGACAAATTATTAAGCCCATTTTATAGAAGAAGAAACACAATTTCAGAGAGGATAAGTAATTCTCTGCAAGGACACAGAGCTAGAAAGCAACGGGGCCAGAATTTGAATCCAGGTCTATTCTCTTGTCACTACCTACACCCTCATGCCACCCCAGGTGTGGCTTGCTTCACATATTCAGGAGCATGAGCCTTGGGAAGGGGCTTGCACTTTGGTGTGTGGGTGAGCTGACATGGAAACACCACCCCTGGACTACTCTCCACACAAGTCTTTTTTCCCTTCATGCTTCCATTTATAATATCTTTCTATCTAAGTTGGAATTCACGTGTTAAACAAACAAACAAACAAACAACAACTACTGTTGTTTAAAGCAAGTCCACTGTGGAGAATGGCCATGCCCCCAACACCCTAGTGATGTCAACCGCTCTCCAAGGTGCTGAACAATTTGCCAGTCTCAGGCTGTTCAGTGCTCCTCTTCCGCCAAGGCACTTCTCCGCCCTCCCCATCTGTGATGCCTCCCGGGTGTCCTTCAAAGAGCCTTGGTCTCAGGGACACTCACCACTGGTAGGCCTGTACCATATCTGCACGCAGTCCTCTTCTTCTGGGTCCGCGTGGATGCCATCATCTGGCTGGCTGCCATCCCAGTAGCTGTAGTCATAGGATGAGCCGTCAGTCCATTCAAACTGCCCTTCCTGGGAGGGTTCCACCCAGAGAGACAAGGAAGCAAGCCAAGGAGAAGAAGATCAGGCATTTGAGACTTTTCTTTTTTTGAGATAGAGTTTTGCTCTTGTTGCCTAGGCTGGAGTGCAATGGCACGATCTCAGCTCACTATAACCTCCACCTCCTGGGTTCAAGTGATTCTCCTGCCTCAGCCTCCTGAGTAGATGGGATTACAGGTGCCCGCCACCATGACCGGCTAATTTTTTGTATTTTTAGTAGAGACAGGGATTCACCATGTTGGTCAGGCTGGTCTTGAACTCCTGACCTCAGGTATCACCTCAATTTCTAATACCTCTGCACAAAAGTCCTCATTGAGGCTACTGCTTTCTGATACTACTGCTACCAATCTGATACTACTGCTATTATTACTAGCTGCTATTTGTTGAGGGCTTATTATGTGCCAGGACAGGCACTTTACTTGCTTTATCCTCACCATTCTGAAAAGCAGGCATCATCAGCCCCATTTTACAGATAAAACCGAGACCAGATTGATCTACCCAAATTCATACAGCAAATAAAGCATGAGTGCTGGAAATCAAACCCAGATCTTCCTGAGTCAACTACCCAAGACCCCTAACTACTGCATTTTGCCAGTGGATGGGAGTCACGCTCCACCTCTTTTCTTTTTGTCTAAATAGTCTGTTTTTCTTACCTAAGGCAGAACTACTCTGTCCAATTGCAAGAAAAGTCCTGTTGGGAATTTGACTGGTGTTGCAATAAATGTGCAAATTAACTGTGGAAAGAACTACATTTTTGTAACTTGTCTAGGAACAAGAGCCATTTCCCTATTTATTTGAGTTTTAAGAAGAGTATCCCCCAAAGCACTGATGATTATGGAGCTCACGTCATATAATGGGAATAGCATGCTACTTCTGAGAGAGAAATGAAAGCTTGAGACCCCATGTCTGCCCACTGCCTAGCTCTGCAACCTGAGCAAGTTACTGAACCTCTCTGAGCCCCAGTTTCCACATCTGTATGATGGAGTTAATATGTCCTCTAGAGAGCTGCAGTGAGGGCTGAAAAAACTGAAGCATGTGAAGGACTTAACACAATGCCTGACCCATGGTGCCTAGCTCTGAAAAGAAGAAAAAAGGCATTTTTCCTGTATTTTTTATTATTATTATTAGGTCTTTTAGTACAAGTTTCTTTAACTCTGATTTAGTGTAGTTATAATCCAATTCTAGAGTTGCTATTATAAATGGACATTTTAGTGTTTTAAAAATTGTAACTTCTATATTTGTTCTTGTCAGAGGAAGTCTATTGATTTAAAAGATCACCAGGCATGGTGGCTCATGCGTCTAATCCCAGCTCTTTGAAAGGCTGAGGTTGGAGGATCACTTGGAGCCAGGAGTTGGAGAAAAGCCTGGGTAATACAGCGGGACCCTGTCTCTACCAATAATTTTTTTAAAAACAATCCAGGTGTGGTGGTCCCAGCCTGTGGTACTAGTTACTCTGGAGCCTAGGCTGAGAGCATTGCTTGAGCCCAGGAGTTCAAGGTTGTGGTGAGCTGTGATTGCACCACTGCACTCCAGCCTGAGCAACAGAGCAAGTCTCTGTCTCGATAGAAATAAATAAATAAATGTTAGGTGTGACCACACTGTCACTTCTGCTACTTTAACAGCAATTCTTATCATCCTTAAAGAGTTCTTATAGTATGCTAAGCATCACGCTAAGCTCTTTACATATATTAGCTCACTTACTTTTCTTTTCACAAGGCACTATTATTTTCATCCCCATTGTACAGACACAAAAACTGAGGCCCAGAGAGGTTTTTAAAATTTGCATAAAACCACCTACCAGCCTGTAAGTGGCCGAACAGGAGCTGGCACCAGAACCTTATTCCCTATAGTACTCTGAACAGGGCAAGGAGCATATGTGCAAAATAGCATGCAGCTTGCCAAGGCAAAGTTTGAGGACAAAAATCTCCAGGTGGAGTTTGTTGTGACATTGCAGAGATCTGGTCCAAGCTACTATCTTCAGCCTTATTATACACCCACTCCTATCTCACTCTGCGCCCTAGCCGCAGTGGTCTTCCTTATTAACCTCCTTGAATGTGCCATGACCTCCCCCTCCTCAGGATGTTGACCCATGCTATTTCCTCTACCTGGAATAGGCTGTCTCTGGCTAACATCTAGTTATCCATTAGACACTAACTTAAGTATCTCTTACCCAGGAAGGCTGTGGCAGTCACAGAAGTACACTGCACAGATCACCTTCAGGAGGACCAGCAGAAAGCAGAATTGATGGACAGCTCCAGCTCTCCTGCCACCTTGGATTCACTGCCTTGTTTGTGCTAAGGACATGCCTCTGCCTCTTTGGAGCTACCATTGCATTCACAATGAGACCATGCTTCCTCCAGGCTGTTCTCAGCCAGTGATTCAGCATGTCAGAGGTAATGGTGCTGGTGCATTCCTGCCGAGGGCAGGATTCCAGTCTCGGGCATTTTTGCTTGGGGACTCCCCATTGGTCTAGCCAAGACTTTCTCAGCACTGTGCTGTGATGAGGCTTTCCCTACCCAGTCCTTCCTCTCCAATCTCCTTTCACATATCTTAGACCTCTTAGACCCAAGGTGTTGTTTGAAGTCCTTCCCTGCCTACTTATGCCTCTTTCCTCTTTTTCATATACAAATATTTCCCTTCCAACATCTCTTGCACATCTAATCATGTTTCAGTTTTGTTTTGTTTTGTTTTTTGAGACGGAGTCTTGCTCTGTCACTTAGGCAGGAGTGCATGATATCGGCTCACTGCAACCTCTTCGCCTCCCAGGTTTAAGCAATTTTCCTGGCTCAGTCGCCTGAGTAGCTGGGATTACAGGCACCTGCCACCATGCCTGGCTAATTTTTGTATTTTTAGTAGAGACGGAGTTTCACCATGTTGGCCAGGCTGTTCTCAAGCTGCTAATCTCATGATCCGCCCACCTCAGCCTCCCAAAGTGCTGAGATTATGGGTGTGAGCCACTACACCCAGCCTAGTGACTTTTTTTTTTTTTTAAGAGAACCCAAGCCAAACAGGTTTTCTCTGACCATGCTATCTGTTTGCATCATCTAGTAGGACATCATTAAATGTCTTTCACAAATTGGTCACGCTGTAACTGTGGCATTTGGTGTCTGATTTCTCTGTTTGCTGTGTGCTTAGCCGTGACCTGGCACAGATGTGAAAGGTTTATTAAATCAAAAAGAATCCTGGTTGGAACTTTCAAGGGGTCCAATGGCCATTGCTTTCTCACCTGTCTGTGATCATGAAGGCCTGTCCAGACGTCAGCTGGGATGCCGGGAACACAGCTGTTCACGAGGTCATACACAAAGACATTCTCCTCCCAGCTGCAAACGTAAGAAACATAGTAGCTGATTCCTCACTGCCTCTTTTCATAGGATGGAGTCAAAAATTGAAAGCAATTCTTATTTACCTTCCTGGACCAAAGTAAATAGAGGACATGATCCTATTTGGCCTTCAGTTTTCATTAGGTCACCCATGTGTGGCCGGTCCCACATGGGCATCTCTGGATTTGACCTAAGCCACTTCAAAGACAGACTCAGCACTGCTACTCATCCCTAAAACCTTAAATCCATCTCAAAAACACTAGCAAATGAGGTGAATTATATTGAAGATATCATGAAAAGACAATGAAAGGAGTTTACATTGCGTTGCACACATCACATAAGTCAATGAACACTTCCACCAGTAATTTCTCCATCAAAGGCCCTCCTTACACTGTCAGTTTATAATATATCCCCCTCTCTCCTAGTCCTTTTTCACACACCATCTCCAAAATGTCTGTTTTCCTGGGAAACACAGCTCTAGGCTTGAATTTGCATGGCCCACTTAGCAAAACTGAGCCTCTCAGTTAACAGCCCACCATCCTTAGACGTCACGGGTGTCTTGTGGGGGTATTCTTATCCTCTATTTCAAAGAGCTTATCAAATAATTCATCGAACAAAAGGAATCGGTGGACGACCCTGCTGACAGTCCACCGCCAAAACCAACAAAGAAGTAGAGATGGATGGATAGATTGATGAATAAATGGATGGATGAGTGGATAGATAGACAAATGAATGAATGGGTTGGTGGATAGGTGGATGGATGGGTGGATTGAATGAATACATGGATGGACAGATGAACAGGTAGACTGATAGATAGGTAGAGAAATCAACACATAATTATTTTCATCCTACTATCAAAATGTTTCTTGAGCATTGACTTCACACCAGGTACTAAGCTAAGTGCTATACGTGTAGAAACTCATTTTATTCTCACAACAAACAGGCACTAGGGCAGATACTACTGCTTGTCTATCCCATGGCCATTCCTAATCTCTAACCCCATTGACTCCATTATGACCCAGAAAAGCCAAATTTCATTTTTCCCAGCTCCCTTTGCAGCTGACATTGGCCATATGACCAAGCATAGCCAGTTAGATTTAAGGCAACGTTTATGGGGACATCTTGGGGACAGTTTCCTCCATGATGAAAGGAGGGAGGTATGTGGAGAAGGTCCAAGTTTCTAGTACTGCCCTTTCTCCTTAGGTTGTAGCCATGTCTGGACACAAAATTTGGAGCTGCTGCAACTGAAGATGCTGAAGACAAGCTGCGACAACTGCTCATCCAGGGCCCATATCAACAAGCCTGACAAAGGCAGTTTGTAAAGGTTAGAAGAATGGGCAAGGGTTGTGACAGCAAATGGACACATGGTAGGCACACTTCCCTGAAATCATTCACAGACCCAGATGACAGATCCCACTGAACAAATGATTCCCACTATTGGCTTTCACATGCCACTAAACGGTGAACTTTAGTATGTCAACGAAGTCAATACAGAATGATAATAATCAGCCATAAACTTAATACTTCACTTCAAAACAGGGCCATGTTGGGGTACTCTTTATGTTGCAATAAGGTGTATCTGTTCCCATCAGCTTCTTCCAAATGACTGCTCTCTGAAGGCTGCTACCTTATCTAAAATACCCACCACTGGAAGATTTCTTTCTTCTGGAGGCATTGATAGTAAATCAAAGCACTCATATTTACTCTCCTAAGTTTTGTGTTAGTGAAGTGGAATTGATTGGCAATCAATTCCATATTAGAAGCACTTAAAGTTCTGGCACTCAGAATTTGTCTTAACACAGTGCTCCAGCCAGTCACATGCAGCGAGTTACTTAACAAATACTCTTGGAGGAAAGGAAAGAGGAAGAGTGAGACAAGGCTTGCTCACTCTCAGAAAGATGAACTGGTATGGAATGTTAAAGAACTGGCCTCCTCAAGGCAGGATTATAATTTATTATAATTAATAAAGATAATAATAACTCCTACTGTTGGACAGGGAGTTATCCAAGTGCTGTATAAGAACATTAGATGCATGATCACCTTTAATCCCTCACCACTTTAAAAGATCAGTGTGATTACTGCTCTTTCCAAGTTGAGAACTCTTTGGCTTAGAGTTTACGTGGTTTGGTTAAGATGGTGCAGGTAGGAAGTGATGGAGCTGGGGCTAGAGTCTAGAACTGCCTGATTCTAATGCCCTTAATCAATGCTCATACTGTCCCCCACAGCTTTCTTCATTTGGAACACCTGCTGCCCTCATCCCCTAAGCTTCCCAATCTTTTAAGATACTGATCCAGGATCAGTACTTCCAGGAAACCTTCCACAAATATCTTCTATCCAATCCTTGACCACTTGAACAGCCCAAAGATCCTGTTCCCCCAGGGGCTGGCTGGTTAGTTTGCTTCTCCACTTTCAGGGTTTTTCTGATGCAGTTGGGGTTGCAAGTACAATGAGGGCTTTCTAGAGAAAAGCCTTGATTTGGAATCACTTTTGCATTCGCTTTTTATTACATATACCTCATTTTCCTCTCTAGGCTGGGGATTCTTTGAGAATGTCCTCTGCCTTTACAAGTGCCAACCTTGTACTGTGCTATGCTCTCATAGCAGATTTGATCCCTAAAGAATGTCCTTCCTAGGGCTCCATGTTAGCTGGCTTTCAGTTAATGCAGGGCACTTATGAGTCATTGGCAGATGGGTAGGAGGGAGAAAACATTCTTTCCCCCTCTGCTTGGGAGTCTCTGGCAGGGGCTGCCTCTCCTCCATGGCTCCAAATCCCATAGAACTGGCCTGCCCTCCAACTCAAGCATGGAATTGGCTTTCTGCTCTTATGTATTTCTAGTTTGTCTCACTACTCCTTTTTAAGTTCTGAGCTTCCATCGCTTGACTATATTAAATTATCTGTTTTAGATACCAGTAGTAGTTCTGGTTTTCCTAGTTGGAACCTGACTGTCTCAGCATATTTCTCAGTCCCACTGAAAATAGACTGGTTGTTCAATACATCTGTTGGAGGAAGAGATGAGTGGATTCAAGAAGTATTTGGAAACTAAGATAAAGAACCCCTTCTCTATTATTTTTTTTTTTTTGAGATAGGATCTTGCTCTGTTACCCAGGCTGGAGTGCAGTTGCCTGAACATGGCTCACTGCAGCCTCAACCTTCCATGCCCAAGTGATCCTCCCACCTTAGCCTACCGAGTAGCTAAGACTACAGTTGTGCATCACTTCGTCAGGCTAATTTTGTGTTTTTTGTAGCAATGTGGTCTTGCTGTGTTACCTGGGCAGGTCTTGAACTCCTGGACTCAAGCAATCCTCCCATCTTAGCCTCCCAAAGTGTTGGGATTACAGGCATGAGACACTGCACCCAGCCCCTTATTTATTTATTTACTTATTTA
Source organism: Sapajus apella (assembly GCF_009761245.1). Taxonomy (NCBI): domain Eukaryota; kingdom Metazoa; phylum Chordata; class Mammalia; order Primates; family Cebidae; genus Sapajus; species Sapajus apella. Next base: position 6,466,352 of record NW_022436991.1, on the reverse strand, counting down.
TTTTTGAGAGAGTCTCCCTCTGTCACCCAGACTGGAGTGCAGTGGCGCAATCTTGGTTCACTGCAACCTCCGTCTCCTGGGTTCAAGCAATTCTCCTGCCTCAGCCTCCCAAGTGCTGGGGTTACGGGCGTGCACCACCACACTCGGTTAATTTTTGTATTTTTAGAAGAGACAAGATGTCGCCACATTGGCCAGGCTGGTCTCAACTCCTGACCTCAAGTGGTCCACCTGCCTCAGCCTCCCAAAGTGCTGGGATTACAGGCGTGAGCCACCACACCTGGTCCCCTTTCCCTATTCTTAACAAAAGTCAGTGGCTCTGCACATGAAAAACCAACTCTCGATAGTACGATTGCATCAGGCAGGAACCATGGCAGTGACCAAGGAGCTCTTACAAATGGACCTGTACACGCTGCTAGGCATTGAGGAGAAGGCGGAGGACAAAGAGGTGAAGAAGGCCTATAGGCAGAAGACCGTCTCCTGCCACCCAGACAAAAATCCAGATAATCCCAGAGCAGTTGAACTTTTCCACCAGCTTTCTCAGGCCCCTCTCCTGCCACCCAGACAAAAATCCAGATAATCCCAGAGCAGCTGAACTTTTCCACCAGCTTTCTCAGGCCCCTCTCCTGCCACCCAGACAAAAATCCAGATAATCCTAGAGCAGCTGAACTTTTCCACCAGCTTTCTCAGGCCTTAGAGGTGCTGGCCCATGCTGCAGCCAGGGCAGGGTCAGGAAAGCCAAGAAGCAGGCAGCAGAGAGGACCCAGAAACGATGAGAAAGGGAAGAAAGTGAAGCTTGATCTGGATGCCCGGGAACGGCAGGCCCAGGCCCAGGCCCAGGCCCAGGAGAGTGAGGAGGAGGAGGAGGAGAGCCGGAGCACGAGGACACTAGAGCAAGAGATCGAGCACCTGAGAGACGAGGGTTCCCGGCAGCCGGAGGAACAGCAGAGGCTCCTCCGGGAGCAGAAACGCCAGGAGCATGACCAGAGGTTGACAGGAAAGACAGAAAATACTGAAGGCCAAGGAACCTCCAGACTAAAGCTAAAATGGAAGTGCAAGAAGGAGGGTGAGGCAGAAGGTGGCTACTCCAAAGACGGCCTCCTACGGCTTGTGCAAAAGTAACGTGAGGTTCTCAACCTGGTACTTTCCAGTAAGAAGGCAGGCACTGCTGCGGTGGAGTTCGCGACTGTCAGGGCTGCGGAGCTGGCTGTTCAGAATGAAGCTGGCCTGGTGGATAGCCCTCTGAAGATTTCCTGGTTGGAGGGACAGCCCCAGGACACCATGGGCCGCAGCCACCCAGGACTGTCAAAGGGCTCAGTGCTGCCGGAGACGCACCGCGAGAGCCTCGTCATGATGCGCATGCGCCAGGCGGCAACAGCTGATCGCACGGATGGGGCGGGAAGACCAGGAGGGGCCACCCACGTAGCCTCCCCACCCCCACCCCCAGCTACCTTTTCTTCAATGTCACCAATAAAAGTTTTTGTTGTTGTCGTTGTTGTTGTTGTTGAAAATCCAACTCTCTTTCTAAAGTAGTTTCTGAGATTCTTGAAGAACAGAGGTAAGATTGTGATTTACAGCTTGGGTGCCAATGGAACACATCACACCTGGCCTGAGAAAATTCACAAATCAGCAAAGAAGTCAGATGCAGGTGGCTCTGCTATCATAAAGGGAGTGTACCAGGAGAGCTGGATAATGAGTGTAATTAGGGTGTCAGAAGTTAATTCAGTGAAGAGATGTTGTCAGAGCTTTCTTGAAGGTTGAGGAGGTATTTACCTGGAGGAGAAGATAGGGAAGAAATTCCTAGGAGGGGGAATAGAGTGTCTAAGAGTATGGAGGAGTAAAAGAGCTGGACCAAACTGGAGAACTCTGAGATGGTCAGTGTGCCTGGGGCTTCAGACAGAGAGGAATGTGGAAGAAGGCCTTGCAGGGTGGGCTATGATTTTGACTCCACAGGCTCAAAACTAGGTTCTCCCACTTAAGAGCTGTGTAACGTTGAGCAAATTACTTACCTTTTCAGAGTCTCATGTTCCTAATCTGGAAAATGAAGATACCCATGGGATAGGGTTTAACAGAACTTCAATGTGATGATGTACATAAACATGCAGCAAATAAGTGTGTTATGATTTGTCATATGCTTTGCATTATATTCTTTACATGTGTAATATATCAGTTGTATCACAGGATACGGAGCGGAAGGCAGCACAAGATTGGCACTTATAAAGGTGGATCTTCCAGCATACTATTTGCTACCCCTGCTGAATGCTTTGCCTTCTATAGCCAAGGATGGTTTCAATGAGCAATTGAGTTGGATAAAAAGTAGTTTCAGTTGGCCAGGCACTGTGGCTGATGCCTATAATCCCAGTACTTTGGGAGGCTGAAGGGGGAGTCACTTGAGCTCAGGAGTTCGAGACTGGCCTGGGCAACGTAGCAAGACTCCATCTCTATTTTTTTTTTCAAAGAGTTTCAACTACCAAAGAGAAATGCCACTTGGAAATACCATTTTCCATCCCGTTTCCCAAAGGGGTGCTTAGTTGAACTAAAGGTAACTGGGATCCCACTTACCTGTGGATGGAGGCCAGCTTGGCGGATTTCCTGCCCACAGAGAACTCAGAACAGTAGAAGTCAGCCTCGGCCCAGGTCTTATTGAGAGGGAAGAATCGATAGCAGTGGCCTTTGAACTCCATCCAGAACAGGGGGCACAGGGAAGGCTGGGGCAGCTCCGGCAGGGCTGGAAGCAGAAAGTAAACAGACAGGAAGGAAGGTTGGCAGCGCGGACATTGTTTCCACAGCTTCCTACCTATTTTCTTTTCTTTACAATCTTTTAATTTTAATTTTTTTTAAGAGAGTCTCGTTCTGTTGACCAGGCTGAAGTGCAGTGGTTCAATCATAGCTCATTGCAGCCTCCAACTCCCAGCCCAAATGATCCTTCCACCTGAGCCTCCTGAGTAGCTGGGACCACAGGTGTGTGCCAACATGCCTGCCTAATTTTTTGATTTTTTTTGTAGAAAGGAGGTCTTACTATGTTGACCAGGCTGGTCTTGAAGTTCAGAGCTTAAGTGATCCTCCCACTTCAGCCTCCCAAAGTGCTGGGATTGCAGGTGTGAGCCGCTGTGCCTCCTTGTACATACTTTCAAGAATGAAAGTAAAACATGTTCCATTATCATCAATTCAATTATATGCTTAAGATCCAAAAAGCACATACATATCTACATTTTACTAAATTATAGAAATAATACGTGCACATCATAGAACACCCGGAAAATGTTAATGCCTTGATACATTTTTTTCTCATGTCACATTTGTATGCAGTGATTTTTTTAATGTAATGTGATTATATGGTACTCTATATACCAGTCGGTATTCTGATTTCTAAAAATTAAAGCGTATAAGCATTTCTCCCATGTCATTATACATTTTTGTAAACATTGTTTTAAATAGCTCTTGAGTTCTCTACTGAGTGGCTCTCCTAAAGTTTATTTAACCATTCTCTTATTTTTGGATAATTAGATAGCTTCTCTATTTTTTAAACCATTACAAATAATTCTGAGATGAGCAGCTTTGTGCATAAAGCTTTTTTTGGCATTTCTGATGATTTTCTGAGGAGAGAGTTTTAAGGCTTTAATACAATTTGCTAAATTGCCTCCTGGAAGCAATTTATCCTCCCACGGTAATGTCTGAGAGTGCCCATTTCACTCTGCCCTTGCCAGAGCTGAGTGTTATCACTTTCATGACAATCTTGGCAAATTTTATAAGCCAAAAAAAAAGGGTATCTTGTTTCAATTTGCAATGCTGGGCTATCTGGCAAGAGTACACAGCTTCCCACGTGTTTATTGCCAAGCTATAGCCAAGACTATTTATATCTTTTGCCCATCGAACCCCTGGAGTTCAGGATTTGTTCTTAATTCTGAAAAGAATTTTTTTTTAAATAACATGTTTAGACAGCAAAGTTCTCTCAAGTCTCAGCCCCTCTGAAAGCTTCTTAGGAGATACTTTTTTTGGAAACCACGACTCAGGATGACTGGCGGGAAGAGACAGGCAGGCTGAGAACCTTTCTCATACTAGGTTGGATGGCTTGTCCATGAAGACAGGCAGTGGGCGGGGGTGAAATCTATTAGGGGATTGGGAAGCCTGGGTCATACCCCCAGCTCTGTATCTGACCCGCTGTGAGACGCTGGTTCATTCTTTCCCAACTTGACCTTCAAACTAGATGATCTCTGGGGTGCCTTTTGCAGCCACCCACTCAAGGGGGGATGAAGGTCACTCTTTACTGGATTTTTTGCCTTCAAGCCACTATAGTGGTTGGCTGAGCTCATGAAGTAATAAAGTAATGAACAACATTCATTGAGCATTTATTATAGTTTCCCTATATGCCGAGCACATATAGGGAAACTGAGGCTAAGGTTGAGTGACTTGCCCAAGATCATCCTGCAGGTAAGTGGCATAGTAAGGATTTGAACCCAGGCTTCCCAACTCCTAAGTTTTTGCTCATAAAGTTGGCATGATGCTTCATGATGGGAAATTAGCAGGTCTAAGAATAGTTCATGATCTTTATAGCATCTGCTTCATGGGGTTACTGGGTCAATTGACTGGGCCAAATAAATTCACCAAGTACTTGCGATATATGGATTGTGTAATGTATGGTTATTAATGATTAGCTCAGGGCTTTATAACCCAGATTGATGGGCTGCAGGGATCCAGTGAATTCCCCAGAATCAAATGCAAAATCAAAACTGTGTGTGCACCTCTGAGCATTTCTCTGGGGAAAGAAAGGGACAGTTGCTTTCATCAAGACAGCTGTGCTAGGCAGGCAGGTTCCAGGCCATGCTTCTCAGGGTTGGTCAGTGCCACTGGGCTTTCCCCTTGGACCAGAATGGCCTCTCCCCGACCCCAGCAGCTGTGCTGATCAGGGATACCTCCCCACCCATCCTTTTCAATCCTGGCCAACTCTCTTTCAATGCATGCCAGTCTCCAAACTGGAGCCTGTTGCTTCAGAATTTGCTCTCTTAATCCTCTTCTGCATGGCAAAAGGAAAGACCTCTGTTTGGGGAGGTAAATGGGCATAGCACCTTGGCCTGTCCCCACCCCCCTCTGGGACTCAGGTCCCATCTTTCTTGATGGAGAGCATTGGTCTAGGAGAATATCACCTCGATGCCTTAAAGTGCCAATGGCCAAGAGGGTTGATGGGCCCTTTGTAATGCTGGGTGTTGCTGAGCTCTTTGTGGGGACTTGCGGGCCCTGCCTACAACACAAAAAGGCTCCACTGAATTGCTGCGTAGGGCCACTTTTTCATCAGTTTCTCCCTTAGCATGGACGAGAAGTAGCAAATGCTTTCCACCTTCTTTCCACTCAGTAACCAAGGACACTCATCGGTGAGAACTTGGCTAAGTTTGTCCAGGAGTGACTGGAATGACTCAGTATTTGCTGGTGATAAACCACTTTGCTCACTCCCACCCATCCTAAAATTACTTGACATCCTAAATACTCGTATTAGAGATGAAAGTAGGGTGGCCAAGCCATCCCAATGTGCCCAGGACCATCCCAGTTTTAAAATCAAGAGTCCTGGCTGGGAGCGGTGGCTCATGCCTGTAATCCCAGCACTTTGGGAGGCCGAGGTGGGTGGATTTCTTGAATCCAGGAGTTCGAGGCTAGACTGGGCAACATGGTGAAACCCCGTCTCTATAAAAAATGCAAAAATTGCCAGGTGCAGTAGCTCACGCCTGTAATCCCAGCACTTTGGAAGGCTGAGGCAGGTGAACCACGAGGTCAGGAGATGGAGACCATCCTGGCTAACAAGGTGAAACCCTGTCTCCACTAAAAATACAAAAAAAAAAAAATTAGCCTGGCGTGGTGGCAGGTGCCTATAGTCCCAGCTACTTGGGAGGCTGAGGCAGGAGAATTGCGTGAACCAGGGAGGCAGAGGTTGCAGTGAGCCAAGATCGCGCCACTGCACTCCAACCTGGGCGATAGAATGAGGCTCTGTCTCAAAAAATAAAAAAATAAAAATAAAAATACAAAAATTAGCTGGGAGTGGTAGAGTGTGCCTGCAGTCCTCACTACCGTGAGGTGGGAGGATTAATTGAGCACGGAAAGTCGAAACTGCAATGAGCCACGATCACACCACTACACTCCATCCAGCCTGGGTTATAGAGCAAGATCCTGACTCAAAACAACAACAACAACTGCTACTACAAAACCCTGAGGGTCCCACATCCTGGGCACCCCTACAGTTCCCAGCAAACTGAAATTGGTTGGTCACTCTCAAACGGTGAGGGGCGATTTTGCCCCCACCCCTTGCCAGGAGACACTGGACGACGCCTGGAGATATTTTTGCTTATCACCACTGGAAGTGGTGGGGCTACTGGCATCGAATGGGTAGAGGCCAGGAGTGCTGCTAAACATTCTATAATGAACAAGTCCCCACAACAAAGAATGATTCGACCCAAAATGTCGGTAGTGCCAGGATTGAGAAACCCTGCCCTAGATGGAAGACAGGACTCCAACAATGTAAAATAACCCCACAGTGCAGCAACACAAAACATCACAGTAAGCATTCACATTTCTTAGCCTGTTCATATTTTCTTCAACAAAAGTTAAGACACCACCCCCGCAACTAATGAGAAGTATAGTGTCTGCTATTTCTCTAATTTTAGAGTTAAAAATGTATTACTAATCTAAGCCCATGGCTTAAAAGCACTGAAGGCATTGCTTTAACATTCTGTTTATATTTGACAACATGGACCTCACTAACGAAGACTGCAGAAGGGACGTCTAGCGCTTTCTTCCCTGAGTTTAGAATGAAGCAAACTTCTTTGTCATCTCTCTGTGACCGTAGGAGGTTATTTTTCCCCCTGGTTCCCCTTCCGCTGAAGATGAAACTCTTCATGAGTTTGTGCTCTAAGAAAGGGTTCCAGTTTCAATTCCCTGCTTTAGATAGCTTTGACTTCACCTCCTACCCTGTGTGGGTGTTAAACCCCAGTCCATGCATTATGGAGGCTGATGCCCTACCCAGGGCTCTGGAGCAATAGGATTGCTTTGCTTTCTATCTCTATCTTGGTTTCTGTCCCCTGGGTACCCACCTCACTTCCTTGGAAGTCCAGTCTGACTTTAGCAGGGTGTTTATAGATGTCCCTGTGGCCTTTCTGCACGGCGACAGTGGAAAGAGCGTGTAGTCTCAAATTCACCACATTCTGTCATCTGGATATCTCCACACTCTGTTTTCTCCCTCTTTTTTAAATAAACTTTTTATTTTGGAATAAATTTAGAGTTACAGAAAAGTTGTCAGAGAGTACAGTGATGGTTACCAAAGGCTAGGAGGGATAGGTAGTGGGGAAGTTGGGGGAAAAGCGGGGCTGGTTAATGGGTACAAAAACATGGTTAAGTAGAATGAATAAGACCTAGTTTTTGATAGCACAACAGGGTGACTACGGTCAACAATAATTCATTACACATTTAACAAAAACAAAAAGAATATCATTGGAGTGTTTGTAACACAAAGAAATGATAAATGCTTGAGGTGATGGACGCCTCATTTACCTTGATGTGATTATTGCACACTGCATGCCTGTAACAAAATATTCCATGTACCCCATAAATATATATACCTACTACGGCCCATAAAAATGAAAAATTAGGCTGGGCACAGTGGCTTACACCTGTAATCTCAACATTTTGGGAGGTCAAGGTTGGAAGATTGCTTGAGCCCACGAGTTTTAGACCAGCCTGGGCAACATAGTGAGACCCTGTGTCTTACCAAAAATACAAAAATTAGCCAGGTATGGTGGCATGTGCCAGTAGTCTCAGCTACTTGGGAGGCTGAGATGGGAGGATCGCGTGACCCCAGAAGGTCAAGGCTTCAGTGAGCCAGGATTGCACCACTGCACTCCAGTCTGGGTGACAGAGCAAGAGCCTGTCTCAAAAAAAAAAAAAAAAAAAAAAAATTTAAATTAAAAAAGTTCCAAAGATTGTGTGTGGAGAGTTCCTGTATGCCTTTCACTCAGTTTCCTCTGATGTTAACATTTTAAAAGATCAAGACATGAACACGGGTACAACATGATTACCTAAACTCTGGACGTTACTCAGTGTTTACCTTTTCTGTTCTCAGATCCAACTTAGAATATCTGTTACATTTCCTCTACCTGCACGTTTTATTTGACATAAACTACTCTATCTAGGATTGGCTGAGATTAGACAAAATTGACAATAATTGGCTGGAATTGCTCAGAATTTCCTAGCATTGCTGGATAATTTGCCAAAAATCATCTTTTTTTCTCCTCCTTAACAATCAATCAATTTTCGAGTCGTGTCTATTCCAACGCCTAAACACATCTCTAATTCAGCTCGTTCTTTCTTCCCCTTCCACATTCTTCTCGACCTTTTCCCATGAATACCTTCTCAATGCCTCTTAGCTGCTCTTCCAGCTTTGTCTCACCGCCCAGGTCCAGAGGCATCCTTCCTCCTTTGAACAGCGTGTCCTCATGTCCCTGAAACCCTACAGGTGTTCCCTTTGGAACTGCTTTGGAACTCCCTTGGGAACTGCTTGCCATTAGCTTATTCTCCGTCACTCACATCCTCCTTACTCTGTACTCCACGTTTGCCCACACATTTGCCATTTCTCAAAGGCGTGTCCAGACCTTTGCAGATGCTTCCCTTGGCCTGACTTCAGCCAATTCTTTTCGTCCTTTGAGTCTCTACTGCACAGTGACTTCTTAGATAAGTGCTCTTAGAGCCCCTTGCATCTCAACATTCACACGTTCCTCCCCTATCCTCATCAGCGTCTATTGTGTTCATTCCTCTCCCCCTGGTGCCTTGGCACATAGTAGGTGCACAATGACTAGGCTCGAAGGTACAAATACAGGTAGGGAATCAAACATCACTCTTCAGTGCAACCTCTCAGGAAAACGGTGAGAAGGCTGTGTGCACTGCCTCTGCTTTGAAACCAGGAGTCCTGATGCTGGGATGGCATTTCTGGAGTTTTCTAACCAAGCCCTGAAATCAGAAGTTGCCGGATCCTGGTTTTACAGATTGTTTAAAACAATGATTGCTGCAAAAGCCAACCTCAGCATCCCCTAGGACGTTCAGACTCCAGGGCCCCACCCCAGGCCTTCCAAATTAGAGTCTGTATTTTAACAAGAACCCCAGGTGATTATTGTGCATGTGAAAAACTGGGAAGCCCTGGTCTACAGTGTGCCAGGCTGAAAGATGGAGCCTGTAGAATTACTCATTCATTCGTTCTCTCACTAAATATGGCCTGGCAAAGAGGAATTAATAATTAATTAAATGAAAGGGGCTGAGTGGGGTGAGAGGGGGAAGGGTCCTTAGTCCTAAAGACTGTGGATATTTCAAAAAGAACCCCTGCCCTCAACCCTGTCTGCTCCTTCCAGAGTTGAAAACAAGCTCCTTGAGCCATTTACACCCCACCTCCCCATTCTGGTCCTTTATGTTTTCTCCATTGAGTAAATGGTGGTTATGGATGCCAGAGGTGAAACATACCAGAAAATGGGGCTGTGACAGGTCACTGCTCAATTACTCCCCTTTCCAACAGAGCAGGCAAAGGCCTTTAATTGGGAGGACCTGGGAGGTGGAAAAGAGCACTGGCTTGCAATGGGATGATCATTAACTCCAACCTGCACGGTATTTCCTCCTCCTCCTTTACCTCTTGGGTTTAAGGAATTGGGAATAGAAGACCTTTCATCAGCCTGACCCCAAACCAGCCTTTGCTAATCTGTCTCTTGTCAAAGGATTTCTGCAGCTTTATAGCTTGACAGTCAGTCAACCATGGCAACACAACAACCAGCGCCAACTCTGACTCAGCATTCTCTGTGTGCCAGGCATTGTGTTAAATGCTTAATGCAGAAAAATGCATTCAATCTTCACACATCCTACCAGGTGGGTGCCACGATCACCCCCACTTCACAGATGAAGAAGCCAAAGCTCAGAGAGGTTGACTAACTTGCCCAAGATCTCCTAGCTCCCGGCTGGGATTTGAAGCCAGCCTGTCTAGCCCCAAACCTAGAGATTCCTACTGCATTTAAGCCCATTTTCTTTTGCTCCAATCTTGATGGTCTGTCCCTTTATTCATTCCTTTATTCATTCAACAAGTACTATTTGAGCACCTACTTGGTCTCAGGCAGAAGGCAACAGAGCAACACCTTGTCTCTAAAATAAGCAAAAAAGAAAGAACGAAAAAGAAGTGCAAAAATGAAGATGCAATTAATATAATTTGTGGATGTGTGTCATGCCAGCAAAACTTCAGGGAGCAGCCCTCTCGATTATTTTGGAAACTGCTTCTTTGCCCCTTTCTCTCCCTAGTTGAATTGGTGGCTGACCTGTCCCCATCTTCAAGGAGCCCACAGATGATTATGACAAGGCACCATGAGTTCCCTTCCTGGATGGGGGAAAAGAGGGTGCTGCCACAGGAACACCTAAAAGTGGAACATAACCCAGATCTGGAGATTTGGGAGGCTTCCTAGAAGAGGCGCTGTCTCAACTGAGACCTAGAGGATGAACGAGAGTCAGAGAAAGATCGTTCCAGGGGTAGGGCACTGCATGTGCGGAGGTCTGGGAGTGTGAGAGAGAATGGACCACTGGAGAATTAGAAATAGTTTAGCACGGCTGGGGATTTGAGAGGGAGAGGAGGGAAGAGATGAGAATGGCATGAGGGATGGGGAGTGGAGGGAGAGAGGCAGAGGGGAGGGGACACACAAAGGGGCTGTTGCTCTGGAAACCAGAAAGCCAAACCACATGGTCTTTTCCTTCAATTAGCAGCACCAGAGGCCCCCAAGGTCCCCCAGCTGGGGTGAGAGTCAAAGCCTTTGGGAACTCTGAGCTTGTTAGGGGGAAAAAAAAACCACATCAGTGGAATTCAGGGCTCCCCCACCCCCACTCTTTTTAAAGGAATAAATTGTCACCTTCCTACTCAATCTGGCTGCTGGCTCCCCTGGCCCCAATCCAGCCGCCCACGAATGCACTACCCTGCTGCCTCCTGCCCAGATCAGCCTTGGGACTCAGCCAGCAGGGGAGGTGGGGAGGCGTAGGGGCCACATTTGTTCACCCGGTCCCCATACTGGGCCCCAGACACTCCTGGCGGGGGGGCGGGGCGGTGGGGAAGAAAGTGTCTCACAGACTCCAGGAAGGTGGCTGCTGTGTCCTGAGGAATCGGTCACCTTCACTCCCCTCCTGCTGTCCTGTGGGTTCTGTGGCTTCCTTCACAGTGAGCCCTGGCTCTGGGAAGTGGAACTGGTGGCCCTAGGGCTCTCCTGTCTAAGCTTCGCTGTCCCTTCTGTGAGCCACTCTTGAGGCCACATGATACAGAGGAAAAAGCATTACATAATTTTTTACATTACTAATAATAGCAGTCATTCATTGGGTGTTTAGTATGTGACTCCTTGAGATCAGCCTAGGAGGGAATTGGTATCTTCCCCATTTTGTAGATGAGAAGACTAAGGCTCAGAGAAGGTAAATCACTTACTATCTTGGCTCCAAAGTGGCAGAGCCATAATTGAGACTTGACTGAGACTCGAGTCTGACAGATTTAGAAATTCCTGAACAGACTAGCGCCTCAAGAAGACATCTTCTTTCTGGTCTTAGTTTTCTCATTTGTGAAATAAACATATTAAACATCAAATTTAACAATCAAGCAAATAAGTCGATGTTTCCTGGGTGCCTATTTGACTTGAGGTCTGTGCATTTAGGTTGCTCACAGTCTGGAAGGAGGAACTCACACACTGGCAGAGTCATCGCATGCTAAGTATTCTAGAAGCATGTACAGAGTGCTTGCTCTGTGACCATAGAGGAGGAGTGGAAACTGGACAGAATGTCCAAGGGACACTTTGGGATCTGGGCTGCTCTGGGAGGTAAGAACACTGTTGCCTCGATCTCTGTGCTCCAGCTTCAGAGCTTGGATTCTGGAGTCAGATGGTCCTGGTGGGAAACTCAGCTCTTGGGGTCTCAGTTTTCTCATCAGTACAGTTGTCATGATCATAGTGCCTTCTTCACAGAAAAGCCAGTTCCAGCTCATAGGTAGGCATTCTAGCAAGTATTAGATATTATTACAGTAGAAACAGTCTGGGTCCCAGAACCTTCACAGAGCTGAGAGTGCAATGCAAGGCCCTTGGACAGGTGAGGAAGAGGCTACAGAACTTGACTCATTCCCCATCTACCCTCCTGGAGCCCTGCAGAAGCAGGTCCTGAGCTGCAGAACACTTTGCTATAAATTTCCTTTGCTACAGAGAGTTCTTGGTGTCAGGTCAGGGAAAGTAAACTTTTTGATGGTTGAAGAAGAAGAAGAAATATTTACATAGCTCTTACTGGGTGCCAGACACTGTTCTGAGGACTTCACATTCATTAATCCACTTAAACAATGAGATCAAAGGCAGGTTTAGAGAAGGGGTTTTGGAAAAAGGATTTAGTCTGGCTAAATCCTCCCAAGTCTCTAAAAGATGTCTGAAGAGTATTTTTTTTTCTTCCAAAACATAGGGGGAGGGGGAGTTGTGCTATTTGCATATATTTGCATATATTTGCCTATGCAGGGGGTGAGTGATGAAAGGTCTGGAGTAGTGGGATGAATGACCCATGACTTGTGCCCTCTTATGCCTTGCACTAAACGCTGGGGGTACCCAGAAGAAGAGGAAAAACCAAGCCCATTCTCAATAAGGAGGGCCTTGGAGGTGCATGTATTCTCATGGTCTGCAGAGGCCCACAGAGACCCTTAAATCCTTCCTACAACACATCAACATGCATGCTCCTGCTCACAGGCACTCATAAACTCACACATATTCTCTCGTGTTGAAATCACTTTCCTCTGAAGAATCTGTCTGCATAGGCTGAAACTGGGCTTTCTGCAGGTCTGGGAGCCTGAGGAGCAGTAGAACTACCACTTGGACAGTGATGACCATGGCTGGCTCAACTGGCCTCTGTAGGCTCAGTTTCCATAGCCGTAATATGGAAAGGTTGGGCTGAGTGGATTTCTAAAATCCATCCTTCCAATTCCAAACTCTGAGCTCTCCCAGGTAGCTGGGATTGACACAATCTCAGTTCCCTTATCTATAGAGTAGGAGTAAGGCTTGGGGATTGATATCTAAAGAAGTTCCTTTCAATGGTTAAGTCTTTTTTTTTTTTTTTGAGACGGAGTTTCGCTCTTGTTACCCAGGCTGGAGTGCAATGGCGCGATCTCGGCTCACCGCAACCTCCGCCTCCTGGGTTCAGGCAATTCTCCTGCCTCAGCCTCCTGGGTAGCTGGGATTACAGGCACGCACCACCATGCCCAGCTAATTTTTTGTATTTTTAGTAGAGACGGGGTTTCACCATGTTGACCGGGATGGTCTCGATCTCTTGACCTCGTGATCCACCCGCCTCGGCCTCCCAAAGTGCTGGGATTACAGGCGTGAGCCACCGCGCCCGGCCTGGTTAAGTCTTTTATCAGAACAGAAAACTGTCTCCTGGCCAATTCTGGCATAACGGCAACAACAACAGTGACAAACATGGTCGTGGTAATAACTCATTTTTCAAGTGCTTATTATATGCTAGGCATTTCTGCTGCATGAGCTCATTGAAGATCTCCAAAATCCTTGATAGGGACCCTTGTTATCCCTACTTGGGGCTCTGAGAGGTGAGGAAACTTGAGTCTCAGAGAGGTCCCATGGGCACAAGCTAGTGAAAGAAAACACCCCTGGTTACTCCCACTAGTGATTAGATTTGAATGGAATTCCCATCCTCATTATGGGATTAGTGCCCTTATAAAAGGAAGAGACCAGAGCTTTCTTTTTCTCTGCTATGTAAGGGTACAGTGAGAAGACGGCCATCTGCAAGCCAGGAAGAGAGTCCTCACCAGGTACAAAATCTGCTGGCATCCTGACCTCGGACTTCCCAGCCTCCAGAACTGTGAGAAATAAACGTTTGTTGCTTAAGCTTCCCAGTCTGTGATAGATAGCTCTGGCAACCTGAGCTGACTAGTATACTCAGAGAGTTTAGGACGGAACTGAAACCCCTTGCCCAAATGAACTAAGACTACCCCTTAATGTTACCACTAGGGATGCTAGAAAAAAAAAAAGGATACCTAGTTAAATTTGATAATTTGGTTTCAGGTAAACAACAGATAATTTTTGGTAAAAGTATGTCCCATGTAACATTTGGGGGATGCTTACACTAAAAAAGAATTTATTGGTAATTATTTACTGGTATTTTATCCGGCAACATTATCACCCCACTGTTTAAATTTACCCTAACACTATCACAGCCCAATAATTTGGCCTTATGAGAATCTCCATCCAGGTATTTCATTCCTAGTTTTATTTGAATGGGGATTGAAAAATGGTATCTCTGCCATTGTGATGATAAATAAATCCATATATGAAGGTTATTATGAGGATTAAATAAATCCACATCTGAAAAGTGCTTAGAGCTGGGCCTGGCACATAGCTAGGGTTATGTCTTAGTTGTTGTTATTGATATTGCTAATGTTATGTTTTTTAAACGATGCCTGGAAAGAACCGGGTAGAGGGAACAATCAAGACCCTCAGCCACTAAATTATAGGATTCAGAACTCTTCTCATCCAAATGGGGATCCCCCAGAATCAGCACCCCCAGCCCTTCTATTGCAAAGTAGAAGTAATTGAGCTCACGTGAAGACCCTCATCCTCCATATGGGACACTGGGGGGCCATATGCCCAAGGCGGACAGGTTCTCATCCCTGGGGATGCTCCATAAACCCCACAGGGCTGGGTATTGCTAGGTATCTGCAGAGGCAATTAGAGGGTATCTGCAGGGAGGTCATTAGAGGGACAAGTGTCCCTCCCTGTACACCTAAACTCTGGTGGCACAGCAGCAGCTCTGAAAGCTCCCTAGGAAGGCTGTCACAGCCAAGGTGGGGTAGGGGCCCGGTTGCCAAATCCCTCCCAAAACTACCATGGTCAGACCTTCCTGTAGTGTTAGAAACCGTGCAAAGCACTTTCCCCATGTTATCTTATCTGCCTGGCACAGTAGCCCAAAGAGAGTGCCATTGTGACCCAACCTTCTAGAAGAAGCTGAGGCTCAGAGAGATTAAGAAACTTGCTCTATGTCACGCAGCTTGTAAACTGCAAAACTGGGATTTAAGCCCAGTACTTTTTGTGTCTGGGCCTAGAAGAGTGCCCATGATAAAGCTAGTAGGGGGAAAGATATCAGGAGACTCGGGTCAGGGCACCCCAACCCCCCAACAGAAGCTGCCAGGCCTCACTGATGGAACAAGTTCCTGAGAGTGTACGCCTTTCTGCCTGCTTCCAGCCCTGGTCCTTGCACTTACCTGGGCTGATACTGATGTCTGTTTGTGGAAAGGCCTGTGCCCAGTGGAGGGTCAGGAAGGCTGCAGCCCACAGTGTCCACCTTTGCATCCTGAGCTCCTAGAAAGCAACCTCCCGGCCTGCGTGGGAGAGAGGCTCTTTGGCTGGAGCTTGGGTCCAGGAGTGTTCTCCTAGGGTCAGATGGAGGCTGGCAGGAGCTGGGACAGACTGGATGGACTCCAGTCCTCTCCTTTCATCTTTTCTCCTCCCTCCTCTTCACACTGCTGGAGACAGCTCAAAATGACAGCTGAAAGCAAAGCAGCCCTAGGCCAGCCCCCATCAAAGAACCAAGAGACATTTTAGCTCCTAGCCTTGCATCTGAACCAGGAGAAATTTTAGCTCTCAGTCTTGTCTCTGAGCTAGGCTGTGGCCTTGGGTGTGCAGTTCTCTCAGACTCAGTTTCCTCCTCTGTAAAATGGGATAATAACAAAACTCACATTCCAGCCTGTTATAGGAGATAAAGCATCTCACACCTCTCAGAGTAAATACATACCAGAAGGTAAGAATACTTGAATGCAGAGGTCTCCTGGGCCATGGATGCCATTTGTTTGGTCTGCAGTGTTTTAAATCCTAAAAAATTTGTTAAAGTATAAAACCAGGAGATTCTAGGCACAAGTTCAGATTTCTGTCTTCTATTGGAAAATCTGAAGATCCAACAAAACTTAGCCCTCATTTCCATGGGGCAACAATTGCATGGGGCTGAGAAAGAGCACCTCCTTCAGCCAGGCTCTTTGAGCTTCAGTTCACCAAGGTCCCCATCCCATGGGTCTGACCCTGACAGCATCAGAGGCCCCACTGCTGAGGAAGCACCAGGAAGCCTGCGTGAGTCAGCCTCCTTTCCTCTCCCTTCACCTCTCAGGGTCTCTCAGGGTCCCTCGGGAGTTAAAGGAGGCATCTGTAGAAGGTTCAGCAGAGCGTTGTACAGAATAAGTGCTCCACAAAGAGGTGAAAGTATCATCATTAGCGCATAGCTCTATTGTGTGGCTTGCTCAGAATTCAATGTTTAAAAATCTCTAGTGTTTCCATTGGGATCTCACTGCACTTTTGGAGAGCCGATATTTCTAAAAACCAGAATGTTTCTCCTTCACTTTGTGTGTCCTTAATGCAAGTCATTTTGCCTCTCGGAACCTCAGTTTCCTCCTCTATAAAATGGGGAATAGAGTACCTACCTCACAAGGATTAAATAAAGTAATTTGTTTCTAAACCTTGGCGTAGATGCTGGCAAGAAGCAGGCGCTCAGTAAATGAGAGCAACATTTGCTGCTGTTGTCATTGATCTAGTGCGAGGCTTTCCTTGGCATAACCCACATCCTCTTCCTCTGCACTCTCTCATTTCTCTCCAGAAATGCTCAGCCAGGTGCCCTGACACCTCATGTGGCTGGCACTCTCAGAGAGGACTGGAATGTGTCAGTTTGGCTTCCAAGTTTTCTCTTTGGAACACCTGCTGCTGTGCTTGTGAGGAATAACTTAACTTGTGCCCACACAGCTTGCTTTGCCTGCTGGCACCGGAGCTGCAAGTCTGCCAAGGTCTGACTCAGAATACGAGCACAGATGAGGCTCTGCTTCAACCTACGGGATGCCTCCTCGGGTAGATCAGTTGCCTCCAAACTAGTGTGCTGGTGCATATCCCAGACGATGTACATTTATTTATTTACAAATGGCACGTATTGATTACATGTTTATAAGTGATGTGTAGATGCAACTTACTGTACTAATATAGTATTTCTGTTATAAAACACACCCCCACAATGGACATTATTAAACATTGATAAAAATATAGAAATATGGAAGAAAGTTTGGAAATTTTCACCCTACTCCCTATCATCTTGTGAGCTGAAATTTGGGGCCCCCCGCTGTCAGGTTCCTGGGTGCTGCTTGGAAATTAAAAGTGTCTATCTTAGTCTGTTTGTGCTGCTATACTAGAACATCTGAGATTGGTAATTTATAATGAACAGAATTTATTAGCTCACGTTCTAGAGACTGGGAAGGCCAAGATCAAGGTGCCGGCATCTGGTGAGGGCTTTCTTGCTGAGTCATCATATGGTGGAAGGTGAGAGGGTAAAAGAGAGACAAGACACACACACACAGAGACAGAGAGAGAGCGCGCTTTCTCTCTCTAAGAGGGGATGAACCCACTCCGGCCATACCTGAGCCACTCTTGTGATAACAGCTTTGATCTATATATGAGGGAAGAGTTCTCATAACCCAGACACCTCTTAAAAGTCCTGTAACCTAATGGGACCAGTCTAGTTCAACTTTTATGTAACAAAGTTGTGAGTTGTTTTTCATTTGTTATGGACCCTCAGTAGATTATTGTAAGCTTAACCAAATGGTGACTCCAACTGCAGCTGCTGTACCAGATGTAGCTTCATTGCTTGAGCAAATTAACACATCTCCTGATACCTAGTATGCAACTATTGACCTGGAAAATGCATTTTTCACCATATCTGTCCATAGGATCCACCGTAATTTGCTTTCAGCTGACAAGGCCAGCAATACACTTTTACTGTCCCACCTCAGGGATACATAAGTTCTCCAGCCCTAGGTCATAATTTTGTTTGCAGGGATTTTGACTGCCTTTCCCTTTTAAAAAGTGTCACATTGGTCCATTACATTGGTGATATTATGCTGATTGGACATAGTGAGTAGTAGTGACCATTCTGAACTTATTGGTAAGACATTTGTATGACAGTGGGTGGAATATAAATTCAACTAAAAATCAAGGACCTTCTACCTCAGTGAGGTTTCTAGGGATCCAGTGATGAGGGCCTGTTGAGATACCCCTTCTAAGATGAGGGATAAGTTGTTGCATCTAGCCCTTTCTACAACCAAGAAATAGGTGTGACGTCTTGTGGGCCTATTTGGATTTTGGAGGCAACACATTTCTCATTTGGGTGTGTTACTCTGGCCCATTCACTGAGTGACCCAAAAAGCTGTCGGCTCTAAGTGGGGCTCAAAACAGGAGAAGGCTTGGCAACAGGTCCAGACTGCTGTTAAAGCTGCTCTGCCACTTGGTTCCTGTGATCCAGCAGATCATAAGGTGTCAGTGGCAGAAGGGGATGCTGTTTGGATTTTGGAGCAAGGCCTTTCTTCATCCACAGATAACTACTATCCTGTTGAGAGATTGCTCTTGGCCTGATACTTGGCCTTAGTAGACGCTGAACTCTTGACTGTGGGTCACCAAGCTCTCATGACACTTGAGCTGCCCATCATGAATTAGGTGTCATCTGATCCACTAAGCCGTAAAGTTTGACGTGCACAGCAGCTCTCCCTCATCAAATGGAAGTGGTATATATGTGACCACATCAAAGCAGGTCCTGAAGGCACAAGTACATTACCAACACGACACTTTGTAAAAGGGACGAGAAGAAGCGGACCAGATGCCCATGCTCCCCACTTCCGCTACACTATCTTCTCTCTCCCAGCCTGCACCTTTGGGCTCATGGGGAGTACCTTATGATCAGATGACTAGAAAAGAGAAGATTAGGGTCTGGTTTACAGATAATATGCAGGCATCACCTGGAAGTGGATGGTCTCACTCAGCAGTGGCTTGTAGCAGCACTACAGTCCCTTTCTAGGACATTTCTGATGGACAATGTAAAGGGAGATCTTCTCAGTTCCCAGAACCTTGGGCAGTGCAGCTGGCTGTGCACTCTGCTTGGAAGGAGAAGTGGCCAGATATGTAACTATATATTGATATATTGTAGCCAATGGTTTGACAGAATAGTCAGGAACTTGGAAAGAACCTGATTGGAAAATTGGTAACAAAGAAATTTGGGGATGAGTTATGTAAACAGACCTCTCTGAATGGGCAAAAAACATGGGGGTGTTTGTGTCCCAGGTGAATACTTACCAAAGGGTGGACTCAGCATAGGAGGATTTTAATAATCACATGAATAGGATGACGTGTTCTATGAATACCAGGCAGTCTCTTTCCTCAGCCACCCCATTGTTGCCCAATGGGCTCATGAACAAAGTGGCCATGGTGGCAGAGATGGAGTTTATGCGTGGACTCAGCAACATGGACTTCCACTCACCAAGGCTGACCTGGCTACAGTGGTCACTGCTGAGTCCTCAGTCTGCCAGCAGCAGAACCCAGCAATGAGCACCCAATTTGGCACCATTCCTTGGAGTGATTGGCTAACTACCTGGTGGCAGTTTTGATTACATTGGACCACTTCCATCATGGAAAAGGCAGCATTTTGTCCTTACTGGAATAGACACTGACTCTGAATATGGATTTGCCTTCCCTGCACACAATGCTTCTGACAAAACTACCATGCTTGGACTTACAGAATGGTTTATCCACCATCATGGTATTCCACACATCATTGCTTCTGACCAAGGAACTCACTTCACAGCGAAAGAAGTGTGGCGGTGGGCTAATGCTCACAGAATTCACTGATATTACCATGTTCTCTACCATCCTGAAGCAGCTGCCTTGATGGAACAGTGGAATGGTCTTTTGAAATTGCAGCCAGCTAGTTAATAATACTTTACAGGGGTGGGGCAAGGTTCTCCAGAAGGCTGTTTATGCTCTGAACCAGCATCCAATGTGGTGCTGTTTCTCTGAGAGCTTGTATTCATGGGTCCAGGAATCAAGGAATGAGCATAGGAGTAGCTCCACTCACTGTTACCCCTAGTGACCCACTAGCAAATTTTTTGCTTCCTGATCCACGACATTACATTCTGCTGCCCTAGAGATCTTAGTTCTAGAGGGAGGAATGTTTCTACCAGGAGATGCAATAGTGATTCTATTGAACTGAAAGTTCAGACCACCCCCTGGCCACTTTGGGCTGCTCCTGCCTCTGAGTCTATAGGCTAAGAAGGGAGTTATGGTGTTGGGTAGGGTGATTGGTCTGGACTACCAAGGGGGAGCTGGATATTACTCCACAATACAGAAACGGGAAAATATGTCTGGAATACAGGAGATCCCATAGGATATCTGGTAGTAGTACCACGCCTTGTGATTAAGGAGGATGGGAAACTGCAATAACCCAATCTAGGCAGAACTGTGAATGGCCCAGACTCTTCAGAAATGAAAGTTTGGGTCACACTGTCTTATAAAAAACCATGACCAGGCTGAGCACAGCGACTGACACCTATAACCCGGCACTTTGGGAGGCTGAGGTGGGAGGATTGCTTAAGTCCAGGAATTCAAGACCAGCCTGGGCAACACAGGGAGGCCCTGTCTCTATAAAAGCAAAACGAAAACATGACCAGCTGAGGTATTTGCTGAAAACAAAGGGAATACACAGTGGGTGGTAAAATGTAGTTATGAATATCAACTATGACCTGTAATAGTTACAGAAATGAGGATTATAGTTCTACGGGCATTTCCGCCCTACTTGGTTAAGAAACTATTATACATACAGGGCACCCCTCAATCCCTTGTGCATATATATACATATATTAAGCAAATATCTTTGTTTTTTCTCCTGCCTTATTCTTTCATCATGTAACATAAGATTTATCAACTTTATTTTTATTTATTTATCTTTTTCGAGACGGAGTCTCACTCTGTTGCTCAGGCTGGAGTGCAATGGCACAATCTCGGCTCATTGCAACCTCTGCTTTCCAGGTTCAAGCAAGTCTCCTGCCTCAGCCTCCCAAGTAGCTAGGACTACAGGCAGGCACCATCATGCCTGGCTAATTATTGTATTTTTCAGTAGAGACAGGCTTCACTATGTTGGCCAGGCTGGTCTCGAACTCCTGGTCTCAAGTGATCAGCCCACCTCAGCCTCCAAAAGTGCTGGGATCACAGGTGTAAGCCACTGTGCCCAGCCAGATTAATCAACTTTATATCAGCATTTAAGCATTGTTCATTGTACATCCTAGTATTTCAGTTATGAAATATTAGAAGAGTAAACATCACTCAAGAAGAGTAAACATCATTCAAGAACTTTGCCTTCTCTTCTGGGGATGGGATTAGTGAATTTGGGGTGTACTTTAGCTGTATCATGTTAGGTGGAATTATGACCTTGTAGTTGTCTTTATTTGGAGATTAAGTATGGTTTAAGGAGACATGCATGGGTGTCAGGCTGACAAGGGGTAGGCTTATGATGGTTAATTTTAGGTGTCAGCCTGACGGGACTGAGGGATGCCTAGACACCTAGGCAAGCATTGTTTCTGGGCATGCCATTTACAGAGGAGATTGCCACGTGAGTCGGTCGGCTGAGAGAGGGAGGCACCCTCAGTGTGGTGGGCACCATCCAATTGGCTGGTAGTCTGGCCGGGACAAACGGGCAGAAGGGAGATTGGCCATGTCTGATCTCTCTCCCTTCCAGAGTGGGACACTTTTCCTCTTTTTGCCTTTAAAGGGGCATCAGACTCCAGGTTCTTCGGTTTTTGGACTCTGGGACTTGCACCAGCGTTCTTCAGGGGCCTTTTGGGTCTGACTGCAGGCTGCACTGTTGGCTTCCCTGGTTATGAGGCTTTGGACTTGGACTGAGCCTCGCTCCCAGCTTCTCTGGTTCTCCAGCTTGCAGCTGGCCTACCCTGAAATTTCTCTGCCTCTATGATCATGTGAACCAATTTCCTCTAATTAAATCCCCTTCCATATTTCCCACTGGTACTGTCTCTCTGAGAGCCCTGACTAACACAGTTAGGTAGTAAAATCATGACCCGAAAGATCGCTGCTGCCAGCCTGTAGGGCACTGCCATCCAGTCTTTTTTCTAGGCATAAGATTTTAGTTTTTACCTACAAATCATTTTGATCATAAAAAGGACAGATATCCCACTGCCAGTGGGTGACAGTCCACCCAGAAAGGAACGCAAAGGAAGTTTTTTGCAGTGATTCCCAGCTTTCTGGGAGTGAAATATCAGTGCTCAGGAAATCGCTATTCCTGGCACCCTGGGACCCATCCCATGTGAGCAGAGCTGGGCAGGGGTCCTTAGCTTCTGCCAAGTCCAAGGTGTAGGCTGGAATCCTGGGGCACTCTGGAGTCAGCCATGAACTCCGAATCACCGTCAAGGAGGGAAACGGGGATGTTGCTTCACCCAAGATGAGTGGACTCTAGGATGGTCCTGGGAAAATAGAAGTGGCTTTAAAAATCCCCAACCCAGATTTTTTCTTTGAGCTCAAGTTCCTATCCCAAAGAGGGTGTTTACGTGGCCTGTGTATCTCCTTTCCCAACTCCTACTTGAAGAGGAGGAGGATGTTAATTAAAATGAGCACACAGCCCATGATAGGGCACCTTGGGCACAGGTTTTTGCAGAAACTCAGTCCTTCCTTCACCTTTCAACAATCCCTCTCGTCTCCTGATGAGCTGTATTCTTGGAGTTGTGAAAAGCTCTGCTATGTCCACCACTGTTACCTCTGATCATCCAGCAAACACTGCCTGATGTGTGCTAGCAATCATCACCCAGCCTTCCTGTTTCTTCCCCTTGACTTCCATACTTCCACTCCAGAGTGGGAGACACCATGAGGTTCTCTCTGCAATACTCAGTGTAGCCTCAGAGGTGAAGCCATTTTGTCCCAAGGAGTATTTACCTGGGTCAAGCTCTTAGCAGGGACTGATCAATAAAAAGCCAAATAAGCCATGAAACTTGCCCTGAGGAAGTGGAAAGTTTTATAGAGAAGAGTAAAACTGGGCCAGGCGCAGTGGCTCACACCTGTAATCCCAGCACTTCGGGAGGCCAAGGAGGGCAGAACACGAGCTCAGGAAATCGAGGCCAACCTGGCTAACATGGTGAAACCTCATCTCTACTAAAAATACAAAAAATTAGCTGGGCATGGTGGCATGCACCTGTAGCCCCAGCTACTGGGGGGCTGAGGCAGGAGAATCACTTGAATCTGGGAGGTAGAGGTTGCAGTGAGCCAAGATTGTGCCACTGCATTCCAGCCTGGTGACAGAGCAAGACTCTGTCAAAAAAAAAAAAAAAAAGTGCAAAGTTTCATAGAGAAGAGTAAAACTGGAATAATTGGCATTAGCATACTGCTCGAGTCAGACATATTGCAAATACTGAACATTCTTGACCCCCAAAATCTATAAGTATAATAAATATCATTGTTTTGAGGCTGGGTGTGGTGGCTCATGCCTGTAATCCCAGCACATTGGGTGGCTGAGGCAGGCAGATCACTTAAGGCCAGAAGTTCAAGACCAGTCTGGCCAACGTGGCAAAACCCCGTCTCTAGTAAAAATACAAAAATTAGTCAGGCATGGTGGTGCACACCTGTAATCCCAGCTCCTCTGGAGGCTGAGGCAGGAGAACTGCTTGAATGCAGGAGGCAGAGATTGCACCACTGCACTCCAGCTTGTGCAACAGAGTAAGACTCTGTCTGAAAATTACTGCAGCGCCCTCCCACCCTCTATGTCCTGTGTTCACGAAGGAAAAGATAACTCGAATGCATGGCACAAATAAATAATCTTTAATTTCAATAAATAGCTCCCCATCACACCAGACATTATGCTGTGGAAAAAGATACAGAAGCATCCAACAGAGAGAGAGTAAAGAGAGAGAGAGAGAAAGAGAGAGAGAGAGAGAGATCTATTCTAACTACATTAATTCCTTAGCACGTGAGACGTGACATTGGTTCACAGACAAACACAGAAAAATCCTCAGAGTATGGTTAAGGAAGAAGCTCATCATGGATGGGTGTGGTGGCCATTTAATCCATATATCGGGTCCTTTGTATGTCTTTTGTGGGTCACAATCACCATGATTCAGCCAAAAAATGCTACTTTTGCTCTATCATTTCCTATTTACTTGACTCACACGCACATTACTGTTACCCGAGGTGGGGTCTCTGACAGACAGGACACTGGTTGGAATCTCACTGGACAGGAGACGCAGAGAGAAGGCAGTGCTCAGGATTGAAGTCCCGACCATCGCCACGCTCTCCAAGAGGACACGTAGGCACACGCATGTGTTCACCTGTGAGGGCACATGCACTAGAACATACACATATATACCCACAGGGAGTCCCCTGGAATGAGCTAACACAAGGACAATTCCATTAAGCCAGGAGAGGCTTCTGACACTGGAATAGTTATGGTTGCCATTTGGTTTCTCCAAATGGTCCATAATCTAGTTATCACATTTACTAAGGAGAAGACAAAGATACTTACACCTTTGGAGAAAGGTATCAGGTTTGAAGAAGCCCAGGGAACAGCAGCCTGTTCAGAGGTTACCCAGTAGGCATGTGTTTGGGGAGTGGGGGGTGGTCAGGTCTCCCATACACTGGCCAAACTCTTGGTAAATTTAGTCTTGATGGAGATTGGCACCCTTTGGGAGGTTCTTTCTCTGGCCTGAGGGTTGAAAATGCATTTTGGGGCAGGGGTATTGACAAGAGCAGGCACTGCACATAAGTCCCATGGCAGAGCCCACTGAGCTTGTGATCTACAGATGGGGCTTCCAGAAAGTTCCCAGGTCTCACTGAGGGCGGCCATTTTGTGATCAATAGTCTGCTTCCTCTCAGTTCTGAGAGGATTTGGGGTGTCTGTGTGTCTGTGTGTGTGGACGTGTGTAGACATGTTGCGAGTGTGTACGCAGGTGTGGATGTAATAGTATGTGACATTTTTTTCCTGTCTTTTTTTTTTTTTTTTTTTTAAACAAATGAAAGTTGCCTTCCCTGAAGCCCTCAGGTCACCTCCAGGGAGGCAGGAGACACACGGTCACACTCAGCTCGGGACCTCAGGCTGTGCCACTGCTCCACGGCTGTGCGGTGCGTGTTGAGCATGCGCCGCCAGTGGTTGGACTCAGAGGGGCCTGAAGAGTACTGGCCGATGACAATCCTCCCGATGAAGTCGTTGCTGCTCTTCATGTTGTGGCCGAAAACTAGGGAGCCAGAGGGTTGAGGGCAGGAGGGAGGCAAGAGGAAGGAGGGGAACAGAACAGGAAGGCAGGGAGAAGACAGAGGCCATTAGTCTACACATTTGTCAACTGCTAACATAGAGGTCATCGTTTAGGGCACGTTGTCTTTTTCCATTTCTTGGTGAGAACTCCGACTCCTTCATCGCATCCTCCTGTGAGTCTCTGTTACAGATGCACCTGGCTTCCTGCCATCCCATGCCAGCCAGGTTCCTACCTCTCAGCCTTTGCATTGGCTGTTCCTTCTGCCAGACAGCTGCACTGCTTGCAATATGCAGCCTTAAATGTACATCCTGTGGCATCACCACACTGCATAGAGAGCTCTGTAAGTGGATAGTTCTAGTGGAACAGCAAGCTTGTCACTGTAGTCCAGCTGAGTGATTCAACAAGGGTTTCTCAGTCACGGCACTGTTGACGTTACGGGTGGGATAATTCTTTGCTGTAACTGTCTTGTGCATTGTAGGAGGTTTAGCAGCATCACTGCTACCTACTGGTACCAGATGCTGGTAGCTGCCCTCTCTACAACTGTGACAACCCAAAATGTCTTCAGTCATGGCCCCTGGGGAGGCCAATGCATTCCAAATGGGAACCACCAGGTTAAGCCATGGGGTCAAATATCCTGGGGCAAATCCTGGCTCCATCATTTGACCAAGCTCTGGGAGTCCAGGGCAGGTGAAGTAACCTCTCTGAGCCTTAGTTTCTTTGTTAGTTAAACAGGAATTTTAATAGTGCTTCTCTCATAGGTCAATGTGCAATTTCTATGAAATAATGTGTGTAAAGCTCTCAGCACACAGTCCCAAGCATGTGATGAGAGCTCAACAAATGTTATACTGCTATTTCGATCCTAAATTTCTGTCTGTTGACCTTTTATAAAAGAGACTTCATGTTTCCTCTGTTCCATCAAATGGTAGAAATTTGCTGAGAGTAATGGCTATGGCAATTTCTTCCACCTCTTATTGTGCTGCATGTCTCTTTGAAAGGCTCCTCTGTTAATCCCAACTTAAGCTTAATTTGTGTCTTTTAAGCCTAATGAGATGGTTAACTTGATATATCTTCCTGGCCAAGTTCCGCCTAATTCTTTATCTGTGTGGGTAGTCCAGGCATGCCGTTTCACTAATGGGAAAGCAGGCTATGCCTGTGTTATAAATGAAGGGCTACAGAATGGGAAATATCACAGATTCACCCAGCGTGAGCCGAGCAAAGGCGGGCTAGATCCCAGGAGGGATGCCGAGAATCATATAAACCAACTAAAATATGCAGCCAAAAACAGAGCTTGAATGCTAACGAGCCACTGTTCTCCCCTGTGGGTTTCACACTACGAATTCCAAATGATGAAAAGGAGGGAGAAAAAGAAAAATGGAAAAACTCCATGCATCATCCAAAAGCCAAAAAGACTTAGGGAAAACTAAGCTACATGAAATACTGTGTCATCTTTATCAAGAGGGATGGGTACCTGTCAGCTCTGTGGAGAAAAATTGGACCATGTATATTTTTTGTACATTTGGTAACATGCTCAGTATGCACAGGTGGACCTCATTTACATGCAAATTACTTATGTAAGAGAAGTAATACGAAGGGAAGCTTTGCTTAATAAATGAAATTGCTAAGGAGCTCTCGGCATTTGAAAAAAATTTTTTGAATAGGTAATACTCAAGGCTTTTTGGAATGATACTTAGTGAGCAGTCTAAGGTTTGATCTTACCAAATGAGGACAAGTTACCAGAGTCCCCTTCCCTGGGGGCCTCAACCTAAAATAAGATACTATTATGAGGTCACTTCAGGCCCCATTTGGTTTTCTTCTCCAGGGGCAAAATGTTCTATCTTCCTCTTCCTCTCCAAAGCTCAAGAATGACAATGCAGAAACTTCCCTTGTCAATGGGTATGGGTTTTACTTCTTTGGGAAAAGGGTTTAAGAAAGGAAATTTTGATGGGACACGGGGACTCACATCTGTAATCCCAGCACTTTGGGAGCCTGAGGCAGGTGGATTGCTTGAGCCCAGGAGTCTGAGACCAGTCTGGGCAACACAGAAACCCATCTCTACTAAAAAATACAAAAAATCAGCCAGACATAGTGGTGCATGCCTGTAGTCCCACCTACTTGGGAGGCTGAGGTGGGAGGATCACCTGAGCCTGGGAAAGTCAAGGCTGCAGTGATGGTGCCACTGCACTGGATATGGCCTGGGTAGTAGCAGAGTGTCCTTATCTCAAAAAAAAAAAAAAAAAAAAAAAAAAGGAAAAGAAAAGAAAAAAGAAAATCTCAGTCTCAAGTACTCTCATGTGCCACTGGTGGAAAAGCAAGTTGGTTCAAATTTTGGGGTGGTTCACGGCGTCTGTTCAAAATAAATATGTCATAACTTCATAACTCATGACTCAGCAATTTCACTTCCAGAAATTGATCCCATAAAATTTTCTACACAAATGGACAAAAATACACATACGAGGATATTTTATATAGCAGGAGTAGATAAACTACACCCTCCAAGTCAAATATGGACTACTACCTGTTTTTGCAAATAAAGTTTTATTGGAACACATTCAGACCCATTTGTTTACATAACGCTGCTTTTGTGCAAAAAGGGCAGAGTTGATGTCTTAGTTTATTCAGGCAGCTGTAACAAAATGCCATAAACCAGGTGGCTTACAAGCAATGAAAATTTATTGCTCATAGTTCTGGCAGCTGGGAAGTTCAAGATCAAGACACTGGCAAATTCGGTGTCTGGTCAGAGACTGCATAGATGGTATTTTCTCACTGAGTCCCCACATGGTGGAAGGGTCAGGCTAGTTCTTTGGGGCATCTTTTATAAGGGGACTAATCCCAGTTATGAGGTCTCTAACCCTCATGACCTAATCATCTCCCAAAGTCCCACCTCATAATGCCATCACTTTTTGGGTTAGGATTTCGACACAAATTGGCAGGGTGGGGCACAACTATTCAGACCACAGCAGCTGAATAATTTGGAAGCCATGTGACCCTCAAAGCCTCAAATATCTGCTCTCTGTCTAGTTCATCCATGTTGTAGCATTACTTTTTTTTTTGAGACAGAGTTTCGCTCTTGTTACCCAGGCTGGAGTGCAATGGTGCGATCTTGGCTCACCGTAACCTCCGCCTCCTGGGTTCAGGCAATTCTCCTGCCTCAGCCTCCCGAGTAGCTGGGATTGCAGGCATGCACCACCATGCCTAGCTAAATTTTTTGTATTTTTAGTAGAGACAGGGTTTCACCATGTTGACCAGGATGGCCTTGATCTCTTGACCTTGTGATCTACTGGCTTCAGCCTCCCAAAGTGCTGGGATTACAGGCATGAGCCACCGTGCCCCGCCCTCTCTTTCATTCCTGTCACCCAGGCTGGAGTGCAGTGGCACAATCTTGGCTCACTGCAACCTCTGCCTCTGGGTTGAAGCGATTCTCCTGCCTCAGGCTCCCAAGTAGCTGGGATTACAGGCACCCGCTACCATGCCCGGCTAATTTTTGCATTTTTAATGGAGATGGGGTTTTGCCACATTGGCCAGGCTGGTCTTGAACTCCTGACCTCAGGTGATCCACCCGCCACGGCCTCCCAAAATGCTGGGATTACAGGCATAAGCCACCACACCTGGCCTATGTACAAAGTTTTTAAGGCCATATATTATGATCCATTTATATGAAATGTCCAGAATAGGTAAATCTTTAGAGACAGAAATTACCATTAGTGGTTAGCAAGAACTGAGGAAAGGGGGATTGGGGAATGATAGCTAATTGGCACAGAGCTCCTTTTTGGGGCGATAAAAATGTTCTGGAATTAGATAGTGGTGTTGGTTGCACAACCGTGAAAATATACTAAAAAGCATTGAATCATATTCACCAAAAGGGTGAGTTTTATGTTATGTGAATTTTATCCCAATTTTAAAAATTGCTAAAAGAGAATATATATATATACACACACACACACACACACACACACACACAAAATGACTCTATCTGGCTCCTTATACAAAAGCTTCCTGACCCTTTCACCCGGCATTGTTGGTAAGAATGAAAAACTGGAAATGACAAGGCTGTCCCTGAGGGAGTATAGCTGGGGCTGGTGGTGCCCTGCCTACCCCTCAGCCCACCTTGGAGGCTACTCATGGTTTCTGTGGATAATGTCCTACCTCAAGCACCTGCAGCTTTCTGCCTGAGCCATGCCAGCTTGTCTATGCTAACTGTCATTTATGGTGGGGACCTTGGGCCACTGGACATTAGCTTGACCTCTGCAGGGGCTGGAGACTAGGCTCAACCACCCAGATGATCAGCCATAACCATATGACTGACATCTTCTAACTATGCTGGACACACAACAACTAGAAGCTTGCACCTGGTCTCTCTTGGACTTTTTCCTATGACAAAGAGGACTCCTTTCCCCTTTGTTAGTCTGTCTGGGCTGCTATAACAAATTACCATAAACAGGGAGGCTTATAAACAATAGGAATTTATTTCCTAATGGTTCCAGAAGCTAGGAAGTCCAAGATCAAGGTACACCTATAATCAGATTCGGTGTCTGGGGAGGGCTTTCTCTTCTTCATAGGTGGTGCCTTCTCATGCAATAGAAGTAACAAGGCAGGTCTCTTGGGTTTCTCTTACAAGGACACCAACCCCATGGGGATTAGGATTCAACATAAGAATTTTGGGGAAACAACATTCAGACCAGAGCAGCAATCTTTCACTTTGCTGATTTTAGTCTGTACGTTTTGTTTGTTTGTTTGTTTGTTTGTTTTGTTTTGTTTTTTTGTTTTTTTTTTTGATATGCAGTCTTGCTCTGTCGCCCAGGCTGGAGTGCAGTGGCGTGATCTTGGCTCACTGCAACCTCCACCTCCCGGGTTCAAGCGGTTCTCCCACTACCACGCCCAGCTAATTTTTGTATTTTTAGTAGAGATGGGGTTTCACCATGTTGGTCAGGCTAGTCTTGAACTCCTGACCTCGTGATCCACCCACCTCAGCCTCTCAAAGTGCTGGGATTACAGGTGTGAGCCACTGCACCCAGCTGTGTGCTTTTACTGTAATAAACTGTATCCATGAGAATAACAGTTTTTCCAAGTTCTGTGAATCCTTCTGGTGAATCATTGAACCTGAGGGTGGTTTTGAAGACCCCCCTATACTGCAGATATCCACTCATCAAACATCCTCAATTTGTCTTCCCCCTTTTCCTGCCCCATTCACCACTCCCTTATTCAAGCTTCCTGAGGTCACTTGTGCTCAAGTCATTAAGTTCGTCTTTGGGAGGTACCCAGAAGAAGACTGGAAGAAATGAATTAAATAACTTCCACAGTAATAATACCACGGAAATCCATGTTGCCCTTAAAAATGAGACAGATTTATCTATATGAAATGGAAAAATCTCCAAGACATATTGCTAGGAGACAAAAGTGCATTACCAAACAGTATGTGTAAGCACAATCTTTTTGTTGAAAAGAATGTTAATATACATACAGAAAAAAATATCTGGATGAATGTTCATCACACTGTTCAGAGTGGCTCTCTCTGGGGAGGGGAAAACAGGAAAATTTCCACTGTCTGCATTATATAAGTATGTATAGTTTGAACTTCTTACAGCAAGTATATATTATTTTGGAAAGAAAACAAGGGAAAAATAAGTCACCATTAGAGAATCCACATCTAAATTGCAAGAAGAGAAGAAAACTAGAAGGAAGTCTAATATCCTATGCTCTTCATCCCAATTTGTAAAGTGACTTGGCTGGTGAATCACTTGGCCCTGAAAGGTGGCAGCTCTTAAGTGATTCAGCCTTTCTGATGGGAGGCAGTTCCTGCCATGGCCATCTGAGTTAATTAGCAGGCGCTGGCACTTGCAAATCACTTGGTAAAGTTATGGCACTCTTAACACTCTTATTTTTTTTTAAACCCAAAATTTAAAATGCAAATTATAATAAAGTGAAGCTGAAGATAACTAATGACTTCTAGCAGAAAAGTTGCCTGGGAGAGTATCAAGATTGCCATCACTGTAAATTCTAAGAAGTGTGTTGGAGAAAATAGAGAATTAAAACTAGACATGTAAGGAGCCAGGTGCAGTGGCTCACACCTGTAATCCCAGTACTTTGGGAGGTCAAAGTGGGAGGATCGCTTGAGCCCAGGAGTTCGAGACCAGCTTGGGCAACATAGGCAGACCCTGTTTCTACAACTTTTTTTCTTTAAAGATTAGACATGTAGAATCCAGAAAGGGACTTAGGGACAGTTGGTCAGATAACTCAGCCCTCTCCAGGTTATAGGTAAGGAAACCAAGTAACATAGCTAATTGGTGACAAAACTTGTAGTATTTGAATAACCTATGAATGAAGCCAATTCCTTATAACCATATTCCTAAATTTCTTCACTTTAGAAACATTCACAACTGAAAATTTTGTTGTAAAGCACCTCCCCCAAATGTTCCTACTGATGGTTATGGGGGACTCCTTTTAATGTAGTTATTAATATATTTCTGGAGAATGTAAGCCAAAAATACAATTTTAAGCCCCCTAACCATCTGATAGGACCCTCCTCTTGGCCAAGGGCATTCCAAAGTTAACCTGAAAAGCTAGTTCAGGCCATTTGGGAAGGGGAAGTCAGACATGCCACCATTAACATCAACACAGATCTTAAGACTGATAAACTCTTTTTTAAAAATTTTTTTTAATTTTTTTTTTTAATTTTTGGAGATAGGAGTCTCACTGCGTTACCCAGGTCGAAGTGCAGTGGCATGATCTCAGGTCACTGCAACCTCTGCCTCCCAGGATCAAGTGATCCTTCTATCTCAGTCTCCCAAACAGCTGGGACCACAGGTGCACACCACCATGTCTGGCTAATTTTGTGTGTGTGTATTTTCTGTAGAGATGGGGTTTCACCATGTTGCCCGGGCTGGTCTCTAACTGCTGAGCTCAAGTGAGCTTCCCACCTTGGCCTCTGGGATTACAGGTGTGAGCCAACGCACCCAGCCAGAACAGACTCTTTAAGTCTGATAAGAAACATTTACAATCTATTCTCTTTGAAGCCTGCTACCTAGAAGCTTTATCTGCATGATAAAACCTTGGTGTCCAAAACTCTTTATTGTAATTTAGACATTGATTTCAGGTCTTTAGATAATAACCAATTTGACAATCTTTGAATCCACCTATGACCTGGAAGTTCCTCACACACACACTCCCCAACCCCTGCTTCCAGCTGTCCTGCCCTTCTGAACTGAAGCAATGTACCTCTTACATGTATTGATTGATGTCTTATGTCTCCCTAAAATGTATAAAACCAAGTTATAGCCTGACTACCCTTGGCACATGTCCTCAGGACCTCCTGAGGCTGTCTCATGGGCAGGTCCTTAACTTTGGCAAGATAAACACCTAAAATGATTGCGATTATCTCAGATACTTTTTGGTTTACAAAATGTACACACTCTAAGTGTACCTTAGTCATCTGGAAGCAATTTCTCAACAACCTATACAATCTGGAGTGTGGCAAACACATACACACACACATACACACACACATCGGAACAGTCAGAATTGATGTCGCAAAGTCTTTGCACAAAATCTATGAAGAGGGCTTCCTCTAAGAACCTATTTATTGCTCATGGATTTAGACATAATTCAAATGAACTCAGTCATCTGGTTTCCCCATCTGGAGTAACTTAATATAGTGGATTGTGAGTACCAGACAGATACAAGAACTCAAAAAACTACAATAGAATGGGACCATTTGGTGAAGGGGCAAATAACATTTTCCTCGTTCACAGGGCTGGTGGCTATTCACAGTGTGATCATTTATTTTTATAATTATGATCATGAATCCATTAGAATGTTCCACTGAATGTATCAAAGAAGTATGAAAAATCTGATATCAAACACAGTTAAAAATGTTAAGCCTTGTTTAAAGCTTAAGGGGAAAGTGATCAGTAAGTGGAAACTTGACTCTCACAAAATGCTTTT
Organism: Sapajus apella; assembly: GCF_009761245.1. NCBI lineage: Eukaryota > Metazoa > Chordata > Mammalia > Primates > Cebidae > Sapajus > Sapajus apella. The sequence goes on along the minus strand of NW_022436991.1, from coordinate 6,433,306 downwards.
AGTTCTCCTCCCCCAGTGATTATAGAATGACACCTTGCACAGTACCTTGCACTAATATTTTCTCTTCTGGACCTGGCTGAATCTCCAGCGCCCTAAGGTTACCCTTTGGGGACAGGCAAGTGCATGGAAGTCCAGTTCCCTTCCTCAGACAACGCATGGACACATCCTACCTATTCCACTTTTAGGAATTTGAGACCCAACTTAGCCGTAAAGAGTTATCAACATATCTGTCTATTTCTACCGTACCACAGCAATTCAAGTTGTGGAAACACAACCAGGAAACTAAAATATGGTGGGAGGCACCCACCAGGGCTCAAGGGTCAGGCTTTGAGGGGACCCGGGATAAAGATCAGTTTATTAAGCACCTACTATGTGTTAGATCCAGGGCTAAGCACATCAATGGATTGACTCTTTAATCATCACATCAAGCCTCCAGAGCAGGACTTCTCACCCTTGATACTGCTGACATTATGGGCCAGATCACTACATGTTGTGCAGTGCTGTCCTGAGGACCCTAAAATGTTTAGTAGCACCTATCATCCTACACCAAATATCACTAGCAATTCCTCTATCTCCCGTTATTTTATTTTTGAGACGGAGTCTCGCTCTGTCACCCAGGCTGGAGTGCAGTGGTGCAATCTCGGCTCACTGCAACCTCCACCTCCTGGGTTCAAGCGATTCTCCTGCCTCAGCCTCCTGAGTAGCTGGGATTACAGCTATGCACCATGATGCCTGGCTAATTTTCGTATTTTTAGTAGAGATGGGGTTTGATTTCATCATGTTGGCCAGGTGAGTCTCAAACACCTGATCTCAAGTGATTCACCCACCTCAGCCTCCCAAATTCCTCGGATTACAGGCATGAGCCTGGCATCCTCTAACTCCCTTGTGACTACCAAAAGTATCTCTAGACATTGCCAGATGTACCCTGGGGGCACAATCGCCACCCTTCCTGCCCCCCACGTCCCATATATAAGAAGTGCTTTCACTGGCTCATTTCACAGCTGGGGAGACTGAGGTTTAGCAGGTTAAGGGCGATCACTCACTGCTCCAGTCAAAACCTAAGTGCCCTGAATGAGTCAGGGACAAGTTGAGGCTTTCACCTGTTGATATTTGCTGTAAAAACGAATTTGTTCTCCACCATAAAAGCTAAATTATTTGGTTGTTAATTTAGCTTGCCAAGGCAGACGGTTCTGGAAGGGAAGCTGGATGACTTAGAATGTGGGTGTAATAAACACTGCAAATTACAAGAAAAAAAAAAAAACATCTTTACCGATGGGAGCAGACTCGACAGCTTCTCATTTTGCATATTTGGTTCACAAGGTAATGAAGGACTCCCGTCTGTGCTCAAGGCTCTCCTGCTCCCGTATGCAACTCTGAGTCTGAGAGCACGGTGCAGGGACACCCCCAGATTATAGCTGGAACCCCAAAACCTCATCACTGTACCCTGAGATCTACCTCTGCAGTGCTTAGTTAAGATGCTCCCCTATTTCTGAAAAGAAAAAATGCACAAAATCAGCAAGACCCACCCTGGACTATTTCACAGTCCTTCCTACTTTCTCATCATCAAGGAGTCCCCACAATTCATCAGGTTATCCATGAGCTGTCCCATCTGTCGGAGACTCAAAGCAGTCTACACAGGCCTGCTGCTTCCCCTTTTCTTCCCCCAGTACAGCGCTGACACACCGCAACACAGGTGGTGTTCATTCTCTTTTCAAAAAAGACTTTTGCAAAACCTCTTCTCGCTGTAGCACTCTCTTTTTTTCTTCTTTCAGAAACCTAGAAGCTTTTTCAGGTTTTTCTTCAAAACAAGGTACATCATACCCCTTCCCTGGGCCTCAGTTTCCCCCTTTATACAATGGGCTGGTATATGTTGATGTTGAGTTCTTTTTTAGCTATGACATTTCTTTGGTTCTAAGAAGTTTCGTCTGTGACTTAAGGATGGTGTTTTTCAAGCTTTTCTGGCTCACTTTGTGATTCACAGCAGCTGCTGGGACAGAACTTTTTTTTCATGTTTTTCCTTCCAACAGTCACAATGACGATTCAGAGAACCGTATTATAATAATTAAAAATCAGTCATAGCAAATCCTGAGGTCTGTGTATTAGGAACTGAGAAAAGCACTTTATGTATGTTGTTGTTTTTCTTTTTGAAACCTAAATCCATATCACAGCCCTGTTTTTATCACCCTTTTGCAGATGGGAAACTTGAGGCTCAGAGAAGTTAAGAGGCTACATGTCCAAAGCCACCCAGCCAGCACGAGGCACAGTAGAAAATGAAACTCAAAGTTCAGCATATTTTCTTCCCTTATCTCAAAAAGAAGAGACCAGGCACATGCCACAGTGGCTCATGCCTGTAATCCCAGCACTTTGAGAGGCCAAGGTGGGAGGATCGCTTGAGCCCAGGAATTCAGGTCCAGCCTGGGCAACATAGTGAGACTCTATCCCTACAAAAAATTTAAAAATTAGCTGCGCGTGGAGGTGCATGCCTGTGGTTCCAGCCACTTGGGAGGCTGAGGCAGGAGGACTGCTTGAGCCCGGGAGGTTGAGGTTGCAGTGAGCCATGATCACAACACTGCACTCCAGCCTGGTCAAAAGACTAAGACCCTGTCTCAAAAAAAAAAAAAAAAAAAAAAGTCTCACCCATTTCCTACTTCCCTTGACCCTCCCATGTGACAAGGACCAGACTGGGTAATAGAGACTTATGGTGTGTGTGTGTGTGTGTGTGTGTGTGTGTGTGTGCACGTGTGTTTGAAGGGGAACTTACACCTCAACCAGCATATAAGGGAAAAGGCCAACAGTCAGAATGGCCCTGGAAAATCCCATGAAAATCCTCATGAAGGCGCTACGTGGGGGCCCTTCATGCCATCTCTCTAGGGTCCAGCACACTCAAGATTGGCTCCAACGTTTGAATGGGCGGCTGCCTGTTCAGTCAAGCAGCAGATAAGTAAGGAAGGTGTCCTATGTTTAGGGACTCCTGATATGAAAAATATAACGATAGTACCCAACACTTCTACAGTGCTTATCACATACCAGCCCTGTCCTGTGGATGTCGATATACAAATTTAATCCACACAACAAATCTATTAGGTATGTGCTGTTATTACCTCTATTTTATTATTTTCTGGAGCCTAGAGGGCACACAGTGGCAGGACGTTGCATCTTCCTGAGGACTGTCCTAGACTAGCCCTGGGCAGGCCCTGGAAATAGGCTTCGGCTATGTGGGTGGGAAATTCCGGGTTCCCGGTATTTGGAGATGATCTAGAAAGGAAGATGTGGGCCCCTTGATGCCTGGACTCATCACTCCATGAATTTCTTGCCTCCTCCCATTTAGAGCATGTGGCCCAAGGTAGAAGCTCTCTTTGTCCTGGTCTGCAGGCAACACTGGCTTAGAACGAATTCGTAATTTTTATCTTAAGAGAGTGCAGTGGAGTGCAGTGGCATGACGTGATTATAGCTCACTGCAGCCTCAACCTCCTGGGCTCAAATGATCGTCCTTCCTCAGCGTCCCGAGTAGCTGGGACTACAGGAGCACCTCACCATGCCTGGCTAATTAAAAATTTTTTTTAAGACATGGGGTCTCGCTATGTTGTCCAGGCGGATCTTGAGCTCCTGGCCTCAAGCAATCTTACTCTCATTGGCCTCCCAAAGTATTGGATTACAGGTGTGAGCCACTGTGCCCTGCCTGAATTTTTTAATGCAGTTGTTTTCAACAGGGACCAATTTTGCCCCACCAATCTGGAGGCATTTTTTACTGTCATGTCTTAGAGGGAGGGGCTGCTGCTGCCCTCTTGCAGGTAGAGCTCATGGATGCTGCTCACTATCCTACAAAGCACAGGACAGGCCCTACAGTGAAGAATAATCCGGCCTCAAATGTCAATATAAGCGTGGAGGTAGAAAACCTCTGCCTAGAAGAAAAGCAGCAATGATGGGAGTTCCCTTCATTAAAACTGAATCCTCCCCTCTCCGAAGCAAAGGAAAGCCATTGAGACTCAAAAGACTACGCAGATCTACAGCGTAAAGGAGCTGGGAGATTCAGGAGCAGGAGGGAGGAAAGTCACATCCATTGAGCTAGACAGAGCTTGGGAGCTCAGCACAGGAAAAAAAAAAAAATTAGAGCAAACTTAAGGGGAGAGAAACAGGGAAGTAGAGAAGAAACTTGTGAGAAATATTGCTTCGGCTCATGAATTAGATCCCTTTCTCCATCCTCAAGAGATGAAAGTCAAGGTTGAAATTTCTTTTAAACTTCCTTTGGGGTTGTGGGACCCCTTTCTTTATGCCTCCATGTGGAGACGGAGCCACGTGCAGCCTGCACTGAAGAAGATATATGAGTTGAAGCATCACTTTCAGATCCATGTGTGAATCACACCAATGAGAAGAAGCATTTAAAGGTGTGACTATAAAGCAATGTGCTTGTTTTGAAATGAACAACCAAAATGTTCTGACTGAGGGTCGTCTCTACATGTGTTTCAGAAATGCTGGCATCACTTGGGGGGAAATGTTCACTGCAAACTGTCTACAGAGCTAGTTATAACATTTCATCTATGTCAGGCACTTTGAGGATGAGGTAAGGCGTGCAGAAGGTCTGGAATCAAATTCCAGGTTCACCATAAACACCTGAGCAAGTTTGGTGATATCAATAGAATGTTACGTTATCTTCCAATATCATTTTTGTCTTTAGGGGATAATAAATCAGATCTTCCCCCCTTCCGTGCCCACCTTTACCCCCAAGAGATTCTGTTGATTGGTTTGGGGTTGGGGGCTCAGTGCCAGTGGTTTTCAAAGGCTCCCCAAGTAAATCTCATGGGCAGAATCTCATGCAGAACAAAACATGGGTTGACTGGTGGCTTAGCTGGGTTGTAGAAAGGGGCCTGATCCTGCCATTTCCTCTTCTTGATTTAAACCTCTCTGATCATAACTGTGCAGGTCTGTCCCTGCAAGCTGAAGCCTGCCAAGCAGGCTCCCTGAGGGAGTTGCAGAGGATGGTGCCTATGGTGGGCAGACAGATCCCAGAAAGAAGGGAGAGTAAGAAGACTTTTAACAACTTAATCCCATCCCGCAGAGATTGGCACCTCTAAATGCACACTCATTATGTTCTGAATACGTAAGTCACTTCTTCCCTGGAAAGAACAAATAAAGAACTGAAAGAAGGCCAGGCACGGTGGCTCATCCCTGTAATAGTAGCACTTTGGGAGGCCAAGGCAGGTGGATCACCTGAGGTCAGGAGTTCAAGACCAGCCTAGCCAACATGGTGAAACCCCAGCTCTACTAAATATACAAAAAATTAGCTGGGTGTGGTGGTGGGCACCTGTAATCCCAGCTACTCGGGAGGCTAAGGCAGGAGAATCATTGAACTCGGGAGGCAGAGGTTGCAGCGAGCCAAGGTCGCGCCATTGCACTCAAGCCTGGGCAACAAGAGCAAAATTCCATCTCAAAAGAAAAAAAAAAAGTCCAGAGGTGTTTCTCTAGGGCCAGGATACACACAATTTTTCTCTTTCTTTTCTTAAGAGGTAGGATCTTGCTCCATTGCCCAGGCTGGAGTGTCGTGGCCTGATCATAGCTCACTGCAATCTTAAACTCCTAGACTCAAGTGATCCTCCTGCCTCAGCTTCCCAAGTAGCTGGGATTACAGGCATACACCACCACATCTGGCTAATTAAAAACAGTTTTTAATTTTTTTTTGTAGATTCAGGGTCTCACTTTATTGCCCAGCCTTCAGTGCAGGCTGCACGTGGCTCAGTCTTCACACTGAGGCATAAAGAAAGGGGTCCCACAACCCCAAAGGATTATCTTGAACTCCTGAGCTCATACGATCCTCCCGCCTCAGCCTCACTAAGTCATGGGATTACAAGCATGAGCCACCATGCCAGGCCAACATACTTTTTCTATAAAGGCCCAGAGAGGAAATATTTTAGGCTTTGAGGGCCACTATGGCCCCTATTGGAAGCATTCGACTTTGCTACACTAGCAGAAAGCAGCCACAAACAACATGTTGATGAATGCACGTGGCTGTGTTCCAATAAAGCTCTATTTACAAAACCAGGGAGCGGGCTGTAGTTTACCGACCTCTGGTCTATCTAAGGCAGTGGTTCCCGAAGTGTGGTCGCCACACCAGCAGTAGCAGCATCACCTGGAAGCCTGTTAGAACTGAGAATTCTCAAGCCCTCTCAGCTACACCAAATCAGAAACTCTTGGGCAAGGGCTCGGCAATCTGTTTTAACAACTCTGTTGTTGATTCCGATGCATGCTGGAGTTTAGCATTGGTTCTCTGCAGGACTACACATTACAACCACCTAGGGAGCTTTTTAGACTATAGTGATGGGGGAGGGGATATTCCTGGCCAACTGACACGCTCTCTGGAGGTGCCACCCAAGCATCCATCCCAACTTTTAAAAGTTTTCGCAGGTGACCCTAATGTGTAGCTAGGTTTGAGATTCACTGGTTTAGAGTAAGTGCCTCATGCAAACCTTAAGTTGCAAAATAGAATCTTCTTCAAAACACCCAAAAAAATCAGCCTCGTTTCTTTAGAATGATGTTTCATTTCTAATTTTTTAAAAGTGCTGCTGAGCCTAATCTAGAGGAATCATTCAGCTTTCCATGACTTCAAGTTATTTTTTAAAAATGTATATGTCTCAGCCAGACATGGTGGCTCACTCCTGGAATCCCAGGACTTTGGGAGGTCAAGGCAGGCAGATCACTTGAGCTCAAGAGTTTGAGACTAGCCTGGCCAACATGGTGAAACCCTGTCTCTACTAAAAATACAAAAATTAGCCAGGCATGGTCGTGTGCACCTGTAGTCCCAGCAACTGGGAAGGCTGAGGTGGGAGGATTGCTTGAACCTGGGAGGCAGAGGTTGCAGTGAGCTGAGATGGTGCCCCTGCACTCCAGCCTCGATGACAGAGTGAGATCCTGTCCCAAAACAAACAAAAACCATATGTATCTCATTTCAAAGGATGAAGAATTCTGCCACATTTATGTTCTCTTTCAATGTGGGGCAGGCTCTCGAGGTAATTTCAAAAAGATGTCTCAAACAAGATTTTTTTGTTTTGCTTTGAGACGGTCTTGCTCTGTCACCCAGGCTAGAGTGCAGTGGCACAATCTCAGCTCACTACAACCTCTGCCTCCTGGGTTCAAGCAAGCACATTCAGCTAATTTTTGTATTTTTAGTAGAGATGGAGGTTTTGCCACATTGGCCAGGCTGCTCTCGAACTCCTGACTTCAAATGATCTGCTGCCTTAGCCTCCCAGATTGCTGGGGTTACAGGCATGAGCCACCGTGCTCAGTTCAAATATGTTTTGAATAACGGTAATGTCACTTAAAGAGCAGCAGCCCACATGTAGAGGCCCTATGACCCTGTGTATACACAATCCCCTTCCATCCTCACAGCAGCCTAGGGAGAAGGTTGTGAGATGCTCTCATTTTCCAGATAAATTGACAGAGGCTCAGGGTGTACGTACAATGAGCAGAATTGTCCAAAAGCAGCTCTGGGAGCTTAGGCTAGACGTCTGGACCACGAACTGTCTGGGACCAGCTCTCCCCCTACCCTGGGGGCTTCCTCTCCTAGAAAGAGGGAGCTGTAATTTCTCATGAACCCTAAGGTCTCTCTGGTCACTGGTGCTAACCCACCTGCCCCACTGACATGGCTGCCTGCTCACCCTTGCTCTATAAAATGGTGGGATGGTAGGTCCTGGCTCTAGAAATCAGACGTACACCACAGACCTGCAGCATCTGGCCCCAGTGCATCTCTCAAAAGGATGGTGGTTAGGCAGAGGGAATTCAAGCCTCTTCCTTTCTTGCCAATGCCTGTCCTACAGGCCTTTTCCTTATGATCCAGCAGAGTCTATTCCTTAACCTATACCGTGGGTCAATGTGGCATTTGTCTGGAATCTTCATGCAGAACAAGGTGTCAAATCCCAGTAACTGAAGGAGACCCACCTGGGACCCAGTCTGTGGTCCAGTGGTAGAGCAGGATGTGAATTCAGGTCCTGATGACTTTTTTTTTTTTTTTTCTGAGATGCAGTTTCACTCTTGTTGCCCAGGCTGGAGTGCAATGGCCGATCTCAGCTCACTGCAACCTCCACCTCCCCGGCTCAAGCCATTCTCCTGCACCAGCCTCCCAAGTGGCTGAGATTACAGATGCCTGCTACCATGCCCAGCTAACTTTTTTTGTATTTTTAGTAGAGATGGGGTTTCACCATGTTGGCCAGAGGAACTACCCTCTGTGCTGACAGCTGGACACTTGTCAGAGTGACCTTCCTAGCAGAGAGGAGATACCATCTCTGCTGACAGCTGAACACTTATTGGGATGACCTCCCTAGCAGAGAGGAACAACCCCCTTTGCTGAGAGCTGAACACTCATGGGGACACCCTGGCTATGGAGAGGAGCTACGCGCTACGCTTCCCTCTGAGCTGTTGTATAAAGCTCCTCTTCATCTTGCTCACCCTCCACTTGTCTGTGTACCTCCTTCTTCCTGGATGCAGGACAAGAACTCAGGCCTTGCCAAATGGCAGGGCTGAAGGAGTTTTAACACAAACAGGAGTGAAACACGCCCCTTGTCTGCCACGTTACGGGCAACAAGGACAGAAGAGAGACGAGGGAAGGACAGGAGAGCTGCAGCCCTGCCTAGGGCCCAGCACTGGGAGTTCCCTGAGCCAGGCTGTGACTCCCCCTTTGGGGCCCTGTGATTCCTGGTGTCTCCAAGCTTCTGGGCACCACTCTGCTTCCCAGTGCCAGCCGTTGAAGCTGCTTGTCGTGAGCCTGGTCCAGCCGCAGCCTCGCAGTGACGTGGCACCCATGCTGGCACCTCAAATTGCCTGCCCCACTGCAGTAGCTGGTGTGCCTGACTGTGCAGTGGCTGAACCCCATGCTTGCTTGCTCACATGACCCTCGTTGCTCCCCTCCAGTCTCTTCAGAGGCATGGGATCCAGCCTGGTAGCATGAGCCGAGCGCAGCCTGCCAGGATGAGTGGACCCAGTGGGTCCGAGCAAAACTCAGGCAAAGGCGCCACCAGTCACAGAGGTTTCTGGCCAGAAAAGCAACACCCCCAGTGATCCCATAACACTATGTCATAGCATTTCTATGCAGATTAAATGAGTTATTTCATTTGAAATACTTGGAGCAGTGCCTGCCACACAGGAAGCACTATTTAAGTGTTTGCCATTATTATCATCAAATACTGCAGGAACAACCCTGCGACAGATTTTATATGCATCTGATGGAACAAAACTAGAGGCTCAAAGAGATTAAAAGGTTCTGCTCAAAATGATACAGCACTAAACTGGCAGTCTGGTTTTCTGATTTCTAAGGCGAAGCTATTTTCACTACAGCAGAAGGTTTCCTTGAAATGTAGGCAGAGAGGTGACACTAGAGGCTGTGTCCTGCAGGCTGTGGCATTTTAAAATTTTATTATACATATATTTTAAATGTTTAATTAATTGATTTTGAGACAGGGTCTTGTTCTGTTGTCCAGGCTGGAGAGCAGTAGCGTGATTATAGCTCAATGCAGCCTCCAACTCCTCAGCTCAAGTGATCTTCCCCCCTTGGCTTCCTGAGTAGCTGGGACTACAGCCACGTGCCACCATATGACCAGCTAATTTTTTTCATTTATTTTTTATAGAGAAGGAGTCTTTCTATGTTGCCCAGACTGGTCTTAAACTCCTGACCTCAAGCAACCCTCCTGCCCTGGCCTTCCAAAGTGCTTGGATTACAGGTATGAGCCACAGCACCTGGCCAGGCCCTGGCATTTTAAACGTTAAGCATTCTGCTGACGGGCAGCTCTGGACTGGGGAAGTTAGAATGAGGTGATGGCTAGAAGGGATGTCTGGAAGCATATGCTTGGTTTCTGATTTGATTTCATGCATAAGTCTTCATTTTGAACCTACCCAGGTGCCAGCCCTAGCTTCTGAGCACAAGATTGCATCTTGCCAGCACTGAGGCACACAGCAAGCCTGAAACCTGGCCTCTGCTGGCCCCCCAGTGTAGCTCAGGCCCTGCAGGCACACATGCGGTTGGATAAACCCTCTGCTCCCCGATGCTCTCCCCCATGGGGATCTGCCTGGAACGAGGTTCCATCCAAAGGCACCAAAGTCATTAAACAGCCATTCAAGTGGAGTAAAAACCCTCAGGAGCCCTGGCAGCCGGCCCGGTCTTCAAAGGCTACCGTTGGAACCCAAAATGAATGTATAAGACCCAGCCAAGTTCTACCACCTGGTGAATGTTGGCAGGCTCAAGGAGCTCTCAGGAGGAGAAATTGAGGTCGGAGTGCTACTGGGTGCTTTACCAGGAGAACCCCAGCGTGACAGGTCAGGTCTATGCTTCCATCTCCTGACCTCCTGGCTAGAGCTCTAGCCTCTGCCCATATCCAGGTCCAACGCCACAATCATCTGAGGCCCCTCTTTATGCCAAGCTCTGCACTAAGCCCATTACACATCATGTCCTTTTGTCCCCACAACAGCCTGTGAGGCGGGAACTGAGAGCTAGAGACAAGAAATTCTGATTCAGAAGAGATTAGTAACTTGGCCAAGATAGGGAATGGTCCTTTACATCTGATCCATCAGCAAGTTCTGCTGACCCTACCTCCAACATTATAATCCAGTGAATGACTTCTCTGAAACCCTTCTTCCGCCTCTCCAGTCCAAGCTGCCATCAACACAGTGGTCTTTCAGGTGATTCTCTTATCAACAGCTGGAAGGATATTTTTCAAACATGTTCTGAGCCACATCACTTCCCTGGTTAACATCCTCCAAAGACTACTCAATGCGCTTAGGAAAAAACCACCAAATTCTTATCCTACAGGGTCTACATGATCTCCCCCTGATATTTCTGCAAACTCAGTCCCCCAGCCCCGATCTGGCCGTATTAGGGTGACACGGGAGAACAGAGGAAGAGTCTCCTAGCTATTCAAAGTGATGCAGGGCAGGTGAGCCCCAAAGTGGGGCTTAGGCCATGAGGGTTCCTGGCTTTGCCCAGGAAAGAATTCAAGGGTGAGCTGGTGGTAGGGTAGAAGGAAACAGCTTTATTGAAGCAGGAGCATGACAGCCCTGTGGCTGCTCCTGCAGAGCAGGGCTACCCATAGGCAGTGTGTTGAGTAGTAGCTCAGGGCAGTTTTGTAATCATATTTATACCTACTTTTAATTCCATGTAGATTAACAGGTGGGTTATGCAGAAATTTCTAGGAAAAGGGTGGTAACTTTGGGTTATCGGGTCATTGCCATGGAAAGGGACGGTAACTCCCAGGTGTTGCCATGGCAATGGTAAACTGACATGGTGCACTGGTGGGCATGTCTTATGAAAACCTGTTTACCCCTGTCCCTATTTTAGCTAGCCTTCAGTTTGGTCTGGTGTCCAAGTCCCACCTCCTGCCTCAAAAGTGTGGGTCTCAAACCAGCACAGGTGTCACCTGGAACTTATTAGAAAACAGATGCTCAGGTGCCTCCTCAGGCTAATGGAATCAAAAACTGCATTTTAACAGAACCCCCAGTTGATTGACAAGAACATCAATGTCGTGGTTAAGAGTGAGTGAGAAGGGCTTTGGAACCAAGCAGCTTTAGCTGGAAGCTCAGCTCAACCACTGACCAGCTGGATGACTCTGCACAGGTTACTAGTTACTACCTAAACAGTGAAAAAGTGATCTTACCCAGAGGTCTAGCCTTTGTCTTTGGCTCCTAGGAAATGATCTCTAGGTCTCTGTAATGTTCTGCCTAAGAAGAGAATCTTTGTCTATCTGGGGGCTTTGACCCTTGTATAGCCTAGCAATGTGATTTACGATGGGGGCTCTAGAACCACATAGGATCAGTTCAGACTTCTGGAGAAACTGATCACGAAAGGTATTAGCCAGACCTCTGGGAGGGGATAGAGACTGAAGATCAGCCACCTGAGCAGTATGTGATTGAGGCTCAGTAAAAACTGTGGATGCCAAAGGTGCGGTGAGCTTCCCTGGCTGGCTATACTGTGTATATTGTCACACACAGCGACCGAGTGGAGGTCATGCTGTCTGTGACTTACAAGGCAGATAGATGACTAGAGCCTCGGAGTTTGAGCCCTCCTGGACTCTGCCCTGGGCATCTCCTCCTTGGGCTGATTTTAATTTGCACCCTTTTGCTGTAGTAAAACTGCAGTCCTAAGTAGCACTTTGCTGAGTTCTAGTAGTCTTTCTAGCAAATTACTGAACCTGAGGGAGGTCATAGAGACCCTGAATTTGTAGCTGCTGTTCTGAACGGAGGTGGTCCTAGGGACCCCAGAACTTACAGCTGGTATCTGAAGTGAGGGCAGTTTTGGGTGAACTGTTCTCTTATTCGGCAGTTGGCTTTGCTCATTGCACTTCCCGTCCCTAAGCTTCGGGTTTCCCCAACTGAAAAATGACCATAAAATAGATCAAAACTTATATGTTTGTTGAAAGGTTAAATAAGAAAATGAACACACAGGAGGTTCATGATAAATAGAAATATTACCGTCCCCATTGTTCAGACAAGAAAACTGAAGTTCAGAGTGGTAAAGCAACTTGCCCACAGTCACACAGAAGCCAGCTCTGGCTGACTTTGACCATGGTGCTACACAGCTTCCCCATGGGTTGCTAATGTTTTCTGAGAAGGGAAGAACAAGAGTGGTTTGGTTGAGCCAGGAGCCTAGCAATCTGGTAAGGAGCCCAGGGGTTTTCTGGGGTGAGTCACCCACCTCCATACCAATGCTCCCCACTGTTTTTTCTTCTTTTCTTCTGGGATTCATGTGACATAAACGTTCTGGAATTCATACGGCATGAACATTAGACATTTTGATATTTCTCCATAGGTCTTCCTACCTTCCTCTTTCCTCCTGATCTTTTTTCACTCTCCATTGCATAATTCCCTGGATCTGTCCCTGCTATTGAGTCCATCCAGTGAATGTTTTATTTCAGTGATTGTACTTTCTCAGTTCTAAAATTGCCGTGTAATTCTAATATCTGTGATTTCTCTGTTGATCTGCTGACATCTTCTACCTTACCATTCTTTTCAAGAGGGTTCACCCTTACTTCTTGGAGCATCATTATAATAGCTGTTTAAAGTCTTCATCTGATAATGCCAATATCTGGGCCATCTTGTGGTTGGCATTTGTTAATTGCACTTTCTCTAAGAATTCGCCAGATTTTGCTAGTTCTTTGTAAATCAAGTCATTTGAGGTTGTATCCTGGACATTTTTAATATTATGAGACTCTAGGCCTTGCTTAAATCCTATTGAACATGTTGACTTTTTAAGAAATTGACAAGGAAAAGTTCAGGCTACAAGGTCTAGCCTGCTTTCTGTTTGCTGTTATTTTGATGTCAGTTTAGTTTTCAAAGGCTTTGCAATGCTATTTGTATCTGCCCCTCAGATGTGTCCCCTAGGGATCTAGGTGGTGAGCCACCCTATAGTTCAGTTTTCAGTGTCTTTAGTGGACTGTTTGAATAATATCCACTTGCATAGCTTGGAGATGAGTCCAGTAGAACATATGCAGTTTTATGGAATCCCTTAAGTTCCTCCCCTCTATAATGCTCCTCATACTGTGGCTCCCAGGGGCCCACTTCTGTGGTCCTCTGGCTTTAACCCCTTCACTCTGCAGCTCACTTCCCGTGACTAGTCTGGCGCTAGTGCCTACTGCCAGGTCTTGCTCTGATCTATCTCCCCATACTGCCAATCCCAAGGAACTTCAGGGAGCACAAACTGGCCTGGTTCTGCATCTGGGTTGGCACAGATTTGGTGTCAATTCCTGGCTCCCAGACATCATACCAGCTGACAGCTGTGGGGTGATGGTGAATAAGTGAAGGAGATACTGGGGCAACAACCACAGGCTGCTCGGCTGAGCTATTAAATACCTTCAAAGCACCAGCATTTCAACTCTTTCACAGACTGCAGTGATTAAAACAGATACAATTTTCCAAGTGGCCGCTTATGGATGGGCCCACAGGCTGATTTGCCTTTAATCCCCAAAATAAGAATGATTGCTACATTTTACGCAACAACAAGCTGGGGCTCAGAGAGGCAGAGTCACTTGCTTGAGATCACACAGCTGATTCATCATGGGGCCAAGATTCAAACTCAAGTCTGCATAATTCCAGGGCCTGCTCCTCTATGACAGAGTCCATCAATTATTTCATCATCATGATCATCATCAATCATATTTGGCATTTATTGACCACTAACTTCACAAGGCACTTTCTAAAGCGTTTTACATAATAGTGAGATTTTCAGCATCAGAGGAAAGGTAAAAATAAATATATAAAATAAAAATTGAGATTGAAAGCTTAAAACAGAGGAGAAACCTGAGATCCATCAAAAGAATAGTTTTCCCAATATCCATACACTTGCTAGGTGGCAATGGTGAATTTCTTTCTTCCTTTTCTTTTTTTTTGAGACAGGGTCTCACACTGTCCCCAGACTGCAGTGGCATGACCATAGTTTACTGTAGCCTTGGACTCCCAGGTTCAAGCAATCCTCCCACCTCAGCCTCCTGAGTAACTGGGACTACATGCATGCACCACCATGCCCAGGTAATTTTTAATTTTTTGCAGAGATAAGGTCTCGCTATGTGGCCTTAAGCAATCCTCCTGCCTCGGCTTCCCATAATGCCAGAATTATAGGTATGAGGTATGAACCACCGTGACTGGCCAAAAGGTGAAATCTGAACCAAACTTTAGCTTATTCCAATCCATACTCTGAATAGCCATGCAACCCTCTCTCTAGGAGGCAAAGCTGGGCCTGGTGCTTACTAAGTCACACTAGAAGGGGAAAAGACAGAAGCTGCTGCATGGCTGCAGAGAGAAGGTATGTTATGGGTGGGCTGTGGCTGGCGTGGGGCTCTGGGGAAGCATCTGTGCCCTGGAACAAGCCTATACATCTCTCGATCTCAAGAGAATTTCAGGCTCTCTCAGAATGCTCTGCCCCATTCAAACTTGTTTCCTCTTTTCTTCTCTGCTGGAGATCCTCTGCCTCTCCACTGTCCTGCTTCCCAAACTCCAACACTTTTTATTTTTAACTAATTTTATTCTTTGAGACAGGGTCTCACTCTGTTGCCCAGGTTGGAGTGCAGCGGCATGATTCTAGCTCACTGCAGCCTCGACCTCCTGGACTCAAGTGATCCTCCCACCTCAGCCTCCCAAGTAGCTGGGATGACAGGTGTGCACCACCGTGCTCAGCTAATTTTAAAAATTTTTTGTAGAAATGGGGTCTTGCTATGTGTCCAGGCTGGTCTTGAACTCCTGTATTCAAACTATTCTTCTGCCTCAGCCTCCCAAAGTACTGGGATGACACATGTGAGTCACCGTGCCTGGCCTGCAACCCCTTTAAAGAGCATCCTCCACTGCCCATTTGACCTGGGGTCTTTCCAAGCAAGAGGCTGGCATATTGCCCTCCAGCCGTCCCAGCCATTCCCTGCCACGCCTCCCCACCCATCTCAACTCACTAGCAGATCCAATTAGCTGATTTGATGCTACAGCTGCAGAAAGCCAAGCAATTACGGAACACAGACCAGGTGCCTTGGCTCGCACTCTCACAGAGGGGCCTGGGAGGCCTCCAGACAGACAGCAGGGTGGGAGGGAGGCGGAACAGTAGAGGCAAAGATTGGCCAACCCAGCTGGCACAAGAGAGCCATCTGGGAGCTTTGAAGAATACAGATGCTTTCCAAAACCCCAAAAAACCCAGATGCCTGAGCTGATTGAGTTTATCTACTGTGGGAACTGGGCATCAGAATTTTTTAAAGTCCCTGAATAACACCAATGTACAGACAGGGTGAGGGAGTCAAATGATGTGCAGGGGTAGGGACCAGTGCTAGAGAGTTTTTATTTTTTTATTTTTTTGAGACAGGGACTGGCTCTGTCACCCAGGCTGGAGTTCAGTGCCACAGTCTCGGCTCACTGCAACCTCCATCCCCCAGGTTCAAATGATCCTCCCACCTAAGCCTCCCGCATAGTAGCTGGGACTATAGGCATGCACCACCGTGCCCAGCTAACTTTTGTATTTTTAGTAGAGATGGGGTTTTGCCATGCTGCCCAGGCTGGTCTCAAATTCCTGGACTCAAACGATCCACCCACCTCAGCCTCCCAAAGTGCTGGGATTGCAGGTGTGAGCCACCGTGCCCCGCCAAAGGTTTGATTCTTATTAATGCACTGGTACAATCAATCATCACCCACCCTGAGTCCCTTCTTGGGTCTCTTCGTTTCCCAAAATGTGGTCTGCAGCCCCACAGCATCAGCATTACCTGGGAACTGTTAGAAATGCAGAATTCCAGGCCCACCTCGGCTCTCCTGAGTTACTGAGTCAGAATTTGCATTTTAACAAATCCCTGGACGATGCAGATGCATGTGAAAATTTGAGGCACCACATTCTCTAATCTTAGCTGGAGACACCAAGGTTTGGCAAAAACTGAGGCACGTCTGTCATTGCCTCATTTCTTTCCTGTGTGTTCCATACCTCTCCTGCACTGGTTATTATTGATGAGGTCCCTCTAAGCCAATACCCAGGTCAATTCCTGTAGCAGGCAGCAGAGTGTGGGGGTCTTTCATGCCAACCTCTGGCAGCCTATTAGCTCCCAGGTTGAAGTATGACGTCAGCCTCAATTTCTCTTCTGGGGCTGGAGCCTGGCTGACCTCCCCGGACCCCTGCAATCCTATCTGCTGATTAACACCGCCTCGCCCTTCAGCTCTCAGCTCACGTGTCAGCTCCTCTCACTCCGCAGACTGGGTCAGGCACTCTGAAATGTGCCCTGCATCTCTCCTTCATAGCCCTTAGACCAATTTACAATTCAATAGTTGTTGGTGTGGCATTTAATTAATTAATGTCCATCTGCCTCTACTAGAATTAAACTCCATGAGAACACAGGTTGTGAATGTCTGGTTCTCTATTGAATATATAACACCTAGCATGGTGCCAGGTACATAGTGGGTGCTCCAAAAATTTAATTCATAAGGACAGGCAAATGGTCAGCTCCTGCCCAAGGGAGCTGGTCCCACCCCCTCCCACCTCAGCCGTAACAGGTGGCCAGCAAGCAGCAGTTCCCCTACCTGCCTTTCCTCAGGCAATGGGAATGCGTCCTAAGCCAAGGGCCTCTTGACCAAGTTTGCTAAGGGAACAAGAGAGTTTCTTTCTTTCTTTCTTTTTTTTTTTTTTTTTTTGAGATAGAGTTTCACTCTTGTCGCCCAGGTTGGAGTGCAATGGCACAATCTTGGCTCACTGCAACCTCACTGGGTTCAAGTGATTCTCCTGCCTCAACCTCCAGAGTAGCTGGGATAACAGGCACCCGCCACCATGCACAGCTAATTTTTGTTATTTTTAGTAGAGACAGGGTTACACCATGTTGGCCAGACCAGTCTTGAACTCCTGACCTCAGGTGATCCACCCACCTTGGCCTCCCACAGTATTGGGATTACAGGCATGAGCCACCGCGTCCAGCCTACAGAGGGTTTTGAGTGCCTTGCAGAAGGCCAGAAAATCCCGGTCACTTAGGGGAAACTGAGGGAGGGAGAAGGCTAGAGGCTCAACACATGACATTTAGTTCCCTCAAATTTAGGGATTTCTCCAAAACTTCACCTCCATGAAGACAGAGGGCATTTCTCTAACATCCAGAAGGAATACCCTACCTAGGCAATTCTGCGAAATAATTTTTTCCTTCCCTCTTTGGGTTTTCCACAGAATCTCAAATTCTACGTTGACAGGGTAAACTATATTATTTATTTATGTATATATATGTAGCCTGTCTTCAGACAAGCTCAAGGTAGCATCTAGCTGCATAAATTGGATGTCTTTCAAGTAATAATAATGTCTCAAACTTAAAAAGGACTTTCTCTGAGCCAAGCCTTGCTCTAAGCCCTTACACCTATTCACCCATTTGGACTTTGCAACAATTCACTGAAGTAAGTACCATTATCCCCATTTTACAGGTGAGGAAGCTGATTCAAAGAGAGGCCAAGCAGAGTGCCAAGATTACACAGCAAGTAAGTCACAAATATGAACTCAAGCCTAGGCTCTGGTTCCTATTACGCCTAACTATTCCCTCAAAGCGGCAATGAAAGAAAACATTCTTTCCTCAGGGAAAAGAACAGTAGGCCAGGTTTCAGCATCAGCATCCAGGTACTTCTGTGAACTGCTCAGGATCTCCAGAGCTCGTTTCATTCATTCATTCATTCATTCATTTTCTAATTGTAGCAAAATGCAAGTAACATAAAAGTAACCATTTTGAGATACACAGGTCAGTGGCATTAAGTATATTCACAGTGTTGAATAACCATCACAATCATCCATCTCCAGAACCTTTTTTTTTTTTTTTTTTTTTTTTTGAGATAGAGTTTCACACTTGTCACCCAGGCTGGAGTGCAATGGCATGATCTCCGCTCACTGTAACCTCTGCCTCCTGGGTTCAAGTGATTCTCCTGCCTCAGCCTCCTGAGTAGCTGGAATTACAGGTGCCCACCACCACGCCCAGCTCATTTTTGTATTTTTCGTAAAGATGGGGTTTCACCATATTGGCCAGACTGATTGGTCTCAAACTCCTGAACGCTGGTGATCTACCCGCTTCGGCCTCCCAAACTTCTGGGATTACAGGTGTGAGCCACCGTGCCCAGCCTCCAGAGCTTTGTTTTATCTTCCCCAACTGAAAGTCTGCACCCATTAAGTAATAACACCATCCTCTCCTTCCCCCAGCCCCTGATAACTTCTCTTCTGCTTTCTGCATATGAATTTCACTAACCTACTTCATAGAAGTGGAATGATACAGCATTTGTCCTCTCATATCTGGCTTGTTTCACTTAGCATAATGTCTTCCAAGTTCATCCATGCTGTAACATGGCTCAGAATTTCCTTCTTGTTGGCCAGGCACAGTGGCTCACACCTGTAATCCCAGCACTTTGGGAGGCCAAGGCGGGTGGATCACAAGATCAGGAGATCAAGATCATCCTGGCTAACATGGTGAAACCCTGTCTCTACTAAAAATACAACAACAAAAAAAAAATTAGTAGGGCATGGTGGTGCATGCCTGTAGTCCCAGCTACACTGGAGGCTGAGGCAGGAGAATCACTTGAACTCGGGAGGCGGAGGATGCAGTGAGCCAAGATCTTGCCACTGCACTCCAGCGTGGGCAACAGAGCAAGGCTCCATCTCAAAAAAAAAAAAATTTCCTTCCTATTTAAGGCTGAGTCATATGCCACTGCCTGTATGCACCACTTTGTTTACCCATTTATCTGTGATGAATGTTCAGGTTGCTTCCACCTGCTGGTGGTTGTAAATAAAGGTGCTGTGAACGTAGGTATACAAATAACATTGTGAGTACCTGCTTTCAATTCTTTTAGGTATATACCTACAAGTGCAATTGCTAGATCACATGTTAATTCTATTTTGAACTTTCTGAAGATTTGAAATCAAGCTGCATTTCTTTTTTCTGCCTTTCTGATATGGTTTGCATCTGTGTCCCCACCCAAATCTCATGTCAAATTATAAACCCTAATGTTGGAGGTGGGGCCTGGTGGGAGGTGACTGGATCATAAGGGTGGATTTCTCATGAATGGGTTAGCACCATCCCCCTTAGTACTATATAGTGAGTGAGTTCTCCTGAGATCTGCTTGTTTAAAAGTGTGTGGCACCTCCCCCTTCTCTCTTCTTGCTGCTCTGGCCATATAAGGTGCATGCTCCCTCTCTGCCTTCCTCCCTGATTGTACATTTCCTGAGGCCTCCTGGGAAGCCAAGCAGATGCCAGCCTCATGCTTCCTGTACAGCCTGAGGAACCATAAGCCAATTAAACTCTTTTCTTTATAAATCACCCAGTCTCAGGTATTTCTTTGTAACAATGCAAGAACGGACTAATATACTTTCTTTCCTTTTCTCCCCCAACATCCAGTAAGAGCCCAATCACCTCAGTGGCCAGCTTCACTTGATTTCGCTTCAGTAAACCTTCCTGAATTTCCTGGAAGCCCTCTGGGCTGTGTGTTGCTATCTTGGGTGGTGAAAAGCAATTTTGCCCCTCTTTTCGTTTTTTATTTTTAAACTTCAGCTGCAGAAACCACCTGATTGAAAATTGCAGACGAATCCTCATCCCACACAGGAAAAGAACTGCTCGGAAAGTCCGGCTTACCAGCTAATTACAGGCTTCTATCAGGGAGTCATGGCAAACGCTAAATTGCAGGTCAACCTTACTTTTGCTATGAAGTGTTTGGAAACATGCTAATAAGCTGGGTTTTGCATCCTTGGCCTAGAGGTGACAGCTCTTTCCCTCAGTGGACAAATAAAGCAGGTTAGAACCTTATGAATTCGAGTTCAGGAGAACTGTAGCTTTGCTGAGATACATACTGGCTTAAGATTCCAGCCAGCACCCTTTATGTAAAATTCCACCCTAGCTGGGATTTCCACTCACAGCTGTGGTTCTGAATGAATGAGCAATAGAAATATCTGGGGTACTTTGAAAAAATAGCTACTTGTAGACGCTCAGTGCCTCAGCCTAGTTCAGTTGCTTTAGAGTCTCTGTGGGATGCAGTACAACCACTGGTAGCATTTTAAAGCACCCAGTTAATTCTAAGGCACAGCCAGGGTTGAGAATCCCTAATTTAAGGGGGCAGGGAGGCAGCGCTTCCTTCTCCAGAAAGAATATCGGCGCATTCTTGGCTCACTGCAACCTCCGCTTCCTGGGTTCAAGTAATTCTCCTGCCTCAGCCTCCCCAGTAGCTGGGATGACAGGCATGTGCCACCATGCCCGGCTAATTTTTGTATTTTTAGTAGAGACAGGGATTCATCATGGTGGCCAGGCTGGTCTCGAACTCCTGATCTCAAGTGATCCACCCACCTTGGCCTCCCAAAGTGCTGGGATTACAGGCATGAGCCACCGCAGCCAGCTATTTTCAATAAGCTTTTAACCAGAGGAGCATGAACTTCCAAGCCAGGGTCCCAAAACTTACAGAAGAGAAGCAGGTCTTCTGTGCATGGAGAGCATAGGCCTTGTCTGATGGCATCAGCTGACCACTGCCCCTGCGGACAGTTGTCACCTGAAGTGCTCTGGGTTGAATAAGAGACGTATGGGGGGTGCGGTGTGACTACCCTTCTAGTTTGAGCCTTATGTGGTGACCGTATGGGATTCAAGGAATTCCAAACAAAAACCTCTGCAATGATATGCAAAATTTTCCATACTTCCATGTACTTTTCTGGGGACTTGCATCCAGAGCTCTAATCACAATCCCTGAAGCTCTGTCATACTGCCAATCCCCAGAATAAATAACCTCAGCTTCTATCATACTGCATCATGCAACATTATCTAATGCAGTTATTAAATGTAAAAAGTTAAGTCCATTTGGATTCATATTGGCCTGAAGGCAATGAACACATTCACTGTTAATTAAACCAAAGCAAGTGTCAGCGTGGTATCCATGGAATGTCCCAGTAACCTCCGCCAGGACAGGGATTAGGTCTGTTTGTTCACTGCTCCATTCCCAGAACTTGGAAGCAGTGCCTGGCACAGAAGGTGTTCAATACACCCTTGTTGAAATCATGAATAATGTTTTAAAGGAACAGAACCCTCTGTATGTGGATATTGTTTGTGTGAACAAGGAAAAAAGTGTGGAATGATACACAGCAGCACATTAAAGCCATGACTTCAGGGAGAAGAAACTGGAAAGGGGAAGGCATTAAAGGGAGATATTAGGCCTAAGCCGGGCATGGCGGCTCATGCCTATAATCCCAGCACTTTGGGAGGCCAAGGTGGGCGAATTGCTTGAGGTCAGGAGTTTGAGACCGGCCTGGCCAACATGGTAAAACCCCGTCTCTACAAAAATTACAAAAAATTAGTCTGGCGTGGTGGCATGCACTTATAATCCCAAGTACTGGGGAGGCTGAGGCATGAGAATTGCTTGAGCATGGGAGGCAGAGGTTGCAGTGAGCCGAGACCATGCCACTACACTCCAGCCTGGGCAATACAGTGTGACTGTCACAAAAAAAAAAAAAAAGAAAAGAAAGAAAAAAGGGATTCCACAGCAAGAAAACATTCGGAACTAAACAAAACTAGATGAGGATGTGAGGGAGTGAGTGAGGAGGTGGTAGCTGCCCCATGGTGGGCGGGTGGGGAGCTTGGGAAGGAAGACATTAAACTTTCCTTTTACTAATAGTTAATAGTTCTAGAGTGCTTACTGTGGGCGGCACAGTGCTCAGCGCTGTGTTTATTGATCTTACTGAATATAAATAACAATCCTGTGACGTGTCCTGTATTGTTATCCCCATGTTAGAGATGAGAAAACCTAAGCATGCAGATCTTGCCTAGGGCCACCAAAGTGGGTGAGTGGCAAAGCCAGGGCCCAGACAGCAGCTCCCCAGCACAGGCACATAACCCCTGTTCTCCTCTGATTCTCTGTCCTTACACATCTTTTCAATGTGTCACTCATTATAACACATGTGTGCTATATTTATCACAACATTTTAAGTAAAATATGAAATGTCAGGGCTTTCCAAGTGGGCTCTCAGTTTCCCCTGAGGTCGTCACCTCATCTAAGCTTACAATAGGAGGTCCCTTATTCTTAGCAGGGACTTGGGAAAAAAGACTTCATGTTTTGATCTGTGTCTTGGTTTAATATATGGTAGTTCCCACTGCCTGCCTGCCAACTGTTTAAGGATTCAGGAGTGATTGTCTTCTGTGTTGGCCTGAAACCTAGGAGAGAGTGAGGCCCTTGTCTATTTGTAACTGCATCTGGACAGCAGCCATCACAGATTGCATTAGAAGGGATCATTATATCTGCATAGGGCAGGCATCCGCTGATTCAGTGTAGACTCGATGGGTGACAGGCCTTGAGAAAGCCCAGAACCACCTTCCTTTGAAGGGGTCTCAGAGGATAGACATTTGCAATGTTGGTGAGAAGGGGCAATAAGCTTATGTAGGGGAAATGGGAAATGTTCCATGCAAGGGTTTTTCAGCCATGGCTTGATTTCTTGGGAGACCTGGAGCCCAGGGTTCTAGAGCAGATCTAAACAGAGGAGAGCTTCCAGTTACCCTGGAGAAGGACGTCTCAAAGGAGGGTGTCAGATCCCCAAAGCCAGCCCTCCCTGGGTGCTTGAGGAAAATCCCTTGATATGCAGAGCTAGCAAGACCAGAGCTTGAATCCTGATTCTATCAGCTTGAGACTTTGTGTAGATTGCTTGGGTTTTAAGCCTCAGTCCCTAGATCTGTAGGTTGAGGATGATAATATCAACTTGACAGGGTGGGTTATGGTAAATATTAGCAATGATACAGGGAAGTACATACTGTAATTAGAACACAAGAAATGATAACCATTACTCCTACCAACTCGATCCCCACTGTGGTGAGTGGCTTCTACTGTGACTCCCAGTGGTTTCCACCTCCCACCCTTCATGCCTTTGTGTTATCCCTTCCTCTTGAGTGGGGGTTGGACCTAGTGAATTGCTTCTAGTGAACAGAATATAATAAAAGTAAGAGGATGTCATTTCCAGTATCAGATTACAAAAAGACTCTTCCTTGCCATTCTTTCTCCCTCATTTGACCACTCTGATGAAAGCCATGTTGTGAGTTGTTCTATGGGGAAGCCCATATGGCAAGAAATTGAGGAAGGTCACTGGTCAACAACCAGGAAGGAACTCCCCAGTTCAACAGCCTTCAGGGAACTAAATCCTGCTGAAAACTGTGAGTGAGCTTGAAAAGAGATCCTCCCGCAGTTGAGCCTTCAGATGAGACTGCAGTTCTAGACAATACCTTGATTGCAGCCTTGTCAGAGATATTCAGACAGAACTATACAGCAAAGCTTTGTATGCCTGGATTTCTGACCCACAGGGATGATGAGATATAAATGTTTGTTGTTTCAAGCTACTAAATTTTGGGGTGATTTATTATGCAGCAATAAATAACTAATATACTCTGGAAATAATAGATTAGGTTATACCCTGGAAAAATAGACTACATTCTACCAGGCAGTGGCACGTGAGGCCTCTACTTAAATACTATATCCTCTGAGAAGACTTTCATAATCCCTTTCTCTGAGTTAGGTGACCCTGTTTTCTCATATGCTTCTCTTATTTGACTGTAGGAAACTTGAATCATCACCACCATCATCATCAAAACCAACACATAGTGAGTACTTATTATGTACCAAGTATATTCCAAAGTCATAAGCCATTTACTATTCACAACAAACCTAAGCCACAAGTACTATTATTGTTCGCATTTTGTAGATGAGGAAACTGAAGCTCAGAGGAGGTAAGTAACTTGCCAAAGACCTCAGTTATTACGTGGCAGTCTGAGGAAATGTGGCTCAAGTCCACATTTCTAACAATTATATTATAGGGCTGTAAAAGTCCTGCCCAAGTTCATAGATGTTAAATGGGTTCAACCTCATGTAGTTGAACACCAGACATTAAGTTCTTAAATATAACTCTCTCTAAATGCCTTCTGTCTCTAGGACAGTAAGTTGAACATGCCTCACCTGCAGTTCATCAGGTTTTGGAATGCTACCTACCTGTAAACACTAAGCTGGCATTTTCCAGTTCTTCTTGGGGAACTTTGAAGCTGAAGGATTCATTGTAGAAAGGATCAATTGTGCCTCTTAAGAAGGATGTCTTCTTGGTTTTCACAAGTTTGAGTCCATGCACCAGCTGGATTTTCACAAAGGGGTCTGAAAATTAGATACAGCATCACAGAATGTTAGAAATCATGAAATCTAATTTGTCCAGTCATTGATCCATTCAACCTCCCATCCATCCATCCAGCCATCTTTTCATTCATCCATTCTTCTATTATCCACTCATTCAACTTTTCATTCATCTCAGACCATCCATTCATCCAGCTGTCCATCCATCTTCCCATCCATCTGTCAGTTCACTGATCCATTCATCATCTCACCATTCTTTTATCTACCCATTTTCTATCCATCCAGTTTCCCATCTATTTAACAGTTCAACCATCTATCCATCTATTATCCAACCATCATTTTTCATCCATCTGCTTATCTGTTTATCCCTTTCCTTTTTCCTTTAGCTAATATTTGTTGAGCTCCTGCCATGTGTCAGCATTGTGTTTATTTTACAGATGAGAAAAAACTGAGGACTCAAGGTGAGAAATCATTTTTTAAAGATCTTGCTGGCGGAGACCGAACCAGACTCAGAGCCTGCCCTGGCTTTCTGTCTGTGGAAACCCATTATCATTTCAGTAAGCCCATAGCCCATATACAGGAGAATAGAGATGGCAGAATTATAATTCATCTTTAGATCATTTTACATTTTACAAAGGGATTCATGTACATTATCTGATTTAATATTTGTTTAAACAACTTATCAAGATGAATACCATTATTATGTCAATTTTTGAGATTGAGAAATTGAGGCATATAGAGGTTAAGTAACTTACCCAAAGCCGCATTATTTGCAAGCCACATCATTTGACTCCTCAACCCTTAATGATTTGATTATACTGACTCTCCCATTGCGGTGAGTCTGAAACTCTTCAGTCTTAATACCATTGCCCCCACTGGCCCTTTCTAAGCCTGTTTTCATAATATGGTTTTTGAGAATGCAAAGTGTCTTCTAGCTGTCACCTGATTGCAAAAGTAATTTATTTTAGCTATTGCACTTAGAGAAGACAATAATTCCACCACTGAGCTGAAGAGACCCCTGTGACTACAGCTGCTTTCACAGTAATGTCCTTTGCTGTCATGGGAGAAGCAACAGACAGATGGAATGGAATCTGTTCCCTTCCATTAAAAGTCATGTTTGAATGGTTTTTGCTATAATGTACACACTTTAAATACAAGTCTTTTCAGAGCTGGAATTCATGAAGATTTATGGTACACATGAAATGAGCTGGGAAAAAAAAACCTCAGGGTGTGTCCTCTATACTCACTGCTTAGAATGCATAATCGGGTGAACACAGTGGCTCAAGCCTGTAATCTCAGCACTATGGGAGGCCAAGGCGGGAAGATCATGAGATCAGGAGTTCGAGACCAGCCTGGCCAATACGGTGAAACCCTATCTCTACTAAAATTACAAAAATTAGCTGGGCATGGTGGCACACGCCTGCAGTCCCAGCTGCTCAGGAGGCTGAGGCAGGAAAATCACTTGAACCTGGGAGGCAAAGGTTGCAGTGAGCTGCGATCGCACCACTGCACTCCAGCCTGGGAGACAGAGCAAGACTCCCACTGGGGAGGTAGCGGGGTGGGAAGCATAGTCCATGCACGCTATCGCCACCTGGAGGATGGCGTCTTTATTGCAGGAATAGCATTTGGAAAGGCCAAGTCACTTCCTTGGGTTCAAAGACGTAGGTTTCCAGTAGTTATTACAGCTGGTCTCAGTCAACTCTCCAATTCCAACAGGGTTACTAAGATGGCATCATTTACCTGCCTCATCCTGAGATGAATAATGTTCATTCAGGATGCAGAAAAAGAAAACCGGGTCCCCCACACAAACATAGATACCTCACTAATAAAGTGAGAGAAGAAGGGAATCACACAGTACCTGAACCTTGGCTCACATCTGTCTGAAGAAGTTGCTTGGCTCGGATGACATCAACATTCAGTCTGCCAGCACTTGGGAGATAATTCAGTGACAGAAGCAGCTCCCCCAGCTCCACTTCATTCTGCAGAGAAAGGAAATAGGAAGTTGCTTTCTCCTCTTACTCCTTTTGCACCCACCATGCAAGAAATTGACTGCAGCAGCTCACAAATGGGTTGCTGTGAGTGCATCAACGGACAGAAGTGTCTCTATGTATGACTTCTTTTCATTTCTGCCTCCAATTATTGCGGTCCATCTATCTCTGAGTTTTTTCCACTCTTAGATCAATCAACAGCAACAACAATAACAACAAAAGCAGCAATAATAAAAAAATAAATAAATGTTACACTGCCATGTATTACACTAAGTGCTTCACATGTAATGACTAACCTTCTAATGAAGTATTAACTGTTTAACAGATGAGGAAACTGAGGCTCATGGGATTAAATAACCTGTCTAAAGCCACAGCAAGAAAGTGGTAGAGCTGGTACTTAGACCCAGGGAGGCTGATTTGATCCCAGACACTCTGACGGCATGGGATACCTGGGAGGTAGAATGCCCTGCAGAGGAACTATCTGAGTGAAAAATCTGTTCTTAACCTCTAATCCCCAACAGATCCCACACTTCTAACCTCACCATAGCAACACTCGGCACAGTGACATCCCTGTTGAAGAGTACCCATCCCCTTGATGTCAACTCTATCACACTGTGGAAGATTCACAGAACACCTAAGCGCATGACTCTATACTGCCAAAAATACCTAGAAAACAGGAGGTCTCCTACTTCTCTGTCCCTTAACAAAAAACAACATATTGTAGAAAATTTCAACTATATACAAAATAATAGACTAGCATAACAAATCTCCATCTATCCATCAAAAATTTGTAATGATTATCGACATTTTGCCAAATGGTGTTTCGCCTATATCCTGACTTGCAAAACATTTTAGCTGAATATTTTAAACTAAGTCCTCGACATGGTGTCATTTTACCTGTATATACTTCAGAACGCATCTTTAACTGAAGGACATTAAAACAAGCATTTTAGTGTGGGAAATTTCCAATCATATTCAAAACCAGACGGAAGAGTATACTCCATCATCCTCATACCCCAACATCACTCAGCTTCAAAAATCTCATCCATGGTCAATCTCCATTCACTTATACCCTCATTCCACTCCCCATATTCCTCTGAAGTAACTCTTAGTCATTATATTATTTATAATATTTCAATATGTATCTTTAAAGTGTAAGATCCCTATCTATCTAATCTATTCATCTATCTCATCTATCTATAATCTCTTCATTTATTACCTATCAATCATCTATTTATCTATGTCTATTATCTATCATTATCTATCATCTATGTGTCTATATATCTATGTATCTATGTATATTTATCTATCTTTCATCTCTATCTTTTTTGGTGTCAGTCATTTTCAGCAAATTAATGCCAAATGCCTAGCACAATACCCAGCAGCTCTAGAACAATGCCTAGCACATAGCAGATACTCAATAAACAGCTGCTGGCAGGGTGAACAGTCAAGCCAAAAGACTCGTGTACTAAGTGAGTTAGTCCCCAAACAAACAAGAAACAACCTCGTATGTTAAATCAGAAGTTGCAAACAACCTGCAGGTTTTGTTTGCCCCACATCACATTTTAACTTATAATTACTTGCTAATTATTATATAATTCAAGAATCAAGCTATTTCACATTTTTTTTTAAATCTGGATTTCCTGCCTTGCTTGAAAAACAGGAAGATGTAGTAACACCAGCATTCCCACCAGACAAGTGACAAAGAGTCCTTACTTGACCAAACTTTAGTCAGGCTCTTACACCTCCTAGGCCCATCTATGTACCACCTTGTAAAATCCAGTTTCTGCAAAGAACCCTGCTAAGTCATTTCAGTAAGAAACCCTCGCCCGTTATCTAATCAGGTTTCTCTCTCTCTCTCTCTCTCTTTCTGAGACAAGGTCTCACTCTGTCACTCAGGCGGGAGCAATGGCATGATCATAGCTCCTTGCAACTTCAAACTCCTGGGCTCAAGGGATCCTACTACAGTAATCTCCTGAACAGCTGGGATTACAGGTATGTGACACTATGCCTGGCTAACTTTCTTTTTTAAGAGATGAGATCTTGCTATGTTACCCAGGCTGGCCTTGAACTCCTGGCCTCAAGTGATCCTCCTGCCTTAGCCTCCCAAAGTGCTGGAATAACAGGCGTCAGCCATCATGCCCAGACAGGTTCCTCATTCTCTGTCATCCTCTAGAAAACGTCTGATCATATGTCATTGAATAATTTTTTCTTTAACCCAACATCTGGCCACAGAGCAGTGCCCCCTTTAGATGAGACCTGCCCTCTTCACATCATACCTCATCTGTCCACTTTCGCCCCCTTACATTCCTGCTGCCCTGCCCTGGGTACCCACGTCTGCCGATTTTCAAAATAGGAATGGTCAACTCAGTGTCTTGAGTAATAAAACAAGTTCACACCCCTTTCGAAGCAGTTGCTAGGGGTTTCCTGCTGCTTCTCAAGAGCTTGGAAAATGCGGTGTCTTTAGGGCATGACCCTGCTGACTCATCTATTCTAGTATGAGCAATGCTGAGAATTCGGCAGGAACCCAGGCCATCCACATCCTCCTGGACTTCGCTCCTCCCAGGTGTATAAGTCACAGTGACATTTCCCTCCTTTTAAAAGCAAGTTTACTACGTACCAGGACTGGGGATACATCAGTGAGACCGGTCCCTGACTTTATGGAACAGAGACTCCTGTGAGGGAGATAGACAGCACACAGATTTTTGATTTCAGGTAATGCTAAGTATTAGAAATAAAAATATAGCAGGGTGACAGAGAGGAAGAACCTTTCTTGGGTGATGGCAATATGCTATATCTGGATTGTTGTAGCCATTACGTGTGCATTTGCCAAAAACCAATGAACAGTACACTTAACATGTACATGTTTATTATATGTAAGGTCCACCTCAATACAATTGATTAAAAGGGGAGGGGATTTGAAGTAAGCAAATGCGGCAAAATATTGCCGACTTATGAAATCTGTGAGATGGATACACAGGTATTAGCCGGGCATGGTGGCATGTACCTGGCTACATGGGTGTTTGTTTTATTGTTTTATGTGAGAAATATTCCCATTAAAAACATAAAATAAATATGAAAAAGGAAAACAAGACAAATTTGGCAGAGTCAGAGAATGGATGGGGTTCACGTGGGAGTTGCCCTTTCAGTTGGAGTATGGGCCAGGGTTTCTCTGAGAGGCGAGGTTTGAACAGAAATGCGGGAGGAAGGAGGGATAGGGACTCATGGGGCAGAGAGAACAGCAGGTGCCAGGGTCGGGATGGTGGGAGGGAGGAATAAACCTGGCGTCACTCAGTTGGTGTGTTCAATGGAGGAAAGCAAAGGCCAGTGTGGGTAGAATGTGGCAAAAGATGGATTCTAGAGACGCCTACAGGAGCCAAGGCAAGCCGTCCGGTGGTTGACCCCAGGGGCTCTGCCCAATCCTGGCAGCCCTCACAGAATTGGAAGGAAGAGGTGAGGCCATCTTCTGGGCCCTCAATACCTAAGAGGCTCTCATGCCCCCTCTGCAGCCTTCAAGTGTGGATAGAATTGTTCCTTCCCTTCCCTGGGGCCATTGATCGAAGTTTCAACAAGCCACTTCCTGGAGTTATCCTTGTTCTAAGAAGGCTGAGTGTTTTTCATCTTAAGAAAGCAAAGCTCTTTTACACCTCCTTCCCTTTGCGGCTACAAGCCAGCTGTACTCTCTACCCATCCCATTCTCAATACACAGCGTGCACATCGTGGCTTTCAGGTTGTATTTTTCCAAGGAACCATTCCCACTGATCCGGCCACTCTTTCTGTCTGCCTCATCTGGGGAGTGATCAATTGGTAACACTGTTGTCTGGAGTCAGGGGAGCAGTTGATAGAAGGTAAAAAAAGAGGGCTAATTGTGCAATAGCAAAAGATTCATTGATTCATTTAGCAAACGCTCATGTCACAGTTACTAGGTCCTACGCACTTGGGGATGTCACGATCATGATCCTTACAACAAACCTTTACGGAGAAATCACCATAGCCCAGGCCCCGTCCTAGCCACTAAAGCTGAATCAAATTTCTTTTCCTTAACTCCAGAAGCTTCCATCGTGCAGTTGAAAGAACTCAAGCTTAGAGAGCTTGAGCTGCCTGACTTGCTCAAGATCATGTATCATAAACAAAAAGAACAAGGTTCAAACTCAGCCCATGGTTAACTCTTACACAAGGTTTCTGGTGATTAAGCAGCAATCCCAGACATCAAGCAACTGACCATCTACTGGGGGAGAGCAAGGAAGACATAAAAACAAATCGAAATTCCAGGGGCTGCACACCCAGTAGGATGGCTGTAATAAACACACACACACAAACACACACACACACACACCCATAACAAACAGGATGTAGTGAACAAGCACCCTGTATACTGCTGGCAGTAATGAAAACTGTACAGCTTCTTTGGTAAACAGGTTGCTGTATGGCCCAGCAGTGCCATTCTTAGCTGTATACCTGAGAACAGGAAACACGTCCACACAAAAACTTGTATGCAGATGTTCATAGCAGCACTGCTCACAACAGCCAAAAGTAGAAGCAGCCTAAATGTCCATCAGCAGATAGACAAACAAAATATCACCTATCTATGCAATGGCAGATTATTCAGTCGTAAAAATGAAGCATTGATACAATGTAGAGAAACCTTGAAAAAGTGAAAGAAGCCAGACACACACAAAAAATCACATATTGTACGATTCTGCTGATAAAATATCCAGAATAGGTAAATCCATAGAGAGAGAAAGTAGATGAGTGGTTGCTGGGATCTGAGGGGAGGGGGAATTGTGGCGTGACTGCTTAACGGATACAGGGTCTCCTCTGGATTATGGGACTGTTCTGGAATTAGAGGTGATGGTTGCATACCACAGAGAATGTACTAAATGCCACTGAATTGTATATTTAAAATGACTACATTTACACGATGTGAATTTCACCTCAATTAAGAAATAACTATAGGGCTCGAGTATTGATCAGCCATATAAACGAGACCCAAGACAGACCGAAGCACAATCCATTCTGGGAGGGACATGGTCAATGAAGTCTTCACGGATGGGGAGGCATTTGAGTTAAGCCTTGATAAGTAGGATTTGGTCCAGCAAATATTGCAGAGAAGGGGCCCCATACAGATGGAACAGAATGAGGGAAGCCTTCGCTAAAGTCCCAATACTCTTTGTTGTATTGTGATCCTGGATTTATTAATATTATTACATAAAGGTTGATATGGTTTGGCTGTGTCCCCACCCAAATCTCACATTGAATTCCCACATGTAATGGAAGGGGCCCAGTGGGAGGTAATTGAATAATGGGGGCAAGTCTTTCCTGTGCCATCCTCGTGATAGCGAGTAAGTCTCGTGAGATCTGATGGTCTTAAAAAGAAGAATTCCCCTGCACAAGTTCTCTCTCTTTGCCTGCTGCCATCCATGTAAGATGTGATTTGCTCCCCTTGCCTTCTGCCATGATTGTGAGGCTTCCCCAGCCATGTGGAATTTTAAGTCCAATTAAACCTCCTTCTATTGTAAATTGCCCAGTCTCAGGTATGCCTTTATCAGTAGTGTGAAAACAGACTAATACAAGGGCCAAGTAACTTATTATTAATAATAAAGTTGGCTGGGTGCAGTAGCTCATATCTGTAATCCCAGCACTTTGGGAGGTCAAGGCAGGAGGATTGCTTGAGGCTGTGAGTTCAAGACCAGCCTGGGCAACATGGTGACACTCCCCTCCATTGCTACAAAAAATTTTTTTAAAAAAATAGCCAGCTGTGGTGGTGAGTGCCTGTGGTCCCAGCTATGTGACAGGCAGAGGTGAGAGGATTGCATGAGCCCAGGAGTCTGAGGCTGCAGTGAGCTTTGATAGAGCTTGGGCAACTGAGAGAGACCCTATCTCAAAAATAAATAAATAAATAAAGTAGCCAAAGATGGTTAATAATTTGGATGTTTGAGATAAATTTGTGAGGATTCGCCTTAGGAACAATAACACCGTCACCCATTTACATTCTTGGTTTGTTGCTGTCGTTAAGTGTGGAAGACAATACTGGTTTCTCCCTTAGAACAGGTGTGCACTTGGCCACTTAGGAGCGGATGACGCCCTCCCCACTTCTACATCAAATACATTTTAAAAAAGAGAAATAGAATTTTTCGCAAGCATTTGATATTTCAGAAATTACACTGCGGTACCCATTGAGAAATTAGAACATTGGCGAGATTTACATTTGAGAATTATTGCAGCAGTCCTTTTTGGCCAGGCACGGTGGCTCATGCTTGTAATCCCAGCACTTTGGGAGGCCAAGGCAGGCAGACCACTTGAGGTTGGGAGTTCGAGACCAACCTGGCCAACATGGTGAAACCCCATCTCTAATAAAAATACAAAAATTAGCCAGGTGTCAGGGTGGGCGTCTGTAATCCCAGCTGCTCAGGAGGCTGAGGTGGGAGCATCACTTGACCCAGAAGGTGGAGGTTTCAGTGAGCTGAGATTGCACCACTGCACTCCAGCCTGGGCAACAGAGCAAGACAAAAAAAAAAAGACTAACTATTGTCTTGAATGACATATGATGAGCGACTCCATAATTTTCAGGGCTTGGGGGCCTCAAAGCCTTATCCTAACCCAGCTCTGGAGAAAACGGAGAGTCAACATCACATTCAGGACCTCTGCCCCAGAATATGTTGTACGGATGAATAACACCATTCAGTCAGATATCATAAATGTCAGCGGTAATAATCAGTGAATAAAAATGGCCCTGTGGGGTTCCTGGAGCCAGAGTCTTCTCAGTCCTTCCCTAGAAGTGTCTGATGCTGCATCTAAAAGCTGACCAGGGCCAAACATAGTGGCTCATGCCTATAATCCCAGTACTTTAGGAGGTCAAAGTGGGAAGATCAATTGAGCCCAGGAGTTCAAGGCTGCAGTGAGTGTTGGCGGTGCCACTGCACTCCAGCCTGGGCAGCACAGCAAAACTTGGTCTCTAATTTAAAACAAAACAGAAAAAGCTGACCAGGAAACAGCTAATAAGGAGCTTACAATATAGGAACAGAAAGCAGGACCATCTAGTCCAGCAGCTCCTCAGCTTGTCCCTCTTAGGAAGATCATAAAATAAATGGTGATCTTTACAGATATCCATGGCGTGCTGCGACATTCAACTTGCATCAATCTGGGGTCATTTCGTCCTCTCTCCTACCACCTCCAGGGACATTTGGCAACATCTGGTGATATTTTTCGTTGTCATAACTGGGGAGTGGGGAGGGTATCTGCTACTGGCATCTAACGGGTAGAGAGAGGCCAGGGATGCTGCCTGTCCTACAAGATACAGGACAGTCCCCTCAACCAGAAATGGTCTGGCCCAAAATATTACTAGTGCCAAAGTTGAGAAATCCTGAACTAAACCTATCAATCTAGGGCTGACTCAGATTTTTTTAATACATAATTGCACCTTGAACAAAATTTTAATAGGAACCAAAGACTTGGAACTTTGAGTATAAGACGAGTTCGTCAGGTGCAGTGGCTTGAGCCTCTAATCCCAGCTACTCAGGAGGCTGAGGTGGGAAGACGGATTGAGGCCAGGAGTTCAAGGCCAGCCTGGGCAATGTAGCCTTCCCACCTTCCATCTCTAAACATTTTATTTTTAATTAGCTGAGCATGGTGGCATGCACCTGTGGTCCCAGATACTCAGGAGGCTGAGCCAGGAGGAATGCTTGAAGCCAAGAGTTCCAGGCTTTAGTAAGCTATGATTGAACCCCTGCACTCTAGCCTGAGTGGCACAGCAAGACCCTGTCTCTTAAAAAGGAAGAAAAGTCTATTCACTACCTCTGCTGAGTTTGTCTTCAGTCCCCTCTGGACCTGAAGAGGCCAAAGCACCAGCTATAAGCCAGAGCCCAGAAAGATCCAGCTAAGATTTTCTTCCTTCCATTATCACCTTAAGCCATTCTTCTTCTCTGCAAAGTAGACACCCAAGCACCAAATACAAAAATCCTCCCAGAAAGTGGGCTCAGCCCTCCCAAGGAAAATGGATTGCTTGTTTGGGAGGATCTCCAACTCTATGAAGTCTTCCTTATCCAAATTTAGTGAGGTAAGGTTGGAATGTCAGAGCTGAAATAAGTTAGATCAATACTCTAATTTTCTAAAAGAAAACAGCCATGCCATTATCTCACTTCCCTGTTTATTTTATTTATTCATACATTTATTTATTTATTTTGAGACAGAGTCTTGCTCTGTGGCTCAAGTTGGAGTGCACTGGCATAGTCTTGGCTCACTGCAGCCTCTGCCTCCTGGGTTCAAGTGATTCTCATGTCTCAGTCTCCAGAGTAGCTAGGATTACAGGTGTGTGCCAACACACCCAGCTAATTTTTTTATTTTTAGTAGAGATGGGATTTCACCATGTTGGCCAGGCTAGTCTCGAACTCCTGACCTCAAGTGATCTGCCCTCCTTGGCCTCCCTAAGGGTTGGGATTACAGGTATGAGCCACTGCACCTGGCTTTACTTCCCTGTTTAAAACCCTCCACTCAGAATAAAATCCAAAGTGCTCGGCCTAGTCAACCACAGGGTTTGTCAACCTCAGCACTATTGTCACTTTGGGCTGGAGCACTCTGTTGTGGGAGCTGTCCTGTGTATTACAGGAAGTTTAGCAGCATCTCTGGCCTCTACCCACTGGATACCAGCAGCATCACCCCTCTCCCCAATTGTAAAAACTCAAAATGTGTCCAGATATCATCAAATGTCCACTGCGGGCAAAAATCACCCAGTTGAGAACTAATGGTCTCCAAAAGGATCTTTCTATAGGATCAAAATGATCTGCCTACCTCTGAGACCTCACCCACCAAACCCCTTCTGCCTTCTTTCTATTCTTTGAAAATATAAGATCATACCTGCCCCAAAGCTTGAGCCTGCTTTTCCCTGGGAATCTCAGCTCAACAGTCACCTCCTCATCTAAGCTTTCCATGAACACTCAGTTGAAAACAGCCCTTTGCCTCCATCACTTTCCACCACACCACTTTGTTTATTTCCTTCATGGCACTTGGTCCTTACCTATTTTCTTTTTCTCCATGTGTCTACTACTATATTCAAAGCACCAGGAACAACTTCAATCCAGATGACTCCAAGATCAAGCAGTGCAGCCCCCAACACACAGGCTGAGCTGCTACCACACCACGGGCCGACAGGGTCATCAGCACGATGTTCCATTCCCTGTCCTACCCAACCCCCAGAGAATCTAAGCCAAGACAGGAGAAGGAACTGGGTGACAGGCCCACTTCTACCTTGTCCCTTGTGGAAGCAATGTCGCAAATAAACAGTCCTCATTTCCTTTCTTGTAAGAGCCTGATGAGCTTAATTTGGTCGAACCATGTGGAGTGGGCTAGGGAGAACCGAAATAGAAGATCTGTAAATTACTCAGATGAATCCAGCAGCCGGCTTGGGCAAATGTGGCTTGGCTCTCTCTCCTCTCTACCCAAAAATTCTCTCTCTCTGCAGATTTTCAACACAGTTAATTTCTAATCAATAAAAAGGAAATCAAAGAAATCTATCTGGGACAAAAGACATTTTCTGGAGAAAACAAGAACTCAGCTCTCCTCCGACAGGTTTCCTTTGAAGTGCTTCTCGATGGTCCTTTTGCTCTCTCTCACCTAGAAGACGGTCTCAGATGTGTGCACACAGCTTTTAACGAAGCCCAAACACAGCTGCTCTGTGCCTCCTTACGCTTTTGTTCTCATGGGTTAGTTAAAGCCTAGTGTCTCTTAATCTGCCACACAAACAGCGTTAAAAGTAAAGCGCTGGTGTTGGCGGTTGGAGTTTGCTTTTTAGAAATGGATTTTTTTTTTTTTTTTTTTTTTTTGAGACGGAGTTTCGCTCATGTTACCCAGGCTGGAGTGCAATGGCGCGATCTCGGCTCACCGCAACCTCCTCCTCCTGGGTTCAGGCAATTCTCCTGCCTCACTCAGCCTCCTGAGTAGCTGGGATTACAGGCATGCACCACCATGCCCAGCTAATTTTTTGTATTTTTAGTAGAGACGGGGTTTCACCATGTTGACCAGGATGGTCTCGATCTCTTGACCTTGTGATCCACCTGCCTCGGCCTCCCAAAGTGCTGGGATTACAGGCTTGAGCCATCGCGCCCAGCCTAGAAATGGATTTTTTAAAAAGCAAACTCCAACCGCCAACACCAGCACTTTACACGTTTCATCAAAGGCTTTCCTTTTTTTTTTCTTCTCTTCACTTTCTGTCCTTGTCAATACACCAACCCTGTGTTTGCGTAGCTGCATTGACAATACAGGCACATTCCGAAATACTCTTTAAGTAGAAAACTTAGATGAGAGGAGAGAGGATGAAGAGAAGTAGGTTAAAGGGTACAAACATACAGTCAGCGAGAAGGAACACATCCAGTGTTTGGAGCTGGGCACAGTGACTCACGCCTGTAATCCAAGCACTTCAGGAGGCCAAGGTGGGAGGATCACTTGAGGCCAGGAGCTCAGGACTTTGGCCTCAAGTGAGATCCCATCTCATTTAAAAAATAATAATAATAAATGTTCGATAGTAGAGTGACTATATTTAACAAAAATGTATTGTACTAGAATGATAAAAACCCTAAATATCCTGACTTGATCACTATGCATTATATATGGACAAAAATGTCATGTGTATCCCATACATCTGTACTAATAAAAATATATAATAAAACTAAAAGAATTGCACACATCACACATACTTTTTCTATGTGACTATCTAGACATCACAAGTATCATTATGAAAGTTCACATATAACATTCCATTAGGCTGAAATACTATATTAACCATTTTCCTATTGCTAGATACTTAGGGATTTTTTGTTTTTGTTTTTTGAGACAGGATCTCACTTTATTGCCCAGGCTGGAGTGCAGTGGTGCAATCTTGGCTCACTGCAGCCTCTACTTCCTGGGCTCAAGTGATCCTCCCACCTCAGCCTCCCAAGCAGCTGGGACTATGCCCAGCTATTTTTTGTAGTTTTTGTAGAGATGGGATTTCACCATGTTGCCCAGGCTGCTCTTGAACTCCTGGGCTCAAGCAAACTGTCTGCCTTGGCCTCCCAAAGTGCTAGGATTACAGGCGTGAGTCACCACGTCCAGCTACTTAGGCTGTTTTTAACAATGTAAATTGGAGACTTTTTCTTCTTTTGTTTATTTAAATTTTTATTTATTTAGAGACAAGATCTCACTTTGTTGCCCAGGCTGGGGTGCAATGGCAAGATTACAGCTCACTGTAGCCTCACACTCCTGGGCTCAAGCAGTCCTCCTGCCACAGCTTCCTGAGTAGCTGAGACTACAGATGTGCACCATCACACTCGGCTAATTTTTAAATTTTTTGTAAAGATGGAGTCTCACTAGGTTGCCTAAGCTGGTCTCAAACTCCTGGCCTCAAGCGATCCTCCCATCTTGGCCTCCCAAAGTGCTGGGATTACAAGCAGGAACCTTGTGCCCAGACTAGTTTTCTTTCTTTTATATTACATCCTTCTAATAAAACCCGGCAGTGGGATCACTGGCTCAAGGAATATCAAGACATTTCTCTGCCACTCGATATAGGCTGCTGGACTATTTGCCAAAAGGACTGCACTAATGTCACGGTCAGTAACAGAAGGGAGCACAGACATCTTCCCACAGGCTTACCAGGACTGAGTATTAACCTTTCAACAAGTGGATGTGGGGTTAGTGTGAGTGATCAAATATATACACCTAAGATGGCACTGTATTTTTTGTTTGCATCTCTTTGACTAAATATCTAGTCATATATTGATATAACTGCATTTCCTTTTTTGTGCTGAAATGTTGACTTTCTATGTGAGTTTAGTGCCCTTCCTCCCTAAGCTCCCAATGAGGCTGACAAGCCACATTTCACACTGGATTATATTGGTCTATTATTGTTAGGCTTTTCATTATTCTCACCTGACAGGTATCTTGTGGCTTTAATCTGGGTTTCCTTAACTGCCAAAGAGGTGAGCACATTTTCATGTTACTAGCTATTCATGCTTTCTCACCTATGAAAATCCTGCTCATTTCTTTTTGATCATTGGGCATTTGTCTTTCTGTTATTAATTTCTAAAAGGGCCTTTAAGTATTATGGATACTATTATTCAGCAGTTGTGTGTTTTTATGGGTTGAATTATGTCCCTCCTTAAAATTCATGTTTAAGTTCCAACCCCTGGGATCTCCAAATGTGACATTATTTAGTAATAAGGTCCTGGCAGGGTGCGGTGGCTTGCACCTATAGTTCCACCACTTTGGGAGGCTGAGGCAGGCAGATCATTTGAGGTCTAAAGTTCGAGACCAGCCTGACCAACATGGTGAAACCCCATCTCTACTAAAAATACAAAAAATTAGCCAGGCATGGCAGTGAGTGTCTGTAGTCCCAGCTACTCAGGAGGCTGAGGCAGGAGAATCACGTGAACCTGAAAGGCAGTGAGCTGAGATTGCACCACTGCACTCCAGCCTGGGTGACAGCACGAGACTCCATCTCAAAAAAAAAAGAAAAGAAAAGAAGAAAAGAAGGTCTTTGTAGAGGTGATTTTAGTTAAGGTAAGGTTATACTGGAGTAGACTAAGTCTTAATCCAATGACTGATATCCTGATGAAAAGAGGACATTTACATACAGACATACAGACATGCGCACAGGGAGAATACTACGCAAAGATGAAGGCAGAGATCTATAAGCCAAGGGGCACCAAAGATTGCCAGCTAACCACCAGATGCTGTGACAGAGGCCTGGAACAGACAATAGCCTTGTCAACACCCCCCGACATGGTTTGGCCCTGTGTCCCCACCCAAATCTCATGCGGAATTTTAATCCCCAAGTGTCAGGGGAGGGACATGGTGGGAAGTGATTGGATTGTGGGAGTGGATTTCCCCCATGCTGTTCTTGTGATAGTGAGTGAGTTCTCATGAGATCTGATGGTTTAAAAATGTCTGGCACTTCCCCCCTCAGTCTCTCTCTCCTGCTGCCTTATAAACTGTGCCTTGCTTCCCCTTCACCTTCCACCATGATTGTAAGTTTCCTGAGGCCTCCGCAGCCATGCGGAACTGTGAGTCAATTGAACCTCTTTTCTTAGTAGTTGGCTCAGTCTCAGGCAGTTCTTTACAGCAGCGTGAAGGACTAATACACCACCAATAATTGTAGAGAGTACATTTCTGTTCTTCAAGCCACCGGTTTGTGGCATTTTGTTACAACAGCCCTAGAAAACTAATACATGTGTATAGAAAACATATCCTCCCAGTTTGTGGCTTGCCTTTTAATTCTTTTTACTATGTTTCCTGATAAGCAGAAGTTTATCATGTTAATGTGGTAGAATGTATCCATCTTTTCCTTCATTGATTCATACTTTATTTTCTGATTTTTAAATAGGCGCTTTGCTATCCTAAGGTCATAAAGATCTTTATTTCCTTATAAAACTTAAAGTTTGGCCATTCCAGTGTAAGTTTCTGACCATCAGGACTTGATTTTCGTGTATGTTGTGAGGTAAGGCTCCATTTTCTTTTATTTTTTTCCTATTTTGTTAGAGACAAGGTCTCACTGTGTCACCCAAACTAGAGTGCAGTGCTGTGATCACAGCTCACTGCAGCCTTGAACTCCCGGCCTCAAGTGATCCTCTTGCCCCGGCTTCCCAAAGGATTACAGGTGTGAGTCACTGTACCCGGCCCCATTTTCATTTTTGAGGGAGTAGACACCTTGTTCTCTCTTTCTTCTCCACAAAGCTGTGAGCTCATTGAGGTTAGTGACCTTATGTAAATTTTCCCCTATGTTGGAGGTGAGGCCTGGTGGGAAGTGAGTGGACCATGAAGGTGGATTTCCCCCTTTGGTGCTGTTCCAGAAGATCTGGTTGTTTAAAAATGTGTGTGGCAGCTCCCCATTCACTGTTCCTCCTGCTCTGGCCATGTGAGACATCTCATTTGCCCCTTGCCTTCCACCATGATTGTAAGTTTCCTGAGGCCTCCCCAGCTATGCTTCCTGTACAGCCTGTAGAACTGTGAGCCAATTAAACCTCTTCTTTATGAATTACCCAGTCTCAGGTATTTCTTTATAGCAGTGTGAGAAAAGACTAATACACCTGTAAATATGACTGTCTTTGTCCATTTTGCATTGCTATAAAGGAATATTTGAGGCTGGATAGTTTATAAAGAAAAGAGATTTAAGTGGGTTGTGGTCCTGCAGGCTGTACAAGAAGCATGGCATCAGCATCTCCTCTGCTTCTGGTGAGGGCCTCAGGCTGCTTCCACTTTCATCAGATGGGGAAAGGGAGCCAGCGTGTGCAAAGATCACAGGGCAAGAAAGGAAGCAAGAGAGATGGGGAAGGTGCCAGGCTCTTTCTGCCAGCTCTTGGGCAGAACTAACAGAGAAAGAACTCACTCATTACCATGAGGATGGCGCCTAGCCAGTCATGAAGGACCCACCCCCATGACCCAATACCTCCCATTAGGTCCCACCTCCAACACTGGGGATCACATTTCAACATCAGGTTTGGCAGGGGACACACATCCAAACTAGAGCAATGGGGATCCACAGTCCTTATTTGAATATATAGGTTTTGCAGATGTAATTGAGTCAAGATTAGGTCATACAGGAGTAGGGTGGGCCCTATATCCCATAGGACTGGATTTATGATAAGGAGAGAAGAAACATGGACTAAGACACATAGGGGAGAATGCCAGGAGAGGAGAGAAATGGAGGCTGGAGGGATGCTGCTCTCAGCCAAAGAGTACCAGGATTGCTGGCAGCCATCAGAAACCAGGGGAGAGGACTGGAGTGGTTTAATCAACTCTGCCGACACCTTGAATTTGGACTCTGAGCCTCGAGTTGTAAGGGAATAAATTCCTGTTGTTTTAAGGCACCCAGTGTGTGTTACAGTGGCCCCTGAAAATTTAACACACTGGTGGATTAAGACAAAGGACAAAGAGTCACAGACATCTGTTGCAATCCCAACTCTCCCATGTACTCTGACTGTGTGACCTTAGCCACCCTGCTGAACCTCTCTGAGACTCATTCCTTTCCTCCTAGGAAAAGGAGGTCACATACCACATACCCCACAAAGTTCTAGTGGCAGAGGCTAGATCTTTCTTGAAATTATCCAGGCCTGGTGGTGTGTGCCTGTGGTCCCAGCTACTGGTTGATATGAGGGAAAAAAAAAAAAAAACCCACAAATTTGGTGTCAGAAGTGTGAGTGAAAATAGTTTACAAGGTCTGAACCTTATAAGAAACTAACTTTAGATCCTGAACTCTTGAAAACTATACTTTTTGGCTTTTACCCCCACTTTCCCCACTGAAAACTGAGGCTCAGAGAAATCAAGTAACTTCCCCGAGGTCACACAGTGAGTAATCCCCAGAACACTAGTGCCTGGACCAAGCAAGTGCTCAGTAAGTACCTGTTGAATGAATGAAGGCGTAAGTGGTCAAGTCAGGATCGAAACTTGGGTCTGTCAGACTTTAAAGCCAACCCCCTTACTACCACACTGGTAAGTGGCACACAGTAAGAATCTAACAGATCCATTTATTTTTTTTAAAGCAGGGGCATCCCTTTTAGCTACTTTCCTTTCTTATGTCTGCTGCCCTTAGAAGCCTTCCCTATCATGAAAATGTCACTTTCTCTCAGTCTTTGGTTTTGGGGGGCTGTAGGGGAGGTATCTGTAGCTTCTATTTAGCACTCCTCCCCTCCCCACTTCTTCCAGTGTCAGAAGCTCTTTTGCTGTGATTTGGGTGCGGCTAACACTGGGCATTTGCACAGGAGTCAGCTGGTGTCCGTTGATCCTAACAATCTACTGTGTAAGAGTCTATCTGATGACAAGGTTTGAGCCCCTCAATTCAGCTGCGCCTGATGCTCAGGGAACTCCTGGGATTTGCAGTTCCCTAAGTACCTCTTCCCCTGTCCCCCACGAAGGGAGTCTGAGTTGGAACTGTGTTCCTGGTGGCCCAGAGGGTCCTGGCACATAACACAAATCTCGGAAGACAAGTCCTTCCATGCCGCAAATAAGCAGGTCTCCATGACCACCTTGGTGCCACCTAGAAACCAATTTCCTGCCTCACACAGGCTCTGTGTGCAGGTGATGTGGTCTCTTGGATGGTTCAGTGATAGCTGGGGCCTCAGTGGGACCTGGTGCTGAAGCAGACTTCCACTCTTGGCCTCAAGGACACTGAGGTACCATTAAGAAAGCCCTGGGTGGTGGGGAGTTGGAAACATCCCCCAGCTGTTCCCCCCACTGGAATGTGCAG
Organism: Sapajus apella; assembly: GCF_009761245.1. Classification (NCBI taxonomy): domain Eukaryota; kingdom Metazoa; phylum Chordata; class Mammalia; order Primates; family Cebidae; genus Sapajus; species Sapajus apella. The sequence goes on along the minus strand of NW_022436991.1, from coordinate 6,390,544 downwards.
CCTTTATTCCAGTGATGTTGATGAGCTGAACTGACCTTCTGCCTCCACACATCACCTCTCAGTTGCCCAATTTAACTCCCTAAGGAAGATCACAGGGTCACCAGTGTGGACAGAAAACTCTTTTGAAACTAAACCCTCAATCTCACTTCCCCTCTTCTCTTTTTTCTCTCAACACTGGGTTTACACACATCTAGAGGCCAACACCAGCTGTAGTAAAAGACCAGATCAAACACTTTCTAGCCACACCTTCTAGAAATACCTTATTGCACCTGCCCTGGACACCCTGTCCAAGGGGGCAACCCACTGGATTCTCTATCACCTAGAAATAAAACTTAAATGGAGAGAAATGAATAGCGAGTGACCTGAGTCCATGGAGTCAAGTCAATTAATCTGATCCTTCTAAGGCTTTGCTGTCAGCAGAGGAACACCTTGCCTCTTACGGCTGCTGCACTCTTGAACACGGCTAGTGCAAATCGAGATGTGCTGTGAGTATGAAAGAGGCAATGGATCTGACCATTTAGTGTGAAAAATGAATGTAAAATTTCACACCGATATTTTACTTTGGTGTCTTGTAGAAATGATAACACTTCGGATGTATCAGATTGCATAAAATAATAATAAATTTCACCTATTTCTTTCAGTTTGTAAAATGTGTTTCTCAGGAATTTAAAATTATGGTCATGTATATAGGCCCACGTATATGGGCCCATTAATATGCAGATGTGTTGTATTTGTTGGGCTGCTCTGCTCTAGTGCGAAGTCCATGGGGACCTGGTCTAGACAGTCCCAGAGGCCTTGGTGATTTACTTCTTTTGATTCTGTAAACTACTCCACTATCCTTTCAATGCCACTCTCTCTCTCTCTCTCCCAGAGAGCCAGACATGAGTCCCAGCTCTACTGTTTATTAACTGGATGACTGTGGGCAAGTTTCCTAACTCCCCGGCCTCAGTTTTCTTATCTGTACAATGGGGATAGTAAGGACACTAATCATATAGTTGTTGTGAGAATTAAATGGGTTAATATATACGAAGGGCTTACAGCCCAGATTTAATAAGTGAGCCTATTATCATCTTATTCATCATTTTCCTTAAGCTACCAAAGTCAGTTTTGCTGCTGTTTGAAATAAAAAGACTTTTTTCTTATAGAATATTTGTTTTCCCCCTCATAGATATCAATATCATAGATTTTTTTTTTCTTGAGACAGGGTCTTGCTCTGTCACTCAAGTTGGAAGTGCAGTGGTGCAATCATAACTCACTGCAGCCTTGAACTCCTGGCCTCAGGGGAGCCTCCTGCATTAGCCTCTCAAGTAACTAGGACTATAGGTGTGCACCAACATGCCTGGTTAATTTTTTGTTTTGTAGAGAAGGGGTCTTGATTTGTTGCCCAGGCTGGTCTTGAATTCCTGGCCTCAAGCATCCTCCTGCCTGGGCCTCCCAAAGTGCTGGGATTACAGGTACATGCCGCCACTGTGCCCAGCCCAATATAATAGATATTGATGGCCATTACTGTTTTTCAAACAAAATTTCAGGTGATAAGAAGTACTGAGCTCAGATGTCATCCTGTCTAAGTTCACGTCCACATTCTATCATTTATTCCCTGAATAACCTCAGGTGAGTCACTCATTGACCAGGACCTCAGTTTCCTCCTGTGTGGAAAGAGGATGGGTCACCATACCTCACAGGCTTGAGTGAGTCTGCAGTGGGACCACATATAGAAAACACTTTGCACAGTGTCGGGAAACAGGACACATCTGACAAATGCTCATACTTATCACATTATGATGAGAGTCTCAAGGGCAGGGACCAGGTCCTCACTCATGTTTGTAGCCCTGGAACCTGCCATACATATGTGCTCAATGTTGACAGTCCATGGAAATGTTCAACTTCTCACTCTCTGAATAAAGCCCTTCATGTTCTCTCTGGAGCTTACCACCAGAAACCTGGGACACCCACCCACTGACCACCCAAAGCTTATAGCCTCATCTTCTCAATCCCAGAGGAAGTTGATGAATTGCTTGGATGGCAAATACTACTTTATTCTCCTACTCAAACTGAGATGAAATTTCTTGGCTAGGAAGATTTCAATGCAATCATCACGGTAATGACGGCCAGTGACATTTATTTCGTGTTACCAGTAGCAAGTTCACATTAATTGAGGCCTTGCCTCATACCACAGGCATTATCAGATGACAGCCTGTGACACTTGATGTTGGGGTTGTTATTCTTTCCATTTTCCAACAAGCTGAGCCTCAGTGAGACAGGGCAAAAGTTAAGAGCAGATGCCAGGATTTGAACACAGCCTCCTCCATTCACTAACTTCATGACCTTGGGTAAGTTACTCAAACTTTCTGTGCCTGAGTTTCTTTAACTGTAAAATGGGAATAATAATGGCCCTTGGGTGAAAATGAAAGCCCTTAGAGCAGTATTTGATCCAAGGTAAGTACTCAGGGAGACCTAGCAATGATTATCTTCAATGGCATTGAGCAATTACCCAAAGTCACGCTGCTGGAAATAGTTGGACTGGCTCTGACCTGAAAATTAAAGGACACGAGGTCTGTGCTCTTGACCACAACATGGCACCGCTGTAAACACGTGCTAGGCTCTCTCTGCTTTTGGTGCTTCGTAAGGATTAAGTTTGACTGCCCACAATAACCCTTTGAAGTAAATACTACTGTGATCAGTGTTGTGATGGTAAATGTTGAGTTCTCGTGCAGGGAAACAGGTTCTAACTTATGACGCTTGTCAATTTCATACACAATAGCTGGTTACTAGCTGTCAATGTGATAATGTATATCAACCAGCTTGCAAAATTCCTGAAAATTTAACAATCGGCTCTGGGAGCCAGCACACCACATGATCCCTATTTACAGACAAGGAAATAAGAAACTGAGGCTTAGAGATGACAAGTAACTCACCTGAGCCTACACCTCTAGTGGATAGCAAAGCCAAGACCTGAAGCCAAGTCTATGTGACTCCAGGGTCTATGCTTTTAGCCATCATGAGATCACTTCCCTTGTGAGGTAAAGAAGTGCATGTTGGTACAGTATGGCAAGACCTCCTGCCTGAAAGCTGTGTAACTTTAAACAAGTCACTCAGCCTTTCTGTGCTATAGCTCTCTAGTCTATATAATAGGGAAGCTTGTTCAAATCATCCCTGGTTCCTCTTCTAGTTCATTTTATAACTAGGAATCAAAAGTGCATGTTAAGCCTGGGCATGGAGGCTCATGCCTGTAATCCCAGCACTTTGGGAGGCTGAGGCAGGTGGATTGCTTGAGCTAGAAGTTCAAGAGCAGCCTGAGCAACATGGCTGGGCAAATTAGCCAGGCACGGTGGCTTATGTCTGTGGTCCCAGCTACCCAAGAGGCTGAGGCAGGTGGATTGCCTGAGTCAAGGAGGTAGAAGCTACAGTGAACTGTGACTGTGCCACTGCACTTCATTCTGGGCAACAGTGAGATCCTGTCACAACAAACAAACAAACAAACAAACAAACCCTGTCCTCTTTCTTTAGAGGCCCTGTCTCTTAAAACAAAACAAACAAACAAGTGCATGGTGATGTCTAAAATGCAAAATCAATTTCTACTTAAGGAGAAAGCAAACATGAAGGACCATGTGAAAAGAACCTTCTAGTTAATGGCTGCTTGGCAAGACTCTGGCCTGGGCCCAACTCTGGCTGTACAACATTGCCAAAACACTGCTGTTCATCAGAACCTGCACGGGAGACAATTTTAACACACACACGAAGGCCAGGACTCTACCGAGAGGGTCAAGGCTGACTACAGCTCAGGGCAAGTTAAAGAGGGATTTCTCATTGAAAAACCTGACATTTGCCCTGTCAACAGCCTGGCCAGTAAGGTACCAGGTGGTGAGTGACCTCCAAATACAAAATGCAGTAAGGTGTCTCTGTTTACCAGGCTGTTTTTGGCAGCTGGCAAGGCAGGCTGGAAGCGTTTATAACTCCAGGCAGTTTCCAAGTACTGGGTCCAATGAGCATATAATTCTGAGCACCTTGAATTATCAAGTATTTCGGCTTAAAAGGAATGTTGCAGAGAAACTATTCTGGATGACATTACAACGATGACCCATGTCATTATACACTGGTCCAAACCCGTAGAATGCAAAACGCCAAGACCATCCTAATGTAAATTATGGACTTGCGGTAATAATGATGTGTCAGTGTAGGTTTATCAGTTGTAACAAATGCACCATTCTGGCGGGAGATGCTGATAACAAAGGAGATTATATATGTGTGAGGGCAGGGAGTACATGGGAAACCTCTGTCCCTTCCTCTCAATTTTCCTATGAACCTAAGACCGCCCTGAAAAATAAAGTCTTTAAAAAAAAATTCTTCAGCTGGATGCTGGTGACTCACACCTGTAATCCCTGCCCTTTGGGAGGCCAAGGCAGGTGGACCAGTTGAGGTCAGGAGTTCGAGACCAGCCTGGCCTACGTGGTGAAACTTCATCTCTACTAAAAATACAAAAATTAGCCAGGCGTGGTGGTGCACACATATAATCCCAGCTACTCAGGAGGCCAAGGCAGGAGAATTGCTTGATCCCAGGAGGCAGAGGTTGCAGTGAGCGAAAATCGCGCCATCGCACTCCAGCCTGGGCAACAGAGCAAGACCCTGTCTTAGGAAAAAAAAAAAAAAAGGCCGAGCATGGTAGCTTACACCTGTAATCCCAGCACTTTGGAAGACCAAGGCAGGTGGATTATGAAGTCAGGAGTTCAAGACCAGCCTGGCCAACATAGTGAAACCCTGTCACTACCAAAAAGAATACAAAAATGAGCCAGGCACGGTGGCAGGCACCTGTAATCCCAGATGCTCAGGAGGCTGACGCAGGAGATCGCTTGAACCTGGGTATCAGAGGTTGCAGTGAACTGAGATCACGCCACTGCACTCCAGCCTGAGTGACAGAGTGAGACTTGTCTCAAAAAAAAAAAAAAAAAATCTATGTGCTGTCTGCCTGGGGCACGGTTATGGCCAAAGTGTATAAACTGAAACACAAACCCGATTCTAAGCCAGTTCCTTGTGGTTTCAATCTCAATACTGCCTCCATCTCCCCTCTTCCTGGCATGTTCCCTCCTCAGGTCCCTCCCTGTGACCTGGCATCTGGGTTCCCAATCACCATTTATTCAGCATGTATAGCATGATTCCATCTGTTTTTGTGTCTTTTTGGTTTCGATGTCTTTTTTTGAGACAGGGCCTTGCTCTGTCACCCAGGCTGGAGTGCAGTGTTGCCATCATAGCTCACTGCCACCTCCACCTCCTGTGCTCAAGCGATCCTCCCACCTCAGCCCCCCGAGTGGCTGTGACTGTGGATGTACATCACTCTATCGGGCTAATTTTTAAATTTTTTATAGACATGGGAATCTCACTCTGTTCCCCCGGGCTGGTCTTGAACTCCTGACTCACACCATCCTCCCACCTTGGCCTCCCAAAGTGCTAGGATTACAGGGGTGAGACAGCGTCTTGCCTGTTTGCCCAGGCTGGAGTGCAGCAGAGTGATCTCGGCTCAATGCAACCTCTGCCTCCCGGGTTCAAGTGATTCTCCTGCAACGGCCTCCTGGGTAGCTGGGATTACAGGTGTGCGCCACCACATCCAGCTAATTTTTGTATTTTTAGTAAAGACGAGGTTTCCCATGTTGGCCAGGCTGGTCTCAAACTCCTAACCTCAGGTGGTCCACCTGCCTCGGCCTCCCAAAGCTCAGGGGTTACAGGAGTGAGCCACCATGTCTGGCACCCCCATCTCTTTAAAACAAAGGAGAGTATGTTTTTTTAAAGGTAAAATAAATAAATAAATGAAAGAGGCAGTGCCGTGGAGTAGAGTGGCTGAGAGTACAGCCTCTGCAGCTGGATGATATGGGTTCAAGTCCCAGTTCTGTGGCTTATGTGTGTTGCTTAATGCATCCCTCAGTTTCTCCATCTATAAAATGGGATGATGATAACAGTTCACACAACAAAAGCATTTAGCAGAACGGCTGGCACACAGTGAGTGCTATGTGAGAGCTTGCCACCATCACTGCCCTCACAATGCTCCCTCAATTCTCCATGCAGGAAGAATTATTATCCCTAATTCACAGCCTGGGGGACAGACCCAAGTTCACACAGCTGGGAAATGGTGAAGCTGGAACTTCTTTTTTTTTTTTTTTTTTTTTTTTGAGACAGAGTCTCGCTCTGTCGCCCAGGCTGGAGTGCAATGGTGTGATCTCAGCTCACTGCAACCTCCCCCTCCCAGGTTTAAGCGATTCTTCTGCTTCAGCCTCCCGAGAAGCTGGGACTACAGGTCCGCGCCACCACACCCAGCTAATTTTTGTATTTTTAGTGGAGACGAGGTTTCACCATGTTGGCCAGGATGATCTCGATGTCTTGACCTCGTAATCCACTCTCCTCGGCCTCCCAAAGTGCTGGGATTACAGGCGTGCGCCACCGCGCCCGACCAAAGCTGGAACTTTTAACCAGGTCAGTCGAATTCAAACACACATGCTCTTTATACAGCAATGTTTGTTCAATTCAGAAGACATCTACTGAGTTCCTTCCAAGTGCTAAAGATATCAAGAATAGAATGCTTTTATTTGGCTGGGCATGATGGCTCACACCTGCCATCTCAGGACTTTGGGAGGCCAAGAGTTCGAGGCCAGGCTGGGCAACATAGCAAGACTCCGTCACTACAAAAAAAATCATTTAAAAATTAGCTAGGCGTGGTGATTCACACCTGTGGTCCCACCTACTTGGGAGGCTAAGGTGGGAAGATCATTTGAGCCCAGGAGTTTGAGGCTGTAGTGATCATGAAAGCACCAGTGCACTCCAGCCTCAGTGACAGTGTGAGACCCTGTCTCTCATAAATAAATAAATAAATAAAGGTACCAACATGAATAACAACAAATGCTGATGTCTATACTGATACCCCATAGGGTATTGTAGGATGCTGAGTGATGGTGTGTCCTGTTGACCCCAGAACATGCTGCCCTGGCCCGAAGCGAGGACCAAGGAGAAGTACCCAGGAGCCAGAACATCTCTGGGATTTATGAGGCAGAGAGGCGGTTCCGCAGTGTTCACAATCCTCCTTACTCCCAGTATCAACATGTAAAAGGGAGCACTCACTGAGTAGAGGCAGCTATAGATTTTCCTTGTCCTCCGTTCCCCCAACAGCCGAGAGAGACATGGCTGCCAAGACAATCATTTGCAAAGACTGGGTGTCTCTATAAGAAGGGGAAACTAACATCTTTTTCTTTACAGGTTTCTGCTTAGCCAGCATTATTCATCTGCATTGCGCCCTTCCTGATCAGAGGAAAGGGGAAATGAAGAGAGACGGCAAGCAGGAAGAAGAAGAGGCATGGAAGATGCTGCATTCTGAGCCCTGAGGGTGGCAAGAGAAAGTGTAGCAGTGCTAAAGGTGCCCACCGCAGCACCTAGCCCCAACCAGAACAGACTCCATTGACGACCTTTTGTCAGCCCTATATCTCTGCTTAAGTCTCTGGCCAGTGGAGTCCTTCCTGCTCATGTCCATAAGGCTAGCTGGAGGTAGGAGCCCAGGGAATTAAGGACTCTTGGGAGCAGCCTGCAACCCATGCCAGATGGGAATGGGTGAATAAATACCCCAGCTCCCTCGCCCCTAGGGTAGGCTACACTGCGTTCCCCAGTAGGATTAAGCTCTAGTTGCCCATAGTGGTGAGACCCTTTATTGGTCTCATTTTCTCCCTTCTCTTCTGGTGTTTCTCAGCATCACTTCCTAAAGATAATGCACGCACTCCCATCTCTTTCTTGAGGTCTGTTTCTAGAGAGCTCAATCTAGGAAGACAGATGACTCTCCCAGATGTCAGCAGACACTGGAAAACACAGCTTTTTTAGTGACCACACACAGAGACTCTGCTTCCTAAGCCACAATGCCTGAATTCCAGACATCAAAAACCTAAAAGGTTTTTCTTTAAACAGAGCAAACCTCAGGTTGAAGCAATGTTCAGAAACATAAATATCCAGCGTTTGGGTGTGCAAATATCATTTTTGACTAAACACATTTTCTTCTTCCAGACTCAAATCAAACGTTCCTCTTCAGTGGGCAGTCTGGCTTTGTAATGTAAGATATCATACCCTGACAGGGCTCAGAACTCTTCTCCATGAATTCCTAAGAGCACTTTAACTTGAATCTGCTTCTTCCCAGAATGGCTCCATAAAATATCATCTTAATGGCTGCCTTGTATGGGGTGCACCCTGCACACCGGGCACTCGAGCCACCCGGGCACCGTCCTTGCCATGCCAGCTCATGAAATCATCACAACATCCAACCCGTAAGTGGCAGAGCCAAGTTTTAGATGCAAGTCTGCCCAGCTTAAACGGCTGAACCCTTCCCACCTTCCACCAGCCACCCAGAGTTTCTCAGGTTGAGGTCCAGAATTCACCTGCATTAGAATCTCCCAGCCCATTGGCTCAAGTGCAGGTTCATGGGCCTCTCACCCAAGACATGGGAAATCAGAATCAGGGAGGCTGAAGTCTGGGAGCCTCCACAGTCACAGCTCCCAGGTGATTCTGATGCTTGTTAAAGTAAGAGAACCATCTGGGTAGGAGAAACCCACCCCACCCCTGCCCCTGCACTGTTTGATATTCCTTGTTTACAGTTTCCTGAAAGGCTGCTCCTGCACATCCAAGACTCTGCTTTCAAACTGCATCCTCTGTCACCGCCACCTTACACGGAGCCCAGATCGTCACCACCTGTCACCTAAGAGACCACAGCAACTTTTCCTGACTGGCATCTGTACTTCTTGTCTTTTGCTCCCCAATATCTTCTTATGAACATTCTCTCTTTTTCCTGTAGAAACAGGGTCTCATTATGTTGCCCAGGCTGGTCTCGAACTCCTGGCCTGAAGTGATCCTCCCACTTTGGCTTCACATAGTGTTGGGGTTTTAGTCATGAGCCACCATACCCAGGTCCATATTTATTGAATTATTTATTTATTGAAACAGGGTCTCACTCTGCCACCCAGACTGGAGTGCAGTGGAGCGTTCTTGGCTCACTGCAGGCTCTGCCTCTTGGGTTCAAGTGAGTCTCTTGCCTCAGCCTCCTGAGTAGCTGGGACTACAGGCATGCGCCACCATGTCCAGCTAATTTTTGTATTTTTAGTAGAGATGGGGTTTCACCATGTTGGCCAGACTGGTCTCAAACTCCTGCCCTCAAGAGATCCTCCTGCCTCAGCCTCCCAAGATGCTGGAATTACATATGTGAGCCAGTGTGCCTGGCTGTGGCTTACGTTCTCAACACTTTCAAATACACAGAGGCTTAAATAAGTATACAGTATGGTCAGGCATGGTGGCTCATGCTTATAATCTTAGCACTTTGGGAGGCCAAGGTGGGATATCATGAGGTCAGGAGATCAAGACCATCCACTAACATGGTAAAACCCCATCTCTACTAAAAACACAAAATATTAGCAGGTGTGGTGACACGTGCCTGGAGTCCTAGCCACTCAGGAGGCTGAAGTAGGAGAATTGCTTGAACCTGAGAGGTGACGGTTGCAGTGAGCTGAGATTGCACCACTGCACTCCAGCCTGGGCAACAGAGCGAGACTCCATCTCAAAAAAAAAAAAAGAATCATACAGTGCACACTCTTAGATACATCCGCTAGATTCCATAATGAACAGTTACTGATATTAACAATGCTATAATTATTTTTTAAATATGCTCTATTTGCTTCATTCCTATCCATCTATCTATCGCTCTTTTTTGAATGCATTTCAAAATAAGTTGCTGACATTAGCACAGTTCTCCATTGTCTTAGTCCATAGAGGCTCCTGCTACAAAAATACCATAAACTGGGTAGCCTGAAAACAACAGAAATTTACTTCTGACGCTTCTGGGGGCTGGGAAGTCTAAGATCAAGGCACCAGCTGATTTCATGTTTGCTGAAGGCCGTTCCTCATAGATGGAACCTTTTGGTTTTGCCTCACATGGAGAAAGGGACAAGGCAACTCTCTAGAGCCTCTTTACAAGGGCACTAATCCCATTCATGATGGCTCTGCCCTCATGGCCTAATCACCCCCTAAAAGGCCCCACCTCTTAATGCCATCACCTCAGGGTTAGGATGTCAACATATGAATTTAGGAAGCATTCAGACCATGGCACCCCTACACATTTCGACAGGTGTATCATTAACCAGGGTTCAGTGTTTGTTCATGGCGGGGTTTTGTTGTTGTTTTTTGAGACGAAGTCTTACTCTGTCACCCAGGCTGGAGTGCAAATGGCACAATCGCGGCTCACTGCAACCTCTGCCTCCTGGGTTCAAGTGATTCTCCTGCCTCAGACTCCCAAGTAGCTGGGACTAGAGGTGCATGCCACCATGCCTGGCTAATTTTTGTATTTTTAGTAGAGACGGGGTTTCATCATGTTGGCCAAGACGGTCTCGATCTCTTGACCTTGTGATCTGCCCACCTTGGCCTCCCAAAGCGCTAGGATTACAGGTGCGCGCCACTGCGCCCAGCGTGGTGGGTTTTTTTTTTTTTAGATTAAATTTATATACAGCGAAATGCACAAACCTTAGGAATACTGGATGAGTCTTGCCTAATGGATACAACTGTGTATCCTTCCTAATGCTCAGAAAGGTTCTGCATGACCAGAGAGCATCTAATCTCTGCACTGCCCTTGCTCTTCCTTCCCCAAGCCACATGAACTCAAGAGAAAATGAACCACTACACTGTGGATATTTTTATAGCTTAAAAAATACACACACTATTGGTCAAAAAGCCATCTGCACACCTGTGTTCATAGCAGTATGATTTACAATAGCCAAATGGTAGAAGCAACCTAAGTGTCCATTAATGGATGAATGAATACATAAAATATGACACACACACACACACACACACACACACACACAGAGGAATATTATTCAGCCTTAAAAAAAAAAAAAAGGAAATTCTAACTCATGCTACGACATAGGTGAAATTTGAAGACATTATCCTGAGTGAAACAAGCCAGTCACAAGAAAAATACTCTATGACTTTACTTACATGAGGTACCTAGAACTGTCAAATTCATAGAAAGTAGAATGTTGGTTGCCAGGGGCTGGGGGGAGAGGGAGATGGGGAGTTATTGATTAATGGGTGTAGGGTTTCAGTTTCGCAAGAGTTCTAGATGGCGATGATGTTCACACAATGTGAATGTACTTAATGTCCCCGAACTGTACAGTCAAAAATGGCTAAGATGATAAATTTCATGTTGTGTGTATTTCCCCACAATTAAAACTAATAATTTTTTTTTTTAAGTTTCACTCTTGTTGCCCAGGCCAGAGTGCAATGGTGTAATCTCAGCTCACCACAACCTCCACCTCCCAGGTTCAAGTGATTCTCCTGCCTCAGCCTCCCAAGTAGCTGGGATTACAGGTGCCCACCACCACACCCAGCTAATATTTGTATTTTTAGTAGAGACAGGGTTCCACCATGTTGGCTAATAATTTTTTTAAAGACTTGAGCCTACACAGATTTCAATGGCTTTCAATCCATTCAGGTAAGCAGGATTTCTCTAAATGGCCAGTATAATTTTATGTCTATGTCAATCCCCTCATCCCACTTACTCTATGGTCTCATTTCCATCATCTTCCAACCAACCTTAACATTGAGACCCCCATTAACTGCTGTTTCCTGAATGCCAGGATCAAAGATGCAGTTAGATGGGGCATTGCTAGACGGACGGGATGTTCTGCCTGGAACCAGGAGGTGCCTATATGCTGGCCCCGTAAGCCACCATTCATCTTTCATATGGGTTTTCCAAGGAGAAAGTATAACTAGACCCTAAGAGTTAGCCCAACCCCATACACCATTAGAATAGGCTGAAAAGAAGAAACGGAATAGTTTTGCCTTATGTACCATTACACAACTGCCTCGTTTCCTTCCCGTTCCACTAATCAGCCAACCACTTGGTGAAAGCAGATGTTAGCCTCTAATGAAAATCAGCAATCAGGCCAGCTGTACTGACTCATGTCTGTAATCCCAGCACTTTGAAGAGTCAAGGCAGGAGGATCTCTTGAACCCAGTGGTTTGAGACCAACCTGGGCAAAATAGTGAGACTCCACCTCTACAAAAAAATTAAAAATTATCTGGGCATGTTGGTGTACACTTGCAGTATCACATGGTCCCAGCCGTGAAAGGCTGAGGTAGGAGGATTGCTTAAGCCCATGAGTTCAAGGCTGCATTGAGCTATGATTACACCACTGCATTCCAGCCTGGGTGACAGAAAAAGACCCTGTCTCACAAAAAAAAAAAAAAAAAAAAAAAAAAAGACAGGTTGCCGCCCTAACCCTGACCCCTAGTATCTCAGAATGGGACCTTATTTGGAAATCAGGTCATTGCAGATGTGGTTATTTAAATTAAGATGAGGTCACATTGGAATAGGGTGGGTGTTAAGAAATGTTAAGTTGTTGAAAAATGCTAAGTGTATGAATATTAAGAAGCTGAGTGTATGATAGAATATATTGTTTGCTAGGAAGAATGATGGCAAGGAAAACCTAGCTGCCCACCCCCCCCCCCCCCCCCCAGTAGAAAACTACTTGGGGCATTCCAAAGTGGCAGGACAATGCATCAATACCGCACACCGGTTAAAACAGTTCTTTAAGCTATCTGACCCTGCCCCCGTGGCTCCCTCGTGTAGAATACTTTTGGGTTTGTCTGTGATCAATGGTTAGCGAGCACCAGCTGCCTACTTGGCATATTTTGTGTTATGGGAAAATACCGAACACCTTTTTGTTAATAATGATCACCTGTTCAGAGAGACTAAATGCAGGAGTCAGTGTCTACCTGGGGCCTTCAGCCCAAAATGCTGTCAGCCCGCTGAGGCTCTCAGCTCGGGAGGCTGTTGGCCCCCTGGAGAGCCCACTTTGCTGTTCTACCTGGGTGTCTGACTCTTAGTTCCTTCAGCATCACCTGGATGGGGGTCTCTACGGCCGAGCTGGTCTCGGTAGGTGGGTCCCAATTCAATATGACTGGTGTCCTTCTAAGAAGAGACACAGACACACACAGGGCAGAGATGGTCATGTAATGGTGGGGCAGAGATTAGAGTGATGCAGGTCCAGCCAGGGAGCTCCGAGGACTGTCTGCAATCATCAGAAGTGAGGAAGGGGCAAGGCTTCCCCTCCAGGTTTCAGAGGGAACATGGCCCTGCTAATGCCTTGACCCAGAACTCCTTGCCTCCAGGCCTCTGAGACAATCAATTTGTGTTGCTTTAAGCCACTCAATTTGTAGTGCTCTGTTATGGCAGCCCTGGCAACAAATCTGCATCCAAATCTCCATCTCCAGCTCTGCTTCTAGGGAACCCAGCCAAAGACAACCAGCTTGGTTTCTCTCTCTCTCTCTTTTTTTTTTTTTGGCAGAACTTAATTTTTTTTTAAGTTCAGGAGTACAAGTGCAGATTTGTTACACAGATAAACTTGTGTCATGGGGGTTTGTTGTATAGATTATTTTATCACCCAGGTATTAAGCCTAGTACTCATGAGTTGTTTTTTCTGATCCTCCCCCTCTCTCCCCCTCTACCTCTGAAAGGCCCCAGTGTGTGTACTCCCCTCTCTGTGTCCACGTGTTCTCAGCATTTAGCTCCCACTTATAAGTGAGAACATTCAGTATTTGGTTTTCTGTTCCTGTGTTAGTTTGCTGAGGATAATGGCCTCCAGCTCCATCGATGTTCTTGCAAAGGACATAATCTTGTTCTTTTTCGTGGCTGCATAGTATTCCACGGTATATATGCACCACATTTTCTTTATCTAGTCTATCACTGATGGACATTTAGGTGGATTGCATGCTTCTCCTATTGTGAATAGTGCTGCAATGAATGTACCTGTGCATGTGTCTTTATAACAATTTATGTTCCTTTGGGTATATGCCCAGTAATGGGATTGCTGGGTCAAAAGGTATTTGTCTTTAGATCTTTGAGGAATTGCCACACTGTCTTCCACAATGGCTGAACTAATGTGCACTCCCACCAATAGTATATAAGTGTTCCTTTTTCTCCACAACCTAACATTTGTTATTTTTGCCTTTTTTTTTGTTTTGTTTTTTGAGACGGAGTTTCACTCATGTTACCCAGGCTGGAGTGCAATGGCGCGATCTCGGCTCACCGCAACCTCCGCCTCCTGGGTTCAGGCAATTCTCCTGCCTCAGCCTCCTGAGTAGCTGGGACTACAGGCACGCACCACCATGCCCAGCTAATTTTTTGTATTTTTAGTAGAGACGGGGTTTCACTATGTTGACCAGGATGGCCTCGATCTCTTGACCTCGTGATCCACCCACCTCGGCCTCCCAAAGTGCTGGGATTACAGGCTTGAGCCACCGCGCCTGGCCTATTTTTCACTTCTTAATAGGAGCCATTCTGACTGTTGTGAGACGGTATCTCATTGTGTTGTTGATTTACATTTCTCTAGTGATCAGTGATGAGCTTTTTTTCATATGATTGTTGGCAGCGTGTAAGACAGCCAGCACAAATTCCAGAGTAGGCACGAGCTGGGCAATAGGAGCACATTCCTCCCTCAGTCAGAGTCTCCAGTGCCTTTCTTTGTGTGAACTTCTTGCCTCACTAAGTATGAGTCTGATATTCAAAGAGAAATACCCATATAGCATCACCTCCCTAGTGGATTTCATCATTTAAAACTTCTGCCTAAAATACATTTGCTCCGGGCCGGGCGCGGTGGCTCAAGCCTGTAATCCCAGCACTTTGGGAGGCCGAGGCGGGTGGATCACGAGGTCAAGAGATCGAGACCATCCTGGTCAACATGGTGAAGCCCCGTCTCTACTAAAAATACAAAAATTAGCTGGGCATGGTGGCGCGTGCCTGTAATCCCAGCTACTAAGGAGGCTGAGGCAAGAGAATTGCCTGAACCCGGGGGGCGGAGGTTGCGGTGAGCCGAGATCGCGCCATTGCACTCCAGCCTGGGTAACAAGAGCGAAACTCCATCTCAAAAAAAAAAAAAAAAAAATACATTTGCTCCACAAATGTGAGCAAATAACATCTTGATCCACTCCAATGGTACAAGACCTACTATGTTGGCATTACTGAGAGATGGTACCTCAGTCTTCAATATGGTGCCAATTTTCAAGGCCAGTTTTCATCATTCTTAATAAAATGGGTCCCGGCAGGGTGCAGTAGCTCATGCCTCTAATCTCAGCGACTTTAGAAGGCCAAGAGGGGAGGATTGCCTGAGGCCAGCAGTTGGAGAACAGGTTAGGCAACATAGTGAAACCCCCATCTCTGCAAAATATATTTTTTAAAAAAATTAACCAAGTGCAGTGGCATACAACTGTAGTCCTAGCTACTCAGGAGGCTGAGGTGGGAGGATCTCTTGAGCCCAGGAATTTGGGGCTGCAGTGAGCTGTGATTGCACCACTGTATTCCAGCCTGGGCGATATAGCAAGACCTTGTTTCTAAAAAAAATAAAATAATTATAAAAACTCAAAATGAGTGACTGCAAATTTATTACTGCATGCAGCACATGTTTACCAAACTTGCTGTTTACCAAACTGTCTTTCCCACCAGAATGGAAGTTCCTGCTGCTAGGAATTGTGTGGTATTTATTGTTATTAATCCAACTAGAAATGCCAGGTATATAATAGGACCTCAAGGAAAACAGAATGAAGAAATAAGCAGATGAGAGAAGAAAAAACAAAGAATAATAAAGAGGGGTGAAGAGAAGGAAAACAAATATCTTTTTTTTTTTTTTTTTTAGATGGAGTCTCGCTCTGTAGCCCAGGCTGCAGTGCAGTGGCACGATCTCAGCTCACTGCAGCCTCTGCCTCCCAGGTCCCAGTTCAAGGAATTCTCCCACCTCAGCCTCCCAAGTAGCTGGGATTATAGGCAAGAGCCACTAAGCCCAGCTAATTTTTGTATTTTTTAGGAGACACAGGGTTTTACCATGTTGGCCAGTCTGGTCTTGAACTCCTGACCTCGAGATCCGCCTACCTCGGCCTCCCAAAGTGCTGGGATTACAGGCATGAGCCACCGTGCCCGGCCAAAAACAAATATCTTAAGGGTCCAGATGACACTTCAAAAAACTATTTAGAACAGTACTAAGAAAACATTCATCATCATCAGGAATGAGAAGGCGTTTACAGCCAGGATTGAAGAGTCAAACCCACAGTGAAAGGCATTTACAGCCACTATCGGGCTGACAACAGCACCAGCAAGGCTGGAAGCCCCAGTGTGACAGACCAGAGTGTAAATCAGATGAGCAATTAGAGCAGCTGACCTGCCTGAAATAGTTCAACTTTAGACACATTTTGTCATTTTATTTTTTTAGAGATGAGGTCTTACTCTGTTGCCCAGGCTGGAGTGCACTGGTACAATCATAGCTCATTGCAGCCTCAAACTCCTGGGCTCAAGCAATCCTCCTGCCACAGCCTCCCAAACACCTAGGACTACAGGCACATGCTACCATGCCTGGCTAATTTTTTTTTTTTTTTTTAATGTTTGTAGAAATAGAATGTTACTATGTTGCCCAGGCTGGTCTAGAACTCCTGGGCTCAAGCCACCCTCCCACCTCAGCCTCTCAAAGTGCTGGGATTATAGGTGTGAGCCATTGCACTCAGCCCTATGCACATGAATACTTTCAATTCATAGAGGCACCCAAAGGTCCCCATGGAACTAAGGCATGGCCTACAGCTCTATCAAGGGTGACGAGCCAGCCCTTGTCTGGGAGAAACCTGCTCCAGCAGTGACATGAAACAGGCCCTGCTGTCCCTCTTCAGATGTAAGGGAGACGGCAGCTCCGAGATTAGCTCAGCTCAGGAGATGGCCAGCTCCTCTGCTGCAAGAAGGCTGCACGTCAGGAGTGATGGGAAACACTCCCAGCCTCTTGTCTACCCAATTAGATATTCACCAGGTGTGATTACTGCTTAGTGTACTGGAAGGCGATGCGTCACAGGCTCACTCTGAATGGGTTCACAATGGAAGACATCCACTCCTGACAACCGGGGCTGCCACTGTGGAGAGCTCATCATCCTTCAGGCCCTTCAACAGGGTTATCTGGTCTACTCCTCACCTCTTTGCTGTAAGGTGAAGTGAGGGAGCAGAGGGGTCCAGCAACAGCTAGGCAGTGGG
Organism: Sapajus apella; assembly: GCF_009761245.1. Taxonomy (NCBI): domain Eukaryota; kingdom Metazoa; phylum Chordata; class Mammalia; order Primates; family Cebidae; genus Sapajus; species Sapajus apella. The sequence continues at coordinate 6,373,479 of NW_022436991.1, read as the reverse complement.
GAAAAGGTTGCAGGTTGGACCCAAAGCCATTTTCTCTGCATGTCACCAAATGGCTCCCAATGGAAAGGTAACTTTTATTTTTTTTAAGAGACAGGGTCTCGCTCTGTCACCCAGGCTGGAGTGAGCTGGAGTGAGCACAGTGGCTCAACCATAGCTCACTACAGCCTCGAACTCTGGCCTCAAGAGGCCCTCCTGCCTCAACCTCCCAAGTAGCTGGGATTACAGGTATGCACCATCGTGCTTGGCTAATTTTTAAATTATTTTTTGTACAGATGAGATCTCACTGTGTTGCCCGCACTGGTCTCGAACTCCTGGACTCAAGCAATTCTTTGAAACTCCAATGATATGGCAGGAGGTCTTAGCTACAAAGGTGACACTTGGTTCTCCTGCCTCAGCCTCTCGAAGCACTGGGATTACAGGCGTGAGTCACAGCGCCTGGCCTGGAAGGCAACTCTTATTGACCTCATGGTGGCCAAAGCCCCCTCCCCTGTTTCTCCATCTCCCGTAGCGGTTCCTACACCAGCCATCCCACAGGACAGGGAGAAAAGGAAGGGAAGAGGCGGGAGGGAGGGAGAAAGAAAGAAAGAAAGGGAGGGAGGGAGGAAGCAGGAAAGGAAGGGAGGGAGGAAGGTGGGAGGGAGGAAAAGAAGAAGAAAGAGGGGGAGGAAGGGAGGGAAGGAGGGAGAAGGAAACAGAGGGGGGAGGGAAGGAGAAAAGAAGGGAAGGAGGGAAGAAGGGAGGAAACCAAAGTGCAGCGATATGGCAGGAGGACTTAGCTGCAAAGGTGACACCTGAGCCTCCACTTAAAGGAAGTGAGGTGTGCAGACATCCAGATTCTCTGTATCTCCAAGTCTTCCACTGCGGGAAGTAGAAAAGTTCCTCTTTAAAGTTCCCTTTCTTGTTAAAGAATAAATCATAAGTGTGCTAATAACTCTTTGTTAAGCCCGGATATGTGGCTGTTAAACATGCGCTTACAGGCACGTAGCATATTCTATGTCCTTTTACTTTAACCAAAATATCTGTGCTGGACGTGCCCACAGGCGTGTCTCAGCTTGCAGCCTATGCCCCTTGCCTGTTTAAAATGTTTTAAGCTGTTAATCAATCAGCTTTTAGTTTAGATTGTGAGGTCTGGCTCCAGCCAACAGAGATCAGACACAGCAGTAAGGATGACCCCCAAATGCGTAAGGGATAAAATATGTCTGCTCTTCCTTTATTCATTGTACTCTCATGGCACGATGGCTAGCGAGAGTACCCTTCCTGCAGCCCAGGAAGTGAAAATTGCTGGCTGACACATCCTTTGTCTCAGTGCTGATTTTTTTCTTTGCAGCACCAAGCATCTGTTTCCAACATCCACTGAAGTTAAGAATGGAGTTTGGCAAGATAGAATTTGTTAAGTCTAGTGGGTCTCCCTCGTTAAACTGTAAGTTTCTAGCTGGGTGAGACGGTGCAACTCTTTGAAATCCCAGTGATATCAAGTATCAAGGAAGACACCCAGGAAGCACCCATAGATTCTGACTATGTGATAGGAAGGAAGATCAGCCAAGAGGAATGGCACAGTGCTGGTTTAGGATCCCAGCTGACGCTGCTTAACACCCTGCCCCTCTATGTCCTTGCCCTCCCCATGTCACTGCTCACAGCCTGGTGTCCAGCTACCAGCTCCTGTGGTACTCTGCATCTGTGGATGTCACAGGTGGCTTTACCTGCCACCACAGCAGGCCAGAGTGCCAGGGCATTAACCTCCTTGCCTCCCACTGTCCTCATCCAATGGCTGGGAGGAGTTGGTGTCTAAATACCCCAGCTCCCTCCCTGTACCCTGTAGCATGTGCTTTGCACGGGCTCCCAGCTTCCCCAGCAGGCTTAAGGTCCAGCTACCCCCAGAGGTGGCCAGTCAGTTGAATAAACATATCTTTATGTGACTTCCTCACTCCCTCCTGGTGTTTCTTACTGATGTCACCTCCCTCACAAATGACTTCCTGTGTCTGAGGGTCTCCCTCCTGGAAAATCCAAATTAAGAAAGGAATAAATCTCCTATCTTTGAAGATATGCACACACACACACACACCCCACACACACACTGATAGTGAAACAGTCCCTCTTGTCCTAACGTCACACACACTGACAGTGAAACAGTCCCTCTTGTCCTAATGTTTAAAACCTGCACCCCAAGAAATTACATAATGGGTATAATCTGTGCAATATGGGTGATGATACCAAAAGCCCAGACTTCACCACCACACAACACATCCATGGAAAACTGCACTTGTACCCCTAAATCTACAAAAATAAAAAATTTAAATCATTTTAAAAATGAAAAATAACTAAAACAAGCATTCCCAAATGTGATACTGGGTTATCAAATCCCTGGCCAGCAGGGCACAGCTTTTTTTTTTTTTTTTTGAGACAGAGTCTTGCTCTGTTGCCCAGGCTGGAGTACAATGATGCGGTCTTGACTCACTGCAACCTCCGTCTCCCAGGTTCAAGCGATTCTCCTGCCTCAGCCTCCCAAGTAGCTGAGATTACAGGCACCTGCCTCCACGCCCAGCTAATTTATGTATTTTTTGTAGAGACGGGGTTTCACCATGTTGGCCAGGTGAGTCTCGAACTCCCGACCTCATGATCCGCCCACCTTGGCCTCCCAAAGCGCTGGGATTACAGGCGTGAGCCACTGCACCCAGCCTTCAGAGCACAGCTTTGAGAAGCACCTCAGTGTGTTTGGTAGAAATTAATCCTGCCCACATCCACAGGACTGTGGTCCCCAGTGGGGAGGGGCTTGATAGGCCTCTGCATGGCTAGGTCTTTTCCTTTCCTTGGGCTCCCCATGTCCTTCTACCCACAGTGGGTCGACGGTTACCCTCTAAGATGCAGGAATGCCCAACAGCGGACCGGAGACACAGCCTGGTCCGTGGGTGGCTTCCTGAGCAGCCAGCCATATTTCCCTGGGCTGGACAGGGGGAAGGAAGCCAGTCTAACAGTTGGCTTGAAAAACATCCATGCATCATCCTGTTTTCCAGCCTTCACTTTTTTCCCTCAAAATCAATTTCTGAAAGTCAAAATGATTGATAGCTTTATACCCTGGGCAATCACTCTCCTTATTAAATAACTCAGCATCAATGATTTTAAAGAGGCTTCCAGAGTGATGGTGGTTACGTGAATCTATATATCTGATAACTTTCACAGAATGACACAAGTGATGCATGTAAAAACTAGTGACATCTAAATAAGCTCTAGGTTAGTTACCAATGTCTATTTCCTGGTTCTGTAAGACATTATCACTGTGGGATGCTGAATCCAGAGGACACAGGAACTCTCTGCTATTTTTGCAACCTCTTGTGAGTCAAAAATTATCTCAAAACAAAAAGTTTGACCAGGCACAGTGGCTCACACCTGTAATCCCAGCACTTTGGGAGGCTGAGGTGGGCAGATCAGGAGGTCAGGAGATCGAGACCATCCCGGCCAACATGGTGAAACCCCATCTCTACTAAAAAAAAACAAAAATTAGCTTGGTGTGATGCCATGTGCCTGTAGTTCCAGCTACTCGGGAGGCTGAGGCAGGAGAATCGCTTGAACCCAGGAGGCGGAGGTTGCAGTGAGCCGAGATCGCACCACTGCACTCCAGCCTGGTGACAGAGCAAGACTCCGTCTCAAAAAAGTAAAAATAAAAAGATAAACACTTTTAAAAATCCAAAAAAAACCCTTTTAAACAGTCAAGTAAAAATAATCACTTTTTTAAAAAGCTCCCAGGAGGAGACACCACAAACCCAACCCTTACCTGAGAACTGGGAATCAGCGCCTTCCACCAGTGCCCGCCCTTGACCAGGTCAACTTCACACAAAGGCACGGAAACTTTCCCAATGACACAGTGGCGGGAGAACTTATCAAAATCCACCACGGTCAGGAGCAGGGTCCTCCTCTGGGCTTCCAGGAACGGGATCTCGAAGGTGTAGCGCTCCTCAAACACGGGCTTCTGGGTCTTGCGTTTGACCCCAGTCTGCTTCGAGTTCTTCTGGTCTGGCAGGAGACAAATCTTGACATAGGGGTTGGAGTGTGCCATGTCCTGGCGAGAGCCGTCGTGGGAGATGGGAGGTGGCAGGTCCCTGGCCTCGATCACACGCACGGTGAGGTGGTTGTGCAGGAGGTCGTACTGGGTGCTAAAATGCAGCATGCCCAGCTGGTACTTGGTCAGGATCTCCTCGTCCGTCAGAGAGTCCACGTCGTCGCTGTTGGAGTCAAGGGAGTACAGGTGGGGTTCGAACTTCCTGAAATAGTCGTCAGGAGTATAGGTCCGTCTGAGCACCGAAGGCTGGATGGGCTCCTTCTTGGAGCTGAGAACGCCAAACTCGATGGGTTTAATATCGATGAGTGGAGAGCTGGGACGTCTTGACTCAAGACCTGAGAGCCACCAGAAATAACAGTGAAGACCGCCATGTATGGGGCTGACCTGGGCCACTTTATAGGTGAGCAGATGCTTACATTGTTTGCTCTGCTTCAAAATAATCTTTGCCACCTTTCTCCACACTCTAAAATACTCACTGATTCTTTGACAGACACTATGGTGGTACTATGTCACCACTGCCATTATCAGGGCAGCCAGGTGCCAGGCACTGCTCTACAGGACTGCGTACATTACATCACTTCCTATGTACAATCTCCACATTCCCTTGAATTCTTAGATAATTACTATTATCCCCACTTTATAGATGAGGAAACAGAAGCTTTAAGTAACTTCTCAAAGGTCACACACTTGCAGGTGGAGGAGCCAGGGGTCAGGCTGGCCTTGCTGGCCTGAGTCTGGCTGTAACCATTATCCTATGATGCCTCCACTTTAAGAGAGGGAGCTCTGGGACCAGAGTGTCTGGGTGAAATCCCAACTCAACCACTTAGTCACTACTTGTCACTACTCATGTGCTCATTACCAGTGAGTCATGTGACTCCAGGGATATTATTTTAACTCTCTGGGGCTCCATTTTCCCATCAGTAAAACAAACTCAATAATAGCACCCACCTCAAAGAATGCGGTGAAGATTCACTGAGCCAGAGCATGGAAAGGGCATGGCACAGGATGTGCTCGTAGGCACAGACCAATAAATGGGAACGATCATACTTCAAGGTTCATACTCAAACCTCATCGCATACAGGCGGCCTCTCTCCCTTCCATGAACCAGCCAAGTCCATTGATCCCAAGTTCATCATTCTAACATCTGCACATCCCTCTCTTCTAGCAATGAGCCCGTGGCATTCTTGCTAATTGCCCACACAGCTGTCTTTCTGAGACATTTGCCTGAGGCATGGGAGGTACTCTGATAGATGTGTGCTAAATGGAAATCACCTATGTTGAGAGCTGAGCATGAGACTTAGAAATCATCTAGACCCACACTATCCACAGAAAGATAATGCAAGCCAGAAATGTAAGCCGCACGTGTAACTTAAAATGTCCTGGCAGCCACAGCTTTTAAAACATACAAAAAAAAAAAAAAAGAGCAAAATTAATTTAATTTTATTTATCTTGAGACAGAGTCTTGCTCTGTTGCTCAGGCAGGGGTGCAGTGGCGTGATTTCGGCTCACTGCAGCCTCCCCCTTCCAGGTGCAAATGATTCTCATGCCTCAGCCTTGGGACCACAGGTTGTGCCACCACACCTGGCTAATTTTTGTATTTTTAGTAGAGACAGGGTTTCATCATGTTGGCCAGGATGGTCTTGAACTCCTGGCCTCAAGTCATCCACCTGCCTCACCCTCCCAAACTGCTGGAATTACAGGCATAAGTCACCGTGCCCAGCCTGCAAGATTAATTTTAATATTTTATTTAACCCATTATATCTAATATAAAATCATTTCGACATGGAGCCAATACAAAAATATTTTAGTGAGTTATTTTAAATTGGCTTTTTTTTTTTTTTTTTTTTGAGACAGGGTTTCACTTTTGTTGCCCAGGCTAGAGTGCAGTGGCGTGATCTCGGCTCATTGCAACCTCTGCCTCCCAGGTTCAAGCAGTTCTCCTGCCTCAGCCTTCCAAGCAGCTGGAGTTACAGGCATGCACGACCATGCCTGGCTACTTTTGTATTTTTAGTAGAGATGGGGTTTCACCATGTTGGCCAGGCTGGTCTTGAACTCCTGACCTCAGGTGATCCTCCTGCCTCAGCCTTCCAAAGTGCTGGGATTACAGGCATAAGCCACTGTACCTGGCCTCTTTTTTTTTTTTTTTTCTTACTCTCTTGAAAGTCCAGTATGTATTTTGCACTTACAGAATATCAGTAACATTCAGTCTTGTACCATTTAGGTACTCAACAGCTACACGTGGTTGGTGATTGTGATACCAGACAGCACAGATCTAGACCAGCCCTCTCATTTTACAGATGGGAAGACCGAGGCCTAAATAGAAGTCCAATGCTCCCTCTGTTTTTCACCATTTTATGCCCTTGAACTCTTTTTTTTTTTCCTACTTTTTTATTTTCCCTCTCCCCCCAGGGAAGGTTTGACACCAATGATCTCTACCTGAATGAATTTGTTTCACCCATTTTAAGCTTCTCCCTCTGTTTCATGAATTTCAGACATCGGCTCACAGAGAGCACAGATACTTTTGTGAAGCAGAAGGGGATTGGGAGTCTCTGGGTGTTTATCCTCTTTTCTCCTCTTCCCCCAAATCATGCCATTTCGTCAAACACATATGCCACACAACAGAGTGGACAAATTGGGTGGCCAACTTTGACAGTCACACATACAGTTCATTTAGGCTTAAAAGTAAGAATGTTACATATTTAAAAAAAAAAAAAAAAACCCAGATTGCCAATATCTCTTTTAAAAAAAATCAGACAATACCGGGAGCCCTATCCCATACAGCTACCATTGGCCAGGGGTGAGTAAAAGCCACCCTGCCCTCCTTTCAATGGGACATTAGCTTTTCTTTTTTTTTTTTTTTCTTTTTTTTTTTTTTGAGACGGAGTTTCACTCATGTTACCCAGGCTGGAGTGCAATGGCACGATCTCGGCTCACCGCAACCACCGCCTCCTGGGTTCAGGCAATTCTCCTGCCTCAGCCTCCTGAGTAGCTGGGATTACAGGCACGCACCACCATGCCCAGCTAATTTTTTGTATTTTTAGTAGAGACGGCGTTTCACCATGTTGACCAGGATGGTCTCGATCTCTTGACCTCATGATCCACCCGCCTCGGCCTCCCAAAGTGCTGGGATTACAGGCTTGAGCCACCGCGCCCGGCAGGACATTAGCTTTTCAATTGGCCAAAGTCCCCACCCTGCCCTAGTAAACACTCCAGACAGAGCAGCAGCTGCCAGTCATCACTATACTGAGGCAATTTTTATCTCTGATCAACCTCTGCACTCGGCCACTGATGCAACCCACCTGGCCCCCGAAGTCACCAGAATTAACAAGCCCTCCTATATAATATAGCCACACTCATCTTTCAGGATCTGAAATGATATACACTGACAATGTTAATCAATTCAGCCAATTCAATTAAACCTAAAATTAATAAAAGCAAAAATCAAGCAAAATGATTGCTTTTGATTAAACTCAGCAGCAATCAGGTGCGATGCCCTCCTCTGTCACACTGTCATTATCTCTCTCTCTCCCTGTCTCCGGGACTGTCACCCTACTCTGCTGCCCTCCTCCAGCAACAACCCTGCCCTTCATGATATGACTCTCCTTGGGAGAGCGTCTGGGAAAGCCAGCCAGGGTCCCCAGACGGGCACAGCACAGATACTTACTCGAAATCCTCCGCGTCAGGCTGTATGTGGACTTGGATGTGTCTGAAGACGAGCGTCTTCCATCTGGGGAATTGGTCCGTGGGGTCAGTGGGACTTCGCTGGCCGTGTGGACAGAGTCGCCATCCTTGTCACTGCTCCGGCTGGCCATCCTATAGGAAAGGATAGGTCTCAATGGCTGTCCAGGAATTCCCGGGGACTGACATCTACGTCCCTGGGGGGTTAAGACCCACGATGAGAAGCGGGATCCAAGATGGCCGAGTAGAAGCAGCTCTGGATTGCAGCTCCCAGCGAGAGCATGGAGGGTGAGTGGACGCCGCATTTCCAGATGGATTTTTATTGCCCACAGACCAGGAGATTCCCTGGTGGAGGAGTGCACGGGTCTCCAGTATAGCTGTTTCGGCCGGCACACGGGTCTCCACATAAAAAACTCACATGGGTGGGGGTGCCCTTTCAGCTGGCGACTGGAGCACCTGGGAGACAGAGTCACCATTCAACTGATAAGAAGGGGGCTGAAACACGGAGCCAGGCCAGGAGATTCCCGGGCAGAAAAGCCCCACAAGCCCCCAGTGTGGCTGTTTCAACTGGCGCAGCAGGTCTCTGCACAAGAACTCACACAAATCTGGGCACCATTTCAACTGGTGACTGGAACGCCTGGGAGACAGAGTCACCCGTTTAACTGAAAAAAAGCGGTCTGAGGCAGGGAGCCAGGTGATCAGGCATGGCTGGTCCCATCCCCACAAACACCAGCAATCTGAAATGCTCTGGATTGAGAGTTTCACAGCAAGCACAACTGAACTGGGGATGGTCCAGCTCTGGGGAGGGGCGTTTACCGAGGCACTCCACCACTACAGAGGTGGTCCACCATTGCCGAGGGCAGCCTGCCGTTGCCAAGGCAGCCCACCATTACAGAGAGAGTCCGCCATTACAGAGGCAGGCCGCCATTGCCGAGGCAGTTCTAACTACACCTGTATAAACAGGACTGCAGGGAAGTTCACACAGCAGATGGGCAAAGCTCACAGCAGCTCAGCAACGCCTCTGCTGGAAGACTGTGACTAGGCTGCCTCCTCGCTGGGCAGGGCAGCCCTGAAAAAAAGCAGCAGCAGGACAGAAACTTATAAATAAAGCCCTACCTTCCCAGGACAGAGCACCTGGGAAGAAAAGGCGGTTATGAGTTCTGCTGCAGTACACTTAAAAGTACCTGCCCAGAACCTCTGAATGGAACAACAGAGCTCACAGCTCAGCACTTGAGTTCCTATAAAGGACAGACTGTCTCCTCAAGCAGCTCCCTGGCCCCTGTATATCCAAAGAGTCACCCCATAAAGGAGAGCTCAGACTGACATCTGGCAGGTATCCTTCTGGGACAAAGATAGCAGAAGAAGAAACTGCCAGCAATGCTTACTGTTCTGGAGCTGCTGCAGGTGATCCCCAGGCAAGCAGGGTCTGGAGTGGACCTCCAGCAGTCCTACAGCAGAGGGGCCTGTTAGAAGGAAAACTAAGAAACAGAAAGAAATAACTTCATCATCAACAAACAGGATGTCTACTCAGAGACTCCATCTGAAGATCACCAACTACAAAGACCACAGGTAAATAAATCCACAAAGATGAGAAGAAACCAGCATAAAAAAGATGAAAATACCCAAAACCAGAACACCTCTCCTCCTCCAAGGGATCACAACTCCTCACCAGCAAGGGAACAAGGCTGGATAGAGAATGAGTCTCATGAATTGACAGAAACAGGCTTCAAAAGGTGGGTAATAAGAAACTTCTCTGAGCTAAAAGAACATGTTCTAAACCAATGCAAAGAAACTAAGGACCTTGAAAAAAGGTTTGGCGAAATGCTAATAAGAACAAACAGCTTAGAGAGGAATATAAATGAATTGATGGAGCTGAAAAACACAACACGAGAACTTCGTGAAGCTTATACAAGTTTCAATGGCCGAATTGACTGGGCAGAAGAAAGGATATCAGAGGTTGAAGATAAACTCAATGAAATAAAATGAGAAGGCAACATTAGAGAAAAAAAGAATAAAAAGAAACAAACAAAGCCTCCAAGAAATATGGGATTATGTGAAAAGACCTAATGTACGTTTGATAGGTGTACCTGAATGTGATGGAGAGAATGAATCCAAGCTGGAAAACACTCTTCAGCATATTATCCGGGAAAACTTCCCCAACCTAGCAAGGCAGGCCAATATTCAAGCCCAGGAAATACAGAGACCACCACAAAGATATCCCTCAAAAAAAGCAACCCCAAGGCACATAATCATCAGATTCACCAGGGTTGAAATGAAGGAGAAAATGCTAAGAGCAGCCAGAGAGAAAGGTCGGGTTACCCACAAAGGGAAGCCCATCAGACTCATAGGGGATCTCTCAGCAGAAACCCTACAAGCCAGAAGAGAGTGGGGGTCAATATTCAACATCCTTAAAGAAAAGAACTTTCAACCTAGAATTTCATATCCAGCCCAACTAAGTATCATAAGCGAAGGAGAAATAAAATCCTTTGCAAACAAGCAATTACTCAGAGATTTCATCACCACAAAGCCTGCCTCACAAGAGCTCCTGAAAGAAGCACTAAACACAGAAAGGAACAACCAGTACCAGCCACTCCAAAAACATGGTAAAGAGCGTCGACACAATGAAGAAACTGTGTCAACTAACAGGCAAAACAACCAGCTAGCAGGATCAAATCAATATGGCAGGATCAAATTCACACATAACAATATTAACCCTAAATGTAAATGGGCTAGATGCCCCAATCAAAAGACACAGACTGGCAAATTGGATAAAAAGCCAAACCCATTGGTGTGCTGTATCTAGGAAACCCATCTCACATGCAAGGATACACATAGGGTCAAAATAAAGGGATGGAGGAAGATTTACCAAGAAAATGGAGAGCAAAAAAAAGCAGAAGTTACAATTCTAGTCTCTGATAAAATAGACTTTAAACCAACAAAAATCAAAAGAGACAAAGAAGGACATTACATAATGGTAAAAGGATCTATGCAACAAGAAGAGCTATTGATCCTAAATATATACGCACCCCAATACAGGAGCACCCAGATAGATAAAGCAAGTTCTTAACGACACACAAAGAGACTTAGACTCCCACACACAATAATAGTGGAATACTTTAACACTCCACTGTCAATATCAGACAGATCAACGAGACAGAAAATTAACACGGATATACAGGAATTGAACTCAGACCTGGACCAACCAAACCTAATAGACATTTAGAGAGCTCTCCACCCCAAATCCACAGAATATACATTATTCTCAGCACCACATCACACCTACTCTAAAATTGACCATATAATTGGAAGTAAATCACTCCTCAGCAAATGCAAAAGAACGGAAATCATAACAGTCTCTCAGACCACAGTGCAATCAAGTTAGAACTCAGATTTCAGAAACTAATTCAGAACTACACAATTTCATGGAAACTGAACAACTGGCTCTTGAACATTGACTGGATAAACAATGAAATGAAGGCAGAAATAAAGATGTTCTTCAAAACCAACGAGAACGAAGACACAACATATCAGAATGTCTGGGACACATTTACAGCAGTGTAGAGGAAAATACATAGCAATAAATGCCCACATGAGAATCAAGGAAAGAGCTAAAATCAACACCCTATCATTAAAATTGAAAAAGCTAAGGGAGAAAAAACCAAAAAAAAAAAAAAAAAAAAAAAACTCAAAACCTAGCAGGAGACAAGAAATAACTAAGATCAGAGCAGAACTGAAGGAGATAGAGACACAAAAAACCCTTCAAAAAATCAATAAATCCAGTATCTGGTTTTTTGAAAAGATCAACAAAGTAGACCACTAGCCAGATTAATAAAAAAGAGAAGAGAGAAAAATCAAATAGATGCAATAAAAAACAATAAAGGGGATATCACCACAGATTCCATAGAAATACAAACCACGATCAAAGATTACTACAAACAACTCTATGCACCTAAACCAGTAAATCTGGAAGAAATGGATAAATTCCTGGACACTTGCAGCCTCCCAAGCCTAAACCACGAAGAAGTCAAAACCCTGACTAGATCAATAACAAGGGCTACAGTTGAGGCAGCAATCAACAGCCTACCAACCAAAAAAAGGCCAAGGTCCAGATGGGTTCACAGCTGAATTCTACCAGACATACAAAGAGGAGCTGGTACCATTCCTTCTGAAACTATTCCAAACAATCCAAAAAGAAGGAATTCTTCCCAAATCATTTTATGACACCAACATCATCCTGATACCACAACCCGGCAGAGACTCAACAAGAAAAGAAAACTTCAGGCCAATATCCATGATGAACATAGGTGCAAAAATCTTCAATAAAATACTGGCAAACCAATTGCAACAGCACATCAAAAAGCTTATCCATCACAATCATGTAGGCTTCATCCCAGGGATACAAGGCTGGTTCAAAATACGCAAGTCTGTAAATCTAATCTGCCATATAAACAGAACCAAAGACAAAAACCACATGATTATCTCAATAGATGCAGAGAAGGCCTTTGACAAAATTCAACAGCCCTTTATGCTAAAAACTCTCAATAAACTAGGTATTGATGGAACATATCTCAAAATAATAAAAGCTATTTATGACAAATGCACAGCCAATATCATACTGAATGGGCAAAAACGGGAAGCATTCCCTTTGAAATCTGGCACTAGACAAGGATGCCCTCTCTCACCACTCCTATTCAACATAGTATTGGAAGTTCTAGCCAGAGCAATCAGGCAAGAAAAAGAAATAAAAAGTGTTCAATTAGGAAAGGAGGAAGTCAAATTGTCTCTATTTGCAGACCACATGATTGTATATTTAGAAGACCCCATTGTCTCAGCCCAAAATCTCCTGAAACTGATAAGAAGCTTCAGCAAAGTCTCGGGATACAAAATCAATGTGCAAAAATCACAAGCATTCCTATACACCAATAACAGACTTAAAGAGAGCCAAATCAAGAACGAACTGCCATTCACAATTGCTACAAAGAGAATAAAATACCTAGGAATACAATTAACAAAGAATGTAAAGGACCTCTTCAAGGAGAACTACAAACCACTGCTCAATGAAATAAGGACACAAACAGATGGAGAAACATTCCATGCTCATGGTTAGGAAGAATCAATATCGTGAAAATGGCCATACTGCCCAAAGTAATTTACAGATTCAACACTATCCCCATGAAGCTACCAATGACCTTCTTCACAGAACTGGAAAAAACCACCTTAAACTTCATATGGAACCAAAAGAGAGCCTGCATAGCCAAGTCAATTCTAAGCAAAAAGAACAAAGCTGGTGGCATCACACTACCTGACTTCAAACTATGCTACAAGGCTACAATAGTCAAAACAGCATGGTACTGGTACCAAAACAGAGATATAGGCCAATGGAACAGAACAGAGGCCTCAGAGGCAACGCCACACATCTACAACCATCTGATCTTTGACAAACCTGACAAAAACAAGCAATGGGGAAAGGATTCCCTGTTTAATAACTGGTGTTGGGAAAACTGCCTAGTCATGTGCAGAAAGCAGAAACTGGACCCCTTCCTGACACCTTACACTAAAATTAACTCCAGATGGATTAAAGACTTAACCACAAGGCCTAACACCATAAAAACCCTAGAAGAAAACCTAGGCAAAACCATTCAGGACATAGGCATAGGCAAGGACTTCATGACTAAAACACCAAAAGCATTGACAACAAAAGTCAAAATAGACAAATGGGACCTAATTAAACTCCAGAGCTTCTGCACAGCAAAAGAAACAGTCATTAGAGTGAACTGGCAACCAACAAAATAGGAAAAAATTTTTGTAATCTACCCATCTGACAATGAGCTAATAGCCACAATCTACAAAGAATTAAAACAGATTTACAAGAGAAAAACAAGCCCATTCAAAAGTGGGCGAATGATATGAACAGACACTTTACAAAAGAAGACATACATGAGGCCAACACACATGAAAAAATGCTCATCATCACTGGTCATCAGAGAAATGCAAATCAAAACTACATTGAGACACCATCTCACACCAGTTAGAATGGCGATCATTAAAAAATCTGGAGACAATAGATGCTGGAGAGGATGTGGAGAAACAGGAACACTTTTACACTGTTGGTGGGAGTGTAAATTTATTCAACCATTGTGGAAGACACTGTGGCGATTCCTCAAGGACCTGGAAATAGAAATTCCATTTGACCAGCAATCCCATTACTGGGTATACATCCAAAGGATTATAAATCATTCTATTATAAGGACACATGCACACGAATGTTCACTGCAGCACTGTTTACAATAGCAAAGACTTGGAACCAACCCAAATGCCCATTGATGATAGACTGGACAGGGAAGATGTGGCACATATATGCCATGGAATACTATGCAGCCATGAAAAACAATGAGTTCATGTCCTTTGTAGGGACATGGATGAACCCGGAAACCATCATTCTCAGCAAATTGACACAAGAACAGAAAATCAAACACAGCATGTTCTCACTCATAGGCGGGTGTCAAACAGTGAGAACACATGGACACAGGGAGGCGAGCATCACACACTGGGATCTGTCGGGGGGTAACTAGGCGAGGGACAGTGAGGGGTGGGGAGTTGGGGAGGGATAACATGGGGAGAAATGCCAGATATAGGTGATGGGGAGGAAGGCAGCAAACCACATTGCCATATATGTACCTATGCAACAATCTTGCATGTTCCCCAAAACCTAAAACACAAGAAAATATATATTTAAAAAAAAAAAAAACCCATGATGAAACAGTTCTCACACCCATTTTATGCAACATGGAATAATGCAAATTTGAAATACTGTGGTGTCCTTAAACGCTCAACAACGTCTTGCTTTTTGCACAAAATGTGAAATGATATGAAGAAATACTCCCCAATTTAGAACAATCTGTCAAGAACTTGCATAATTTCAAAGCTGGGGTTGGGCAGAGAGCTGTGTATACTTCGGCTGTCGCCACGTGGGGGCGCCACTTTGGCTCAGCGAAGCCCGAGACCTGTCAATCTCCAGCCCTGAGTGAACCGTCTGGTTGTTTTACAAGCATTCAAACTTCTGCTTTTGGTTACAAGTCTTCTGCTATTTCAACAGCCACTGTGTCTATAATTTAAGATCTTTTTTTTTTTTTTTTTTTTTTTTTTGAGACAGTTTCGCTCTTGTTACCCAGGCTGGAGTGCAATGGCGCGATCTCGGCTCACCGCAACCTCCGCCTCCTGGGTTCAGGCAATTCTCCTGCCTCAGCCTCCTGAGTAGCTGGGATTACAGGCACGCGCCACCATGCCCAGCTCATTTTTTGTAGTTTTTTAGTAGAGACGGGGTTTCACCATGTTGACGAGGATGGTCTCGATCTCTTGACCTCGTGCTCCACCCGCCTCGGCCTCCCAAAGTGCTGGGATTACAGGCTTGAGCCACCGCGCCCGGCCCTTAATTTAAGATATTTTAAAAATATCCGATAACAGTATCACTCGAGGGTTCTTTGAGTGGCAGAAATGGTCCTGAAAACCAGCAATTTCTGAACAGAAGCTTGATGTAAAGAAACAGCTATAAATTAGCAGCAGCCGTCACTCAATGTGCTCGCAATAAAGAATTGCTGAGAAACTGGGAAAGACGGGAGTAGGACGGATGGAGAAGGAAGGTAATACAGGGTAGTGATTGAGAGAACCTCTGGGGCTGAACCCTGGCCAGGTGGCCTGGGGCAAGTCCCTTTCCCTTCCCATACTTCCATTTCCCCATCTGTAAAGTGGAAATATTGACAGTACCCACATTAAATGGTGGTTGTAAACACTGAATGAGTTAATACATATAAAATACTTAAAGGCCGAGCATGGTGGCTCACACATATAATCCTAGCATTTTGGGAGGCCAAGGCATGAGGATCGCTTGAGGCCAGGAGTTTGAGACCAGCTTGGGCAATATAGCAGGACCCCACCTCTACTGAAAGTCGGCTAGGCCTGATGGCTCACGACTGTAATCCCAGCACTTTGGGAAGTTGAGGCAAGAGGATCACTTGAGCGTGAAAGTTCGAGACCAGCCTGGGCAACATGGCAGAACTCTGTTTCTACCAAAAAAATTTAAATATTAGCTGGGCGTGATGACCTGTGTTTGCAGTCATAGTTACTTGGGAGGCTAAGATGGGAGGACTGCTTGAGTCCAGGAGTCCGAGGCTGCAGTGAGCTATGACTGAGCGACTGCACTCCAGCCTGGGTGACACAGCAAGAGACCCTGTCTCAAAACAAAATAAATAAAATTATGCTTAGAACAGGGCTTGGTTATATAGTAAACAGGCGCTCAGTACATTTTTAAACATTTTTAATTGACTGATCAATCGATCAATTCATTGATTTTTTTCTTTTATTTTTTATTGCATTTTAGGTTTTGGGGTACATGTGAAGAACATGCAAGACTGTTGCATAGGTACACACATGGCAGTGTGATTTGCTGCCTTCCTCCCCTTCATCTATATCTGGCATTTCTCCCCATGCTATCTCTCCCCAACTCCCCACCCCCTGGTGTCCCTCCCCTATTTCCCCCTGACAGACCCCAGTGTGTGATGCTCCCCTCCCTGTGTCCATGTGTTCTCGTTGTTCAACAGCCGCCTATGAGTGAGAACATGCGGTGTTTGATTTTCTGCTCTTGTGTATTATTTTTTTTTTTTTAAAGAAACAGGGTCTCACTATGTTGCCCAGGCTGGACTCAAACTCTTGGGCTCAAAGTGATCCTCCCACCCCCAGCCTCCCGAGTAGCTGGGACTACAGGTGCATACCTTCATGCTCAGCTTAGTTGATACTATTACAACAGAGGTGGCTTTAAGATCCACCCACCCACACACCCAATACTCATAAAGCTGGGTAAGGGTGCTGGAGGGATGGGAGAGGAAGTAGAAAAACAGCGGGTGATGTGGTTTTGAGACTGACGCTGCTAACAACATGCCCCGAAGTCATAATGGCTGCAGATTTATGGCTTCCGAGACTGCATCCCCCCAACTTGACATTAAAGTCTACGGAGAAACTCATCTTGAAACATGCAAGTTTTGAATTCTATGAGGTCTTCAGACCCATCCTGTGCATGAAATGAGACTGATCTGATGCTCTTCAAAAGTGGTATCAGGAGCCAGGAGCAGTGGCTCTCGCCTGTAATCCCAGCACTTTGGGAGACTGAGGTGGGTGGATCACTTGAGGTCAGGAGTTCGAGATCAACCTGGCTGACATGGCGAAACCCTGTCGCTACTAAAAATACAGAAATTAGCCTGGCATGGTGGCACACACCTGTAGTCCCGGGTACTTAGGAGGCTGAGACATGAGAATCACTTGTACCTGGGAGGCAGAGGTTGTAGTGAGCCGAGATCATACCACTGCACTCCAGCCTGGGTGACAGAGTGAGATTGCATCATAAAAAAGTAAAAATAAATTAAAATAAAAAAAATTTTAAGAGGTATTAGGGTCACAGCCAGGGCAAGATTAGGTATGTTATAAGGGGGAAAATGGAATATCTGCTTGCTCCCTGCTCCTGGTTGGTAAAAGGTGAAGGTAGTAGATGAAATGTCAGGGGCGTGGGGGGTAGGGGGAATGGGGGGCAGGGGGAATGGGGGGCGGAGACAGACATAAGATCATACTGCATCTATATGGCAGGATCCTATTTCTACCAAAACTTCTTAAAAATTAGCTGCGTGTGATGACCTGCATTTGTAGTCATAGTTACTCAGGAGGCTAAAGTGTGAGGATCACTTGAGCCCAGGAGTTTGAGGCTGCAGTGGACCTCCCTTAAACGACAGCAGCAGCATCTTCCAAGGAAGGAAGGACTGAAACGTTTTGGCCGAGCCGGGTGTCTGGCCAGGTGAGGTGGCTCACGCCCGTAATCCCAGCGCATTGGGAGGCCGAGGACGGAAGATCACAAGGTCAGGAGATCAAGACTATCCTGGCTAATGGTAAAACCCCCTCTCTACTAAAAATACCAAGAAATAGCTGAGCGTCGTGGCACGTGCCTGTAGTCCCAGCTACTTGGGAGGCTGAGGCAGGAGAATTGCTTGAACCCGGGAGGTGGAGGTTGCAGTGAGCCAAGATCGCACCACTGCACTCCAGCCTGGGTGACAGAGCAAGACTCCATCTCAAAAACAAAAAAGGGGAGGAGAGAGGAGGGAAGGGGAGGAAGGGGAAAAAGAAAAAGAAAGCTCTTCCTGTTCCCTCTACCTATCTAATTCCTTCCCATAACTGAGGTCTCTGCTTCAACAGCACCTCCTCAGAGAAGCCCTGCTATGGTTTGGATGTTCTTCTCCTCCAAATTTCATATTGAAAATGTGACCCCAATGTTGGAGGTGGGGCCTGGTGGGAGGTGATTAGATCATGGGGGCAGATCCCTCATGAATGGTTTGGTGTTGGCCTCAAAATAATGAGTGAGTTCTCACTGTATGAGTTCCCATGAGATCTGCTGGTGGGGCACGTCCTCTCCCCTTGCTTCCGCTCTCACCATATGATGCCTGCTCCCTCCTTCACCTTACGCCGTGGATGTAAGTTTCCTGAGGCCCTCACTAGAAGCAGAAGCTAGAGCTATGCTTGGACAGCCTGCAGAACCGAGCCAAATAAATCTCTTTTCCTTGTTAATTACCCAGTCTTGGGTATCCCTCTACAGCCACACAAAACAAACTAATACAGGTTGGGGGAAGGATGAATAATTTGCACCACTGTTAAATGGTAGAACCACAACTGAGCCAGTCATGCTAAACTCTAAATGTCTCCAAGTCGGGCATCTCTGAGAGACCTGTAAGAGCCCTGCGCATTGTAGGTATTCAACACATGCTTGTTCGACAACCAACCCACCAACTTGACTTTAATTCACTCTTCAATGAGGGTCTTTCTGGCATTGCTTCAAAACGCACCGGTCAGACTGTACAATTTTCCTAATCTTCACCAGCCCAGCCCAGCCAAGAAAAGTCGGGTGCCCACAGGACATGAGCACATGTGACAATTAATGTTGTATGCCCAAGATCACATGCACAGCACACACAAAGGGTCACTCATTCTGCCACGTGCCAGTCCACAGAGGCAAGTCCCATGGCTCTTGGCTCAAATGCCACAGGAGGAACAGCACTGCAAAGCCCATACACTTGATATTTCTACTTCCTGTCTGTTTGATAACATGCAGCTGGCCGCTTGGTAAATAAATCTGGGGAAACACAAGCTGTAAATTTGCTTTTTGAATGATTTAGCCTATCTTCCCTTTACAGATTTCTCTTACCATTTTGCATTATGCTGAGTGCCAAAAACGTGTTAAGCATTGCACAGGGTTCAGAAGAGACCACATTCATCCTGGGAAGCATGAAGGTCATGTACAGTTGTTCAGGCTGCAGACTGCATAACCCTAGGTGGTGCCATTCATAATGGCCACCATGTGAATGGTGCCACCTGGAGTTGTGTGGTATATTGGCCCTGCTGGGAAAGTTCCAGTCCACTTCTCTACTGGCGACAAAACCAAAAAAAGTGTCTGCCCAGAGGGTCCCAGCCCTCTTGCCCCTGCTTACACAAAGGGTCAGCAAGGCCAAACACAACTGTCCTCCAACTAAGCATCAAAACCTAGGCTGTGCATCTGTAACACTCAACATCTGGATATCCAGGGGGCAAATAGGTACCTGACAGCAATTTTCAATACCTATGAAGGGTCTCCCCCGGTACAGAGGAAAATCCAAACTCCTCATTCCAGCATTCAAGACCCAGTTCAACCTGAGCCTGTAGGCTCATTTTCCATGCGTCCCCCAGCTCCTCCCAGACGCAGCGTCCATTTGTGGTCTCTGCCCATTTCTGTATTCTATTCCCTCCTCTCTACTGGGGAGATACCCAGTTGTGACCCCCCAGTTGTCTATTACAGGGGTCTGCAAACTACAGAGCCAAATTCACTACCTGATTTTGTAAATGAGGGGTTACTGGAACACAGGCGTGCCCGTTCATTTACTGTCTAAGGCTGCTTTCGCACAGCAATGGTAGAAATAAATAGCTGCAACAGAGGCCATATGGCCCATGAGGCTAATATATTTACTATTTGGGCCTTTATGTTAAAAGCTTGCCAACCCCTGGTCTAGTAGTTTAGTTCATGTGTTTCAGGTGGTAATGACTATTTTCCTGGTTTCTTGGGTGGGCAGGTAACCAGCATGATTCTAGCACCATTTCCTCCAAGTGAAAGTGATTGGTACATAATCCAAGCGAGGCTAATGGGAGTCTTTTCTGGTTTTGTTTGTTTATTTGTTTGTTTTTTATACAATGGCAACCGAATGCAAGTCGAGTGCTGCCACATGGGGAAAACAAGCTTAAGAATGAGGCCTATACAGAAGAAACAGAGAGAGCGTGAGAAAGGCTCTGTTGACATCATTTCTGCTCCTGGATCCAGCTATGCCTGAAGCCATCATTCCTGAATTCTTTCATAACAAGACCTTATGCGGGACTGTCATATATGGTATGCAGGGTGTAAATCCACAACTCTAGGAGGCAACCTCACTTATACACCTGCCTTACCTACTACATGAGATTGAAAATTCCCTGAACACAGTCACAGGATCCTATGTAGCCCTGTGTATACCATAGTGCTTGGCACACCATGTGCTTGAAAAATAACTACAAAAGGAACCAAGGTTAACTTTTCAACTGGATGACTGGCACTTTTAGGATTCAGGTTCTGCCTGTAGGATAGTCTGCCAATCAGTAACTTTTTCTGAGTGAACAAGACAGGCAAAAATCCCTGCCCACGTGGAGCTGGCAATCTTGTGAGCATAGCTTTAAAGACATTAGATGGACTGAACTAACTTCTGCTGCATAGACCCGTGGAATCCTTTTTTTTTTTTTTTTTTAAACAAAAATTTAAAAAGAAAGTCTTGCTCTGTTGCTCAAGCTGGAGAGCAGTGGTATATTATAGCACACTGCAGCCCTGACGTCCTGGGCTTAAGCGATCCTCCTGAATAGCTGGAATGCTAGGCACCAACATGCCCAGCTAATTTTTAAATATTTAGTAGAGATAGGGGTCTCCTCGTGTTGCCCAGGCTGGTCTCAAACGCCTGGCCCCAGGCAGTCACCCCGTCTCAGCCTTTCAAAGCACTGGGATTACAGACTTTAGCCACAGCACGCAGCTGTGTATTATGTCTTGATTAATGAGTTGCTTTCACTAAAAATCTCAACTTTACACACGCCTGCAGGAGTCAGGCCACAACTTAGGAATAATGAATAATGGAAGAGTTCCTTAACACTGTGTTTATATCAGTTTAATTAATCTCTATTGATATCTAATACTAACAGAAATAAATGCTCATAGAACATTTACTCTGTGCTAAGCATATTATATGCATATCTCATTTACTTTTTTGTTTGTTTGTTTTTTTTGAGACAGGGTCTCACTCTTGCGCAGGCTGGAGTGCAGTGGTGCAATCACAGCTCACTGTAGCCTCCATCTCCTAGGCTCAAGCAATCCTCCCACCTCAGCCTCCAGAGTAGCTGGGACGACAGGCACTCATCACCATACCTGGCTAATTTTCTGATGTTTTGGTGAGCTTGGGGTGGCGGAGGGGTCTCCCTATGTGGCCCAGGCTGGTCTTGAACTCCTGAATTCAAGTGATCCGGCCCCCTCTGCCTCCCAAACTGCTAACAGCCATGAGCCGCTGCGCCCAGCCAGAGTTGCTTACATTTATAATCGCCAACAAGGTATCAAGCATTCCTAACTACTTTTCCACATACCAGATTCATTGACTCCCCACAACAACTCTGATAGAAAAACTATTCTTTCTAGCATCGCATTTTACAGATGGGACATCAAGGCACAGAGACATCAAACAACTTGCTTGAGGTCACAGAACTAGAAATAGCCGTTGAGATTACACAGCCTGGATACGGAGCCATTTTGCTATGGAAATATTTGATACTTGCTTCTCAGAAGAGAAAATGAGAGGCCTGAGGCATGAGCCCCAACTTGGAGAGAAAGACGGGGCACCAGAGACTTTTGGAATCTCAGGCCAAGGACTGAGCTAAGACAGCACTCTCTCCTTCCACCCTGCCAGGCTCCAGCTGTGGGTCCTGGCTGCAGTCTCTCCCTCCTGGGCCTGCCCCTCGGAGTCATGAGCAGCTCGCTTGATGACTTCCTGACCCTTCCCAGCCCTGACCTTCTTGACTGTACCCAGGCTCTCTGACCACATCCCTCTCTCAGTCACGGAGAGGTGGACCAGACACATGGCTGAGAAGCTTCAAAACTGCGTTCCCAAAATATCTGAGCGACTGGCAGATGGAGATGTTGTATGCAGGCGCGGGAGGAGAGCGAATTAGAAATAAAATGAAAGATGCCAGAGAGAACATAAACAGCGTTGGAGGACAGGATGGAGCCCGGAGGTGCTTTTCTGCTTCCCTGTTGCTGAAGTTCTTGTTCAGAGCAGCAAAAAGGCACTTGTTTCTTTATTCCGTCTACCCATCCATGCAATGGATATTGATCGAGCCTTTACTACTTGCAGGCCCTGGACTGGATGCCAGGAAATCTTGTCACACTGACTTGGATGGAAACCTCAGAATGTGGTTAGCGCTTGAAGAATACAGAGGCTCACAGACCTGTTCTGCTCAGAGCAACATTCCACATGACTAAAAATTCCCACACACTTAGCATTACACAGTCCATATCTCCAAAGGCCCAATGTGCTACTAGGTGAACTAAAACCACACCACCAGCTGGTCTTGCCGGCTTGCTGAACAAAATGAGGGGTACAGAACATAGCCCCAGTCTGCAGCAAAGATGTCCATGGAAACTCAGCCTGCTGCTCTTTCATGCCCGTCAAATCCTCCCTCCCGTGGCCCAGGCCCCCAGCCCCCTTCTTAGAAAAAGGGAAAAGTCTTGAAATTGCTTTCAGAGAAGTTCAGAGCCGTTTTACTTACAGCCAGGGAGGGGTCTGAGCAGGGAAAGGTCCCAGAATTTCAACTTCATCCTCACTCGACTGGCAACAGCTGGACTCGTAGCACTTCTGACAGCAGTGCCGGCAGGTCCATCTGCACAGCAGCAGATCAGAGATTCTAGAAAGAAAACCCTGAGGCCATTGGGGGAGGGGGGTGGGGAGCAGGGGGAGAGGGGAGGTGGGCAGAGTGAGGAAGAGGAAGAGGAGAAACAACACCCAAAATTACAAGCAGCCGATCTTGGATGGGAAAAAGACATTCAAGAGTTCTGGCTCTGCTGCTCAGCACTTAGAACAAAATGTTTTCCATTTCTATTTACCAACTGCAGGCACAAAGATAGCAAACATCAACTCGCTGGAGCCATTAGCAGCAAGCAAAACATTTGCAGGTATTTTCTTTTGTAGTTTATGTGAACGTCTTTCTTGACATGTGGGTGGTTTATAGGACATCATGAGGGCTATACAATATGTTCTTGAAACAGAATGCATATTACTCTGTCTTCTGGAAAGCAGGGAAAAAGATTTTAAAAAAGAATCTCGGTGACATGAAACAGACAGAGATAATCAAACGGAATAAGTAGAGGTGGAGAGGGAAGCTTGTCAACTGGTGTCTTTTCAAAACCGGGATCTCCTTTCGGTAGAAAGGAATGGAAACTGAGCTGTTATTAACACCAGGTTATTGTCGAATATTCAACATCCCCACAGCCCCACATAAGACTCCAAAATGAAAGTCAGGCATTTCTTGATTAGAAACCAGACCAAACAAATCATCAAATGAACCCACCTCGTTTAATGGTTCCAGCTGCCCTTTTAAGATCCACGATGAAGCCAAGGGTATAAGGGAATGAAGGGGTTAAAGAGAGACAAGACCAGTTTAGCAATATTCCAGCAACTCAAAAAAAAATTTACAAAAAAAAAAAAAAAAAAAAAGCCCTGCATATTTCCACTTACCATCCTGGGAAGGGAGCTGACTTCCTAACAAGGTGTTGCTATTTTCAGGGCTGCTGGTAGCCTCCTGGTTAACCAACACCAAATAAATGGGAAACTCTAGCATTTCGATTTGATTTGCACCGTATGCTGTTATGAATCAGAGCGGGCGGATAGATAGTCATGCTATCCAATACAGCCACACTTCAGGAGAAGAGCAAACCTTCCTATACAGAAATAGCCATGTAGCCAACCCGAAAGGACATGATTAGCTAACATGCAGGCAGGCACACAGTGGATGGTACTTGGGTCCCCCGCCCTCCCGGAGGCCCTACCTTCCAATTCTGCTCCAATGGTGATAGTGGGGTGTTTCCTATCACCACCCACAAATAGATGGAACTAAAAAGGAAGCCCTAATCTGGTCCTCTTGAGGAGGGAGGCCCTCCCTTCCTCTTGTGGTCCCACCCCGCCTCCCCATCTTCCTCTCCTGGGTTCTCAAGGCACAGACTCCCTCCTTCTCTTTAAGATGGGTTTCCAAATAGGCCAAGTGGACTAAATAGGTTAGAAGTCCTGCACCCCAACCTCGGGCATGTCCCGAGGTGAACTGAGGTGGGACTCAAACTCAGAACTTTGAATCAATGGGGAGAAAGTTATTACCTCCCTCCCCCCATTCTCCTTCAAGGATGAGAAAGTCTCAATTTCATACCATTGTATGTTAACGTCTTTTTACCACTTAACAATTCCTACCTCCCCCAACCCCTTCCTTTTAAACAAAGTTGATCTAGCTCAGAGCCTTGGAGATAGCCACATCCACCTAGAATTCGGTAATGTGGCATTATTCCAATTATGTTTATTCTTCTAGTTGCCTTCTGCCTATGTCACATGATCTGGATTTCCTGTAAGAGTCGTAACATAATGTTTCCTTATCATACGATTTTTTTAAGGTAAAAAATTAAAGTGAGCCCATTTATAGAAAAAAAAATTAAGTTAATAATAGCATAGGTAGGGCTGAGTGCAGCAGCTCACACCTGTAATCCCAGTATTTTGGGAGGCCAAGGTGGGTGGATCACCTGAGGTCGGGAGTTTGAGACCAGCCTGGCCCACATGGTGAAACCCTGTCTCTTTTAAAAATACAAAGTAGTAGCCAGGTGTGGTGGCAGGTGCCTGTAATCTCAGCTGCTGGGGAGGTTGAGGCGGGAGAATTGCTTGAGCCAGGAGGTTGCAGTGAGCCGAGATCGCACCACTGCACTCCAGCCTGGGCAACAGAGTGATACTCCATCTAAAATAATAATAACAATAATAGTAGTAGCGCAGGTGGTACATGGCTTGTGAAAAATTCAAAATCCTTGAAGTGATAAGGGAATAACAACAGCTTGGGAAACAGCCTAAAGGCATTCATTACAAATGTCTCTAAAGCCAAAACCATACACAGAACAAGACCCAAAGGTGCTAAGGGGCCACGCAACAAGCTGAGTCAAGAAGTTCTAGAGTCCTAGTCTCACCATCAACTGATCATGTGACTTGGGCAAGTCAGGGGCCTCTCTGAGCTTCGGTTTCCTCTTTAGTGGAAAAGCTGCTCTGTACCTCAAAGGGGTGCTGTTGAGGTGGAACAGGACACTGACTATGCAAATGCTTGCTGTCCAGCTGAAAAATAAAATGCACCCTGTCTGTGATGAGAGTTAGGTGACCGTCAAGACCTAGTGGAACCCAGTAGGCACCAGGTATTGTCCCAGAAGGTACAGCAGGGCACAAAACAGCAAAATATTATGCCCTCATAGGGCTTTCATGAAAAAGTGTTTTAGAATGTTTAGGATAAAGTGATACTTTTTCATAATAATCTATGACTATTTTCTGAATACAGGGAAGTGTTTCCTAGACGTGTGGTGGTCAAAAAAGGCCATTTATGAAACCAAAGTGAACAGAGATGAGGCCACCTCATACCCCTGCTGAAAAACATCCTCCCCAGCTTTCTCAAAGCCCAGGTGCAAGATGAATGTCAAGGAACAGAGAGAAACCAAAGAAGATGAAAGAAGGTGCCCTGACGTTCCCAGGCATGCTGCATGCTGAGTCTTTCTAGCGTTGCGTCTCCTGGGTTCATGTGTTTGACACCAATGGAAGAGAACTAATTCACACCAGAAAGAGGAAGAAAGAGAACCCATTCAAGCTAAACAGAGGTTGGCAAACTAAGGCTCAAGACCAAAACCAGCCCCGCAGCCTGTTTTGCTGCAGCCCTTGAGCTAAGAATAATTTGCAACCATTTTTAAATGGTTGAGAACTAAAAAGAAGATGCATGCCTCTTAACTGGTGCAAAGTATACAAAATTCACATTTTGGTGCCTGCAAATAAAGTTTTATTGGAACGCAGCCATGCCCACTCATTTACTACTGTCTATAACTGCTTTGGTGCTATAGTCAGACAGGAAGAGTTGTGACAGAGAGCACGTGAGCCTCCCAGGGAATAAAAAAGAATACTATCTGGCACTTTACAGGAAAAAAAAGTTAACACCTTGTTCTAAAAGAAAAACCAACATCATTGGATCATCGTCATATGAAATGCTTAACCTATCAACCGCCATCCCCTCTTGAGATCCCACCTTGACCTCTAAGCAGCTGTGTGGCCTTGGGCAAGTCACTTAATTTCTCTGTGCTGAAGGCGGCCATTAAGAACCCAAGGAGCCAGTAATCATGTTCATTTCTCACTAAATTATGCACTCAGAGGGGCAGGAACTGTGCTGTTTTCATCACTGTATCCTCAGTGCCAGCACTTAGTAGGTGGTCACACAGGTGTTTGTCGGGCGACTATTGAATGGCCTCTGGACAACACACAACACACAGCACACAGTGGGTGGACAGTAATGTGACCTTCATTGAACTTGAAAAGAGAAACCGTCGATTTCAGGAAATAAGCCAATCCAGGGAATCTAAAGCAGGAGAGGAACGGAAGAGGCTCCGCCAGGTGACACAGCATGGAGTTTCCTGGCAGGCTTAAGTGTCTAAGGACACGATTGAGGGGATATGTGAGCCAGAGGGGAATGGGGGGACCAGCAGCACCCCCATCTGTGGCTGAGGGGACAAGATGTGAGCCGAGGCGCACCCTGGACGTGGGAGTCTAAGCTTCTCCGCCCAGCTCAGAAGCGCTAGCCCCAGAAGCAAACAGCTCAACTGGTCTCACTGCGGGTCTGCCTGCTTGACCTTGGCGCTGACCTGCGGTCACTTCCCTTAGTGCAGAGGAGAAAGGTCTTTTCGTGAAGAAGCCCGGTCCACCCCTTCACCCCCTCCCGCCCAGAAAGGCTGCTTAGAAATTATTTCAGAATTATTTCAGCCCAAGGATTCTTGGGGGACGTTTCTTCAAGGTTAAGAGGGTCCACATCTCTCAGACCCCAATGCAGCGGACTAAAGTAGCAGGCTCCTTTCTCTTCACCAGCGCGCTTCTGGCCACCAGGTGTCCCCCACCCCTCAGCACCCAGTGCCCGGGAGAGACGACGTCCTTGTCCCTCTTGGTCGGAACAGCTGCCTCAGGCTTGCTCCGCCGGCCAATTAGCCGGAGCCGTCACCACGGCAACGGCAGCTGGCGGGCCGGGCGGCTGGCGCGCCCCGGGCGGCCCTCCCCACGGCCCCTCCCCTGGGGTGGGGTGCCAAGGGGAAGGAGGGGACGGGGGACAGGGGACGGGGGTGGGGGAAGAAAAGTCCACCCCACCCCCCATTCCCTCCCCAGGAAGCAAGGGCGCGCGTTGCAGAGTCTACACAGGACCCTCCATCCCGGGGTTTGCGGGTCCCCAGTCTCTCCTCCCGGGGCACACCCCTGTTGCTGCACAGGTTGACCGCGCACGGGCACCCTTTTTCTTGAAGCAAGTTTGTGGGAGCCTAGCCGTGGGCCCTCCCTTCCGCGCACTCCCAGCCGGAGGGGGCGCGGCACCCCCTACCCCCACCCCGGACCTTGCCCCCAGCGTCAGCCCTACCTGGATGTACGCCATTTTCGCCCGCGCGCACTCACTCCGGCCCGGGCATGGCGCCGCCACGGCCACTTTGCCCTCGCCAACAGCCGAGGGGGAAGAAAACAAGGGGGGAAAGGAAGAAAAAGGCAGCCGGTGGCCCCAGACGTGACTGGCGTGGCTGATGAGCGGCGCCCGCCCCTCCGCCGGCCGCCCCGTCCTTGCCTTTCCCTGCGTTCCGGCTCTTGGAATCGGGGCCGCCTCCCCGGTTCGGAGAGATAGGGCGCCCAGGGCCCCCGCCTCGGCCTCCCTCGCTGTCCCGTGCTCCCCCTCCCGAGGCGCTCCCCAGGCTGGAATAAGGCCGGGGCGCCTGGGCAGGGAGCCCGGGGCAGCCGCGGGGACTGCAGCGACCCCAGCGCGGGCGGGGCCGGAGACGCTGGGGCCCGAGCGCACGGGAGGCGGGGGAGGGGATGCGGATGGGGAAGGGGGTGGGAGGGGGCGGTACACAGGTCAGTCCATCCTGCTGGCACGGGGGCTGGCACCTACCGAAAGCAGGGTCCCCGAGGCGGCCGTGGAGCGGAGGGGACACAGTGCAGCCTGCCATGAAGTCTGCAGCAGGGAGGGTCCTCCCTATCCAGCCCTCTCCCCAAACTGGGTTGGTAAAACTTTATTCCTGCCCCACCCGACGCGCCTAGCACGGTTGCGGTGTGGCTCGCCGAGGCTGCTTGGTTGGGAGCCTCAGGTTAAGGTGGGCGTAGAGTGCCCCAAAGGGAGGTGCTGCGTCCAGGGCTGCAGGGGTCGCGCGGAGAGAGCGGAGCGCCCCTTTACCCTAAACCTGCCGGAGTTGCGCCCTGGACGCAACAGGTCTAGCGCGGGGCGGCCCGGCAGCGCCACCCAGCGTCTAGCGGGGGTGCCCGGCCTGGCGCGCTCCTTCGTTCTCCCGCAGCCGGCCGCCAGCGAGCGTGCGCCCCGGGGCGTGTCCACCGCCGCCCTCACCTGCCTGTCCGCGTGGCTGGGGCGCCCTGGACCCGCAGGCTCTACCAAACCTCCCAGCCCAAGGCTTCTGGCTCTCCAGTTGGAGATTCGAGGAGGGACATTGGTCTCCGCTGGATTTTTTATTTTATTTTTGATACAGTCTCACTGTCACCCAGGCTGGAGTGCAGTGGCCCGATCTTGACTCACTGCAACCTCTGCCTCCTGGGTTCAAGGGATTCTCGTGCCTCGGCCTCCTAAGTAGATGGGACTATAGGCGCACGCCACCATGCCTGCTAATTTTTGTATTTTTAATAGAGCAGGGGTTTCACCATGTGAGCCAAGCTGGTCTCGAACTCCTGGCCTCAAGGGTTCGGCCCGCTTCAGCCTCCCAAAGTGCTGGGATTTCGGGCGTGAGCCACTGTGCCAGCCCAGATTTCTTTCTAATATGCCCAGCCATCTCCTGTTGCTGGGCACCAGCTTATCAGCCTTTTAGTTTTAACCTCCCAGTGCCTCTGTCTTTTCCTCAGTAAAAACGGGAGACAATCTCCGCCCTGCCTATCCTCCAGGGCTGTTTGGTGGGAAAAATGAGAAAATGAATATGGAAGTAACAAAA
The DNA here is from genome assembly GCF_009761245.1 of Sapajus apella. Classification (NCBI taxonomy): domain Eukaryota; kingdom Metazoa; phylum Chordata; class Mammalia; order Primates; family Cebidae; genus Sapajus; species Sapajus apella. Next base: position 6,344,395 of record NW_022436991.1, on the reverse strand, counting down.
AATGTGATATTCAGATGCATATATTTTTTGTCTAAAAGTCTAGCAGACCTATACATTTTTGAGTGTGATATATTTGGTTTGTAGTATATAGCATGTAATGCATATTGAGCAGTTATGATTCTGCAGGCATACAAACTTCGACACTTCACAAGTATTATTTCATTTCAGCCTGCAGTACCTTGGTCACTCCTATTAGCTAGCACCCTGTCCAGCCAGAGTAGGCACTCAATAGTTGTTTTGTTGCCCTTATTCACTCAGCTTGCTGAGGGAGGTGCTATGATTATCTGCAATTTACAAGAGGCTGGTGTGCAGAGAAAGAAAGCCTCTACGAAGGCCTGACAGCTGGTAGCTGGGGGCACTGACCTATGAACGCACAAGTCCAGGAACGAACCCAAAGTGGCCATTCCTCACCACTTTGTGGCACATATCCACAATCTTTCTCCAGCACTGATGGCAAGGCGTGCCAGGTGGGAAGTGGGCCTCACAGAGGAGGATGCCTATTGGGACAGGTGCTCCCTGGGGGCACTTGAGGGAGATGGAGGAATTTGCCAGGTGTTCCCATAAGTGAAAATAGTTAACCCTTTTTACCTGAGGTCAGTTCAAGACCAGCCTGGCCAACATGGTGAAACCCTGTCTCTAGTAAAAATGCATCAATTAGTCAGGCCTGGTGGCAGGTGCCTGTAATCCCAACTACTCAGGAGGCTGAGGCTAGGAGAATCACTTGAACCTGGGAGGCGGAGGTTGCAGTGAGCCGAGAGTGTGTCACTGCACTCCAGCCTGGGCAACAGAGCAAGATACTGTCTCAAAAAAAAAAAAAAAAAAAAAAAAGTTAACCCTTGTTGAGGTCTGTGTGCCAGGCAGTTTTCAGCCCTTTACACAAATTTCAATCTTTTAATTCTCTGATTACTATGAGGTAGACACTAGTACTATCTCACCCTTTGCGTGAGAAGAGGCATAAAGAGGCAAGGTTGGCCCGGTGCAGTAGCTCACTCCTGTAATCCTACCACTTTGGGAGGCCGAGGTGGGTGGATCACTTGAGGCCAGGAGTTCAAGACCAGCCTGGCAACATGGTGAAACCCAACAAAAATCTTCTCTACAAAATACGAATATTAGCCCGGCTAATTTTCACACCTGTAGTCCTAGCTATTTGGGAGGCTGAGGCTGGAGAATTGCTGGAGCCCAGGAGATTGAGGCTGCAGTGAGCTGAGATCACGCCACTGCATTCCAGCTTGGGTAACAGAATAAGACCCTGTTTCAGAAAAAAAAAAAAAAAAAAAGAGAGAGAGAGATGACATCATTTGCCCAAGGCATGCCATGCCAGACCACCATTAACTTTTATAGAAATGGTATGGCGCCATGTCCAAGAGGCCAAAAAAGAGACTTAGAGACACTGAGACAGGGTTTATTGGAGGAACTTACATACACAGACAATCCAGTGACAGCGGGCTGGACAGGAGAACCTCTACTGTTTATGTAAAAAAGCATGCCATTTACACAGCATTTTCACTTAGCGCCCTCCACCTCACAACTTCCTTTTGGCCCTTTAACCCAAAACAAAGAGCCTCGATTGTTTATATAAAAAGCACACAGTTGTCGGGCAAAGGGGCTCATGCCTATAATACCAGCACTTTGGGAGGCCAGCGGGCGGATCACAAGGTCAGGAGATCGAAGCCATCCTGGCTAACATGGTGAAACCCTGTCTCTACTAAAAATTTTAAAAAATTAGCCAGGAATGGTGGTGCGTGCCTGTAGTCCCAGCTACTTAGGAGGCTGAGGCAGGAGAATAGCTTGAACCCAGGAGGCGGAGGTTGCAGTGAGCTGAGATCGTGCCACTGCACTCTAGCCTGGGTGACAAAGTGAGACTCTGTCTCAAAAAAAAAAAAAAAATGTAGTTTATATAGCATTTTCACTTAGCACTCTCTATCTAAGCAACTTCCTTTCGGCCCTTTCACCAAGGGTTTTGGCTCTTTAACTCAAAACAAAGGGCCTCAATTGCCTGTACAGCCTGCATTCCATGGGATAGGCAGGAGACTCAGACATCCTTCACAGATACGGAGTGAATCTCTAGGTTGGCCACTCCCGGATTCCTTAGCTCTGAACTGTGAATACTGATTCTTCTTAGACCATAGTGGTTCATGCCTGTAATCCCAGTGCTTTGGGAGGCTGAGGTGCATGAACCACTGTGCCCAGCAAGAAAAGAGATCTTCAGGTCATATTGAAACTTCTGGTCCTACTTAAGTTTCTTGCCTACTGTTGTCCAGAGGACCCTGTACTCTGCTTCGGTTGACCTGGACCAGGTGACCAGGCGACCAGGCGACCAGGCATGTGTGAGAACCATGAGCTGTGATTCCACAAAGGCTACATAGAGAGGGGAGGAGTAGGTTCTCTAAGAAACAGCTGCTGGGAGACAAACAAGAAAACAAAAAACGTGGCCACAGGGAGGTCGCGTTGGAACACGCAGGAAGTGGTGTCCAATGGGCAGATTAGATGGTTCTGAAATTCACACCGTCTTAACACAGAATGATATTCAAAGCTGATGAGCAGGGAATGAGACTTCAGTCACCTCCCGAAGGCACCCAGGGGCTCATTTTTATCTCCAGCTTCTAAAAGGAACCAGGCTTTTCACCTTCTTCCTTTGAACCCCCTCCCACCCAGCCCTGGATGGCAGACACATTACACATCATAACGGTCTTCTCTTCAGGATCCTTAGATAGGTAGTTAGCGATGCCAAGGCAAACTACGGTCCTGAAAATACCTATTATAATTAAAAAGCACCAGAACTGCAAAAGCAGCCCTGGCATTCATATGAACAACACAGATTCTGGTTAGGTGACTTTCTATTTCTGCCATAGAGGCTGGCGGCACTTGTCTCCTAGGTCCGTTTTAATTATACAGCTTCCTGAACATGCCATTCAGATCCTGTTTTGGCTGTACCTGTAACCCTGGCCAGTGTTTTTGAATGCCAGGGAAGTAAGAAGGTCCCAGGCTAATTAAACAGCTTAGTCTGAAGTAGGAATGGCAGCCTCTTGTTAAGTATGATCCCAAGAGCGGACATAAGCAGGTAACCCCACATGGGAGTCAGACCCCTCTCATCTCCATCCTCCCCAGGGGCCATGTGGTTTGATAGCAAGAGATCTGACTTCTAGAAGTCCAGTCTTGCTTACATGATAGCTGTGTGATCTCAAGTAAGTCACTTCACCTCTGCGAGCCTCGATTTTCCTCATCTGCAGAATGGGTTTGCTTCCCTGCCAGGCTGGCGTGATATAAAGCAAAAGAGAAAAATATACTCGAAACACTGACGTGTAGTTCATGAGTAGTAATTCTGTTTCTTCTGCTTAAAAGCATAAGTTTAATTTCCTTTCTTTTAGTTTTCTTTTCTTTTCAAGACAGGGTCTCACTCTGTGACCCAGGCTGGAGTGCAGTGGTGCAATCACAGCTCACTGCAGCCTCGACCACCAGGGCTCAAGTGATCCTCCCATTTCAGCCTCTCAAGTAGCTCAGACTACAAGCACATGCCACCATGCCTGGCTAATTTTTTAAAAGAAATTTTTTTGCAGAGATAAGGTCTCACTATGTTGCCCAGGCTGATCTTGAACTCCTGGGCTCAAGCAATTCTCCTGCCTCCATCACTCAAAGTGTTGGGATTACAGGCATGAGCCGCTATACCCAGTCCTCTGTTTTTTTTAATTTCTTAGTTGGAAGAGAAGATCATGTTAGAGAGGAAGAAGGGATAACATGGAAGGTAAAATCCTCGACTTTGGAGCCAGCCTGCCACTTACTAGCCGTGTGACCTTGGACATGCTTCTCTGTGTGGCTCAGCTTCCTTCTCAGCGAACAGGATACTAACAGGCACCATTTAGTGGGAGTGAGGATTTAGTGGGCCAATCTAGATTTATCCCTTTTCACGGTGCCTGCCGCCATTTATTTACTCAATAAATGCTAGCTAGTACTATTTTTTATTTTAAAAATATAAACACATCACGCAGACAGGTTATATTATTACTAGTCATTGTACTAGGTGCTTTATTTACACTGAGAACAATTTCTTTTTTTGTTTGTGGCTCACACCTGTAATCCCAGCACTTTGGGAGGCTGAGGTAGATAGATCACTTGAGCTCAGAAGTTCCAGACCAGCCTGGGCAATATGATGAAATTCCATCTCTGCAAAAAATGCAAAAATTAGCCGGGCATGGTGGTGTGCACCTGTTTTCCCAGCAACTTGGGAGGCTGAGGTGGGAGGATTGCTTGAGCCTGGGAGGTTGAGGCTGCAGTGAGCCAAGATCACGCCACTATACTCCAGCTTGGGTAACAGAGTAAGACCCTGTCTCAAAAAAAAAAAAATAAATAAAATATATATATATATATATATACACACACACATATATATACGTATATATACACACACATATATATACGTGTATATATACACACACGTATATATACAAACGTATATATACGTATATATATATATATGATTGAGAAGAGAAAACAACACATCAGACAAGAGGACAGCCATTCATCAAACTTGGCTGTGCACAGAAAGTAGAGAGCTGTGATATATCCTGAAACGCCTTATTTTCAGACTCCTCACCCAGAGATTCTCATGCAATAGATTTAGAAGTGAGGTTGGGGGTTTGCATTTCCTAACAAGCTTCCCTAGAGATGCTGATGCAGGTGGTCTAAACTTTGACCTTGATGTTGGCATGCTGGGACATCATTTTGGTGATGTTCACATACTTCCTGCCTAGGACAATGCGCACCACCAGCTAGGCTGCACCCCTGACCCCCGACCCCAAGGGATGTTCCATTGGCTAAAACGGGTCAGGGTGGGGGATTGCACAGAGGGGCAGGATGAGCCCAGTGGTGCTCATAAAGCCCTGAAGATGTTTGACTCATCCGTGGCACTTGACCTCCAGCCGGTCCCTGCCTCCTCCCAGACATCTCTTCATCCTGCATCCTGTCTGCTAAATCCTAAGAATCTTGCTTAGGAGAAGGAGTCTGATGGTCTCACTTTTGAAACCCCCTGAAGCCCCCACCCCATCCCCTCCAGCCTCCACATCGGTTCAAGAATTTCCACCACCAATGTTCCCGAGGCTGGTAGCTATAGCCAGCCAAACCCTCTCCACCCCATGATTCAGAAAACGGTAGCTAATTATGTAGTCTTCAAGAAGGAAAATCTGAGGGCAATTTAATAATGGGCTGCAAACATATGAAGGGTTATTAGTAGAAAGCTGGTGACCACCTGTTCCCTCTCTCAGCAGCTGCTAGGAAGAACAGAGGTAGGATTTACCTGCAGAAATCAAAGAGAGTTTCAGGGTAGGCGTAAGCATTGTTAGCACTGATGTGGTTACAAGGGTCAGCATATTACATCTGCTTTCCTGGCACTTATGACAAGGGAGGAAGCATTGGATCTGATGTGGTGTTTCCTCTGAAGGCAGGGAGGAGGGCATGTGAGGCTGTGAGCAACTTCGAGACAGGGATTTTGTCTAGCTCAGCCCAGATCCCTGGCACCTGGCACACTGTAGACCAGCAGTTCTCAAAGCATGGTCCCTGGATTAGCAGCATCATCATCGCCTGGGACCTTTCCAGAAATGCAGAATCCCAGGTCCCTCCCACACGGACTGAATCAGAGCCTCTAGGGGCCAAGAGATCCTCCAGGTGATTCTGATGCTGGCTGAAGTGTGAGAACCATGATGTTTTCAAGTTTACTGTGCATTTCACTCAGGGAATCTTGTGAAAGATTTAGTAAGTCTGGGTCATGGCCTGAGATTCTGCATTTTAAAACCTATTTATTATTTTTTAAAATATAGGTTCGAGTGTACATGTGCAGTTTTGTTACGTGGGTATATTGTGTGATGTTACGTGTGTATATTGTGTATATTGAGGTTTGGGCTCATAATGATTCTGTTGCCCAGATGGTGAACACAGTACCCAAAAGATTGTTTTTCAACCCTTGACCCTCCCCCCTTCCTTCTCCTCCCTTTTGGAATCTCTAGTGCTTTGTGATCCCATATTTATGTCCATGTGTACCCAATGTTTAGCTCCCACTTACAAGTAAGAACACTCGGTGGGCCGGGCGCGGTGGCTCAAGCCTGTAATCCCAGCACTTTGGGAGGCCGAGGTGGGTGGATCACGAGGTCAAGAGATCGAGACCATCCTGGTCAACATGGTGAAACCCTGTCTCTACTAAAAATACACAAAATTAGCTGGGCATGGTGGCACGTGCCTGTAATCCCAGCTACTCAGGAGGCTGAGGCAGGAGAATTGCCTGAACCCAGGAGGCGGAGGTTGCGGTGAGCCGAGATCGCGCCATTGCACTCCAGCCTGGGTAACAAGAGCGAAACTCCGTCTCAAAAAAAAAAAAAAAGAACACTTGGTGTTTGGTTTTCTGTTTCTGCATTAATTCCCTTAGGATAACAGCGTCCAGCTGCATCCCTATTGCTGCAGAAGATGTGATTTTTATTCTTTTTTGGCGGCTGCATAGTATTCCATGGTGTGTATGTACCACATTTTCTTTATTCAGTCCACTCTTGATGAGCACTTGGGTTGATTCCATGTCTTTGCTCTTGTAAATAGGGCTGCGATGAACATATGAGTACATGTGTCTTTTTGGTAGAATGATTTATTTTCCTTTGGGTATAACCCAGCAATCGGATTGCTGGGAGCTTCTGCATTGCTTACAAGTTCTAAGTGACACTGATGCTGCTAGTCCACAGACCACAGATTGAGTAGCAAGGATCTAGAATAGATGCATTTACCCCTGCACACACCTGAGGGCTCAGCCCACTTCCACAGGAAGCATGAAAAGGAACAGAAGGCAGAGAGACCCTGTCCCCAAGCAGGTGGGACACAGTCAAAAGAATGTGGAGTCACAGAGATCTGGGTTCAAATAGGGACTATGTTGCTCACCAGTTTTGTGAGCCTCAGTTTCTTCATCAGCAAGTGGGCATGTAATCCGCTTTCCTGGGATATATGACATCCCAGATGGTTGGAGGCACAGATGAAATGAAGGAGTTGAAAGCTCCTGGCATGGTGCCTGGCATGTGGTACCTACTCTGCCATATAATTCCCTTTCCTCTGAATAACCAGGTCTCATGTGATGATCTGGGGCCCATCATGATTGGGGGCACCCATCAGTCACACCAACACCAACACCAGCAAGGTGTTCTTTCTCTCTTTCTGCCTTGACCAACTGCCTGCCTTTTAGAGCCTTGTTATCTAGCAGAAAATGCAAGATACCCACCAAATTCCACCTTCCTTTCTCCTGTGGAAATAGAGTTATGGCTGGGCGTGTAGCTGCCCAGCTAGAATCTACATGAGTGACTGACGTACCCGAGTTTCTGGTGGATCCGGACTCAGGAGCTCCAGCCATGAAGCTGGTTCTCTGCCTCTCCACCTCTCATTCTTTCTTTGGTCCATCTACACAAATTTCCAAGGTGTGTTCCCAGCCTGGATGCTATCTCCGAATTCCAGGACACCATATATAACCGGCCGCTTTTTCTCCATCTGCATGTATAAGAAAGGAGGCTCTCAAATTATGGTTAAACCCAGTTTCCCACCTGTTTTTATAAATACAGTTTTATTGGAACACACATTTTCTATGAGAGTTTTCGTGCAGCAGTGGCAGGGTTGAATTGTGACAGAGACTGTAGGGCTTGCAAAGCCCAAAATATTTGCTATCTGGCCCTTTACAGAAAAAAAAAAAAAAACATTCCAACCCTGTCTAAGAAGCATAACAAGTTTTATATTCCAAAACCAAATTTCTGACCTGCCTCTTAATCTCCTAAATCCGTGTCTCCCACTGTCTTCCCTCTCCAAGTTGCTCAAGTCAGTACCCTTGGAGCCATCCTTGAGATATAGATATAAAAATACATGATTCTCTTGTACCCTATGCCTAATCAGAAAAGCCCTGTCAAATCTTGTCATCTTTACATTCCAGATATATCCAGAATCTAACAATTTATCATTATTTCCCATGAGGTCCCATGAGAGATGTTGAGGTCCCATTATCTCTCCCCTGGATTATTTCAGTAGGTTCCTAGCTGGACTCTCCATTTTCTCCAGCACTGACTCTTACCTGATACTCTATTCTCAACCAGCAGCCCACATGAGCTGTAGAGACATAGATCATACTATGTCATTCCTCTACTCAAAGCCCTCCAGTAAATTTCCATCTCAGTTAAAGTCAAAAAGATTCAACATAACCTGGCCCTCTATCACCTACCTCTTTGTTCCCATCTTTACTACCCTCCCCTCGTTCCATTCTAGCCACACAAGCCTCCTTGCTGTTCCTCAAGAACCAGGAAAGCTCCCAGCCCAGAGCCCCTGCACTTGAAACATCTGCCTGCTTCACCCACCCCTCTGAAATCTTCCATGGCTCACTCCTTCACCTCTATGACAGGCAGATTCTAAGATGGCCCACAATGATTAACACCCCTGTGTAATCTCCTCCCACTGAGTGTGGGAAGGACCTATCACAGGTGATGGATATCACTTCTGTGATTAGGCCACATACAGCAGTAATTTCTCTCTTGGCAGCAGATTCCCTCCCTTGCTTGTTTTGGAGAAGCAAGTTGGCATGTTGGAGAGACCCACAATGCAAAGAAGTGAGGGTGCCTAGCTAGGAACTGAGATCCTCAATCCAACAGACCAAGAGGAACTGAAATTCTGTGAACAACCACATGAGTTTGGAAGCTGATCCTTCCTTCACTGAGCCTTCAGATGAGAACACAGCCCAGCCAGCACCTTAATTAAAGACTTGTGAGAGATCCTGAAGTAGAAGATCTAGCTAAGCTATGCCCAACTCCTGGACTACAGAAACTGTAAGTTAATAAATATCTGTTCTTTTCAGCAGCTAAGTGTAGAGTGATTTGTTAGACAGCATTAGATAATACTTTACCTTCTTGATCTGATCTCCTTTGACTTTTCTCTTTAAAGTACCAACCTTTATTCTTGCCTAGGAACTCTCAGTTCCCCTGCTCTGCCTAATTTTTCTCCCTAATACATATCACCATGTGATGTATCACATAAAAATATATTTTTGTGTTCTGTTTCCTCAACTAGAAGTAAACTCTTTGAGCACAGGGGTTTTGTTTCTTCCACAGTTGAATCGCTAATGTATAGAACAGTGCCTCGCACGTAGAAGGCACCCAATAATATTGTTAGATGAATGAGTGAATCAATGAATGAATGAATTCTGTTGACATTCTCCTTCTATAAAAGTGGACAAATGGCACTAGTGGATGTCAGCTTTACAATTTCTTAGCACAGCAATCCCAATGAGAAAAGAGATTTTCTAGACATCCATCTATATCTATCCAGAAAAGGCCCAATGGCCCTACTTGGATCTTGTCCCTCCTTGTTAAGAGAAACATAGGAAAATGTCCTAAGGAAAGCCTGAGATCTTCTGACACCCCCATAGCAGTTTTGCCTTCTCAAGGGTAGCAGAAGAGTTTTAACACTTTATCCATTGTTCTCAAATAAGGCTCAATGAGTCCTACCTATGTACTATGCCAGGAAAGAGCTTGTTTCTCTGGGGGAGAAAGAATTCAGCATTGTCTAAAGAGCCATCGCTCTGCACAAAGACTTACATGCCAATGTTCATGGCAGCATTATTCATAATTTTCAACAAGTAGAAACAATCCAGAGGTCCATTGATAGATTAATGGATAAACAAAATATGGTATAGTCACACAAAGCAATGCTTTTCTGCAATAAAAAGGAATGAACTGCTGATGGATGCTGCAACTTAGATAGCCTCAAACATGTTATACTAAGTGAAAGAAGCCAGCCGTACCACCACCCCCTCCTTGGGAAAAAACAAAAACAAAAAACACGTATTGTATGGCTCCATTTATATGAAATATCCAGAAAGGGAAAATCTACAAAGACAGAAAGTAAACTTGTGGTGTCCTAGGACTGGGAATGGGAAATGGGGAATGGATGTAGACAGCACAGACTGGGGGGTGGCGGTGGTGATGGAAACATTCTAAAACTGTACTATGGTGATGATTGCATGACTGTGAATCGCTAAATTGTGTGATCATTTTGTAAATCATTAAACTGTGCACTTAAAATGGTGAATTTTATGGTATGTAAATTATATGTGAACAAAGCTGTTCTTAAAAAGAAAAGAAAATGAAAAGCTCTTGCTAAACTTTTTTTATTCTATGTTGAAAGGATCTTCTGTCAAATTGTCTTTCAGAATTATGTTTCCTTCCTTTTTAGATGTTTCCATGAAAGATCAATGTAAAAGGTCCCTTCAGGGTCTCAAAAATATAAATGACATTTATAAATAAATTAATTAATACTTCTAAATGGCCTGGTTTCTGCCCTGTGTAAGGCAATGAAAGGGGCCATAACATTCTGACTTTTGAAATGGTTTTCTGGTCATGTTTCTGGAGCCATTGTTGTCTGACCTCATCACTGAGTGACCTGCACCAGCTCCAGGGACCACTGCCCATCAAAGCAACTGACAAATGCCACATTCACACAGAGAACAGGAATAGTGAAAGCAAAGTCTTGCAATGTTACTACAGGGGATTGTGGAAGAGTAAAATGCTCTGATTTCCCTGTCTTGTAGTGACCTGCAATTTCCATTTCAATGCAATCAAAGGGGGATGGAGGTAATCTCAACTTTGGTAGCTCCTAAAGTACTACCCTGGATCAATGGCAGGCGCAAGGGAGAATGTAGCACTGCAATTGGCCCAGCCTGCGTCACTTGTCCATGCCTATGGAGAGGGGTAGCACACCAAGATTCATAGCCCCACTAGAAACATATAGAACAAGAGATGGATAGTTCCCAGAAAAGAAAAGAAAATGATGAGACAGAAACACCAGGTAGCTTATATTATTCCCATTTGCAGAAAAATCATGATGGGTCAAGATGCCCTGTGGATAAGGGCAGTCAGTGTTGTAAGTGACAGTTTAACAGATGCTCAAGGGACAGTGCCCACCTGGTTATAGTGATACCCCTCGTTAAAGTCAGCCTTATACCCATCCAAGTCTTCTGTCTCCAGTCAATGGAATGTACTCATGTTGAGGACTCTGGGAGGGCATGTGTTGCAAAGGTGATTGTCCCTGGATGACCCACATGGTAGGCATCTCAATGCCAATTCCCTTCCACTTCTAAGACTTACGTTTGTGCAGATCTGGCTACAGAAAAGTAGCAGGATTCTGTGCAAGATGAAAATTCAAGACCCCTTATTCAAAATTACTAAGGATTGCAAGGTGACTACAGCAATGCATCAAACCAAGTAGGGGATCCCTCTGAGCACTGGACTTATGCCACTGCCCAGGTCCTATGTTCATGTCACCAATCCTGTCCTCGTGACATAAATGTCTTCTTCCTTATCGCACCTAGGGGACTCCAGTACCTTCTCCCCTTCTCCTCTGAGTCATCCCTGCACTGTCTCTTCCTTCATCCACAGCACATCCCCTTCTCCCGAATTGAGAACTAAAACAGGAAACAAAAAAGCCAAACGATCAGAACAGCCACTTCCCTCTGCAAGTTTAAACCCAAATATTTCCGAGGCTAGAGAACTCTGTGAAGAAAAAGAAATTCACATGTTTAAGAGTTTATCCTTTAGCTGGGCATGATGGGGCACATCTGGAGTCATAGCTACTCAGGGGGTGAGGCAGGAGGACGGCTTGAGCCTGGGAGTTGAAGGCTGCAGTGAGCTATGGTCCCACAGTTATACTCCAGGCTGGGTGACAGAGCCACACTCTGTCTCTGAAAAACTTAAAAATTCAATTTTAAAAAATAGTTTATTCTTTTTTTTATTATTGTACTTTAGGTTCTGGGGTACATGTGCAGATCAAGCATGATTGCTGCATAGGCACACACATGGCAATGTGGTTTGCTGCCTCCATCCCCCCCGTCACATACATCTGGCATTTCTCCCCATGTTATCCCTCCCCAACTCCCTACCCCCGCTGTCCCTCCTCAGTGCCCCCAACAGGCCCCAGTGTGTGATGCTCGCCTCCCTGTGTCCCTGTGTTCTCATTGTTCAACATCCCCCTAGGAGTGAGAACATGCGGTGTTTGATTCTCTGTTCTGTGTCAGTTTGCTGAGAATGATGGTTTCCAGATTCATCCATGTCCCTACAAAGGACACGAACTCATTGTTTTTTATGGCTGCATAGTATTCCATGGTGTATATGTGCCACATTTTCCCTGTCCAGTCTATCATCGATGGGCATTTGCACTGGTTCCAGGTCTTTGCTATTGTAAACAGTGCCACAATGAACATACATGTGCATGTGTCTTTATCGTCGAATGATTTAAAATCCTTTGGATATATACCCAATAACGGGATTGCTGGGTCAAATGGAATTTCTATTTCTAGGTCCTTGAGGAAGCACCACACTGTCTTCCACAATGGTTGAACTAGTTTACACTCCCACCAACAGTGTAAAATTGTTCCTATTTCTCCACATCCTCTCCAGCATCTGTTGTCTCCAGATTCTTAAAGTGTGTCTCACTTTACTCTCATCCTTGCCCAGAAACAACCCCAGTATTCTTTGTGGGACTTGGGTGGAAGACAATGAAGAGAGTAGGATCCAGAACGGAGCCCCAGTCACAAGGGCTGCCACCACTTCATGGTGTTTAATAATAACTACCTTCACTGGACACGGTGGCTCACACCTGTAATCCTAGCACCTTGGGAGGCTGAGGCAGGTGGATCACTTGAGCTCAAAAGTTTGAGACCAGCCTCAAAATTTTAAAAAGAAGCTTTCATGCTCCCATTGCTCAGCATTGAAGGCTTGTAGGCTTCACCCCTCTGGTACAGGTCATGTATACAATGCATGGAAAGCAGGAGAAGGGGAAGGATGATAAAGGGAGAGAAGAATTAAAAGAGCAGTGTCAGGCCGGGCACAGTGGCCCATGCCTGTAATCGTAGCACTTTGGGAGGCCGAGTGGGTGGATTGCCTGAGCTCAGGAATTCGAGACCAGCCTGGGCAACACACTGAAACCCCATCTCTACTAAAATACAAAAAATTAGCCAGGTGTGGTGGCATGCACCTGTCATCCCAGCTACTTGGGAGGCTGAGGCAGGAACATTGCTAGAACCTGGGAGGTGGAGGCTGCAGTAAGCCGTGATGGCGCCACTGCACTATAGCCTGGGTGGCAGAGTGAGACTGTCTCTAAAAAAAAACACAAATAGAAAGGAAAACAGTGTGGAACCTTCAGAAGGAGGAAGTGTCTCCTGACATACCCTGAGTTAACAGTGACTCTTCTCTGTGGTTGGGCTGTCTTCACTGGTGGACCACATTTTGCCTCCCTGACGAGGAGAGTGGATCCCCCACCACAGTCTCAGAAAGAATGGCATCCAACACCAAGTGCATAACCCTCAATCCTCGTATTGGGGTAAGTTCAGCCAATAACTGTAAGCCTTTCCCCTGGATCTGGAGTGACCCAGAGAGACTTCTCCCGCTTCTCAATTCCCACCTCCAAAGAAAATGCTGCAGAGAGTAACCATGTAGTTAGTAAGCGGGGCTGGTCCCCTTGACGGCAAGTTAGCTCTAATGCTGTCAGTTCAGCTTCTCTGAGAAAGCGACCTTTACTCCTACCGAACTGCCTATCAGGTATTACTTGGGATCTTTACAGGCATATCTGAGCCTCCTACCAACTCTTCCCCTGCAAACCGATGCATTACAAGGCACAAACACTTTCTAGTCTCAGACAGATCATCTTTGTTTATGAAAACCTTTTGGTACAACTTAGTCAACTGTGAAATGCTCCACAGCAAACTTGACACTTATCCCCTGTGATTCAGTTGTGCAAAATGAGCAAGATTTTCTGTTTCATAATTCTACTCATCTGGGTCTGGAATGTGAGGAGTGTTGTAAGCCCCTGGGTTGGGGTGTTCAGCACCAGTCCAGGGTCTGGGAGGCTGTCCTTAAGTTCATCCCCACTCCACGTCTTCCCTCTGTTCATCTACCATTCCCACATCATCTTGATGTGGTGCCCTGCCAAAGCGCATTACTCTGAGACCTGCAATCTCTCTCTTTTTTTCTTCTTTTTAAATATTGTGTTCATCTATTGTCACACTGCTATAAAGAAATATCCAAGCCGGGCGCGGTGGCTCAAGCCTGTAATCCCAGCACTTTGGGAGGCCGAGGCGGGTGGATCACGAGGTCAAGAGATCAAGACCATCCTGGTCAACATGGTGAAACCCCATCACTACTAAAACTACAAAAAATTAGCTGGGCATGGTGGCGCGTGCCTGTAGTCCCAGCTACTCAGGAGGCTGAGGCAGGAGAATTGCCTGAACCCAGGAGGAGGAGGTTGCAGTGAGCCGAGATCGTGCCATTGCACTCCAGCCTGGGTAACAAGAGCGAAACTCCGTCTCAAAAAAAAAAAAAAAAGAAATATCCAAGACTGGGTAATTTATAAAGGAAAGAGGTTTAATTGACTCACAGTTCCAACATGGGTGGGAAGGCCTCAGGAAACATGCAATCATGGCGGAAGGGAAAGGGAAAGCAAGGACCTTCACATGGCAGCAGGAGAGAGAAGCGCAAAGGAGGAATTTGTGAACACTTGTAAAACCACCAGATCTCCTGAGAACTCGCTCACTGTCACAAGAACAGCATGGTGGCCAATAGAAACATAATGTGAGCCTCATATTTAGTTTAAAATTTTCTAGTAGCCACATTTTTAAAAGAGGTAAAAGGAAACAGTGAAATCAATTTTCATAACATACTTTACTGCATATTTTATTTTATTATACATTTCTTTTTTCTTTCTTTTTTTTTTTCTGGAGACGGAGTTTTGTTCTTGTTGCCCAGGCTGGAGTGCAATGGCACAATCTCAGCTCACAGCAACCACCACCTCCTAGGTCAAGCAATTCTCCTGCCTCAGCCTCCCGAGTTAGCTGGGACCACAGGCACGTGCCACCACATCCGGCTAATTTTGTATTTTTAGTAGAGATGGGGTTTCTCCATGTTGGTCTGGCTGGTCTCGAAGTCCCAACCTCAGGTGATCCGATCGCCTTGGTCTCCCAAAGCACTGGGATTATAGGTGTGAGCCGCCGCACCCAGCCTTATTATACATTTCTTTAACCCAGTTTATGTAACATATTATCATTTCAACATGTGGCACTAAGCACATTGCAAGCGTTGATTAGACACCTGTGGCTACCATATTGGACAGAGTGGTTCCACACAGATTCTTACACATGCCCCTTCCAGAGCAACGTGACAGCAGGCATGAATAAGAAACAGAAGGAGCAAAAACAGCTGAGCCTCTGCCAAATCCAAGTCACATTAAGTCTTTTTTTTTCAGACAAGCTGGAGTACAATGGGGCAATCATAGCTCCCTGCAGCCTTTAACTCCCCAGTACAAGCAATCCTCCCACCTCAGCCTCCTGAGTAGCTGGGACTACAAGCACATATGATTCCACCTGACTGACCGTGCTTTTAATACCTGGATCCTTGCCAACCAAAGTGTAGTTCTTGGACCATTAGCATCACCTGGGAGCTTGTGAGAAACACAGAATCTCAGATCTCAGGCCATAACCCAAATCTACTGAATCAGAATCTGCATTTCAGAAAGATCCCAGGTGGTTCATGGGAACATTACATTATGAGAGGCACTGGCCGAGGCTAGCCTGTATGTTAGTTACTCATCTGTTTCACCCCTAGGCCAGAACCCTACAAGGGCAAGGACTGTCCTTTTCTTCACCACTCTATTTTCTGAACATCTGCTATAGAGCTTGGCATAGTAACTACCTGGACCAGATAATGAATCAAGTTCTTCTTTTCCCACCCATTCACCCACTGGGGTTTCTGTAAACTAACCCACTTCCTTTTCTCTTTTGCTCGTTTGCTTTATTTATTTATTTAAGATGGAGTCTCACTCTGTGGTCCAGGCTGGAGTGCAGTGGCGCGACCTCGGCTCACTGCAGCTTCTGCCTCCCAGGTTCCAGCGATTCTCCTGCCTCAGTCTCCCAGGTAGCTGGGATTACAGGCACATTCCATCACACCCAACTCATTTTTACATTTTTAATAGAGACAGGGTTTCATTCTGTTGGCCAGGCTGGTCTCGAACTCCTGATCTCAGGTGATCTTCCTGCCTCGGCCTTACAAAGTGCTGGGATTACAGGCATGAGCCACTGTGCCCGGCCATTCTCTTTTTCTTTATATCCTGCCTGGGAAAAAGAAAAAGAATACGTTGTGCATGACCAATTTAAAAACGCTTGCCTGTGTCCTCAACAATAGTCTGTTTCACATTAAAAGTGCAAGGCCTGACAATGCCCCGGGGTTCCTAGTGCCTTAGATAAACTCCAGCCTTTGCAGAGCTAACCCCCCGACAAAGCTGTTCGAAGCCAGGGCCAGGATTCAGCTGTGCCAGTCTGATGTTAATTTTTCACCGAAGTATTGTGTCTGAACAGAACCCATTCTGCTATTTTAGCAAGTGTAAATCTTTGGGGGCTATTCAGAAAAGGTAGCTCTGAGGAGGAGACCCAAGAAGGGACTTAGAGTTGAGACTCTAGTAGGGAAGAAGACTTGAAGATGGGGACCTTTGCTACCACATCACGATAAGAAAATGCCAGGTGCCCATATTAAACATTGGTGGGCGAATAGAAACTGGGGGATGGGAAATGTTAAACCTCCCAGTGCTGCCCCCATGGAGCCACCACTGGTATTCAGGTCTCAGGGAAGGAAACCACAAATCACCAGGAGGATGGGAGTTTGGACTTCAGTGTTGATCCCAACCAAGGTAGTAGGAATTTGCATCTCAGAACATCAGAGCTGGCTGGGAGGTGCCAGAAGTTGGGTGTTTCAGAAACACTTGTTGAAAGTTAAGTAGGGATTAGCTTGGGTTGTGATTTTGCTCATCTTTTTGATGTCACTGAGAACAGGGACCCAGGAATTCCTGGATCTTGTAATCCAGCTCCTAACACCCTCCTGTTCACTCCACCCTCCTGCCATATTTCCTTAGGGAGCTACGTGCAAGAAGCAGCAGCCAAACGGGAATCAAAACACATCTTTATTAATGGTTGAATCTGGACCTAATCATCACCAATGTAGAGCTCCCTTTAAAAAGTTAGAATATCACTTGACCTCAGGAGTTTGAGGCTGCAATGAGCTATGCTCACACCATTGCATTACAGCTGGGTGACAGAGCGAGGCCCTGTCAAAGGAGAGAGAGAGAGAAAAAAAAAGAGAGAGAGAGAAAAGAAAGTTAGATTAGAGCACTTGGTTTAGTCTGTAACCTGAACAGTCGTTCTAGTCCCATCCCGCCTCCCAGTCCATTCATATAAATATTGGAGTCTTACCATATAGACCCCAACCCAGTGGCCCACATGTAAGGCAACATGAAAGAGCTCAGGCAGGCTGTTAGATCAGAGCACTGCACAGCCTGTGACAGGGAAGAAGGGCAGAGCTACAGCCCTTGCCACACAGTGATACTAGGGACACATGGCCCAGAAAGTGTCTAGGACTTTGATGGAGCAAACTAGCACCTTCTCCTTGCAGAGGAGCTAAAAGGATAACAGGGAGAGAGTGGCCAGACATGCAATCTGAAGAGTCCTCTCTGCCTAAATAGATGAATAAAGAACCTCCCAGGCACCGTCCAACCCCTACACTTCACAGATGAGAAAACTGAGATTCCCAGTTAGAAAGAGGCTAGCCCAGGGCCACACAACAGGACCATTGGCACAGCTGGAGTGAGAACCTGGCTTTCTGATTTCTGATTGAGAGCTTGGTAGATTGGACCCAATTGACCCAACTGGTAGCTCTTCCCAATTGGACCCAGTCTT
This sequence comes from Sapajus apella, assembly GCF_009761245.1. Classification (NCBI taxonomy): domain Eukaryota; kingdom Metazoa; phylum Chordata; class Mammalia; order Primates; family Cebidae; genus Sapajus; species Sapajus apella. The sequence continues at coordinate 6,326,631 of NW_022436991.1, read as the reverse complement.
CAGGACCTATACAACTCTGTAAAATCATGAAACGAGCTTAAGTGTAATGGAACCTCCTGGAAATGGCAGCAACACTCCCATTGGCCAAAATGGGATCACATGACCATCTAGCTGCAAAGGAGTCTGGGAAAGCAGGGAATGGAATTGAGTAATTGATTGGCTTAGTGACCAACCATCATCCATAGTCTAGAGTGAGCCCACTCTTAACTGGAACAAATTCAGAGTAGACAAAGAAGTAGGGGGAATGGGTAATTTGTAGGCCACATTTTCCAGCCCAGTGATGATATTATGCTCATACTATAAAGAAAGAGCCTGATATTAGAGACCTAACACGATTTGCCTAAGGTTCCAGCTAATCAATGGTCAAATCACATTTCTGCCTGATTCCAGAGTCTGAGCTCTTAGCTACAATGGAATATTGACTCTCAGAAAGAACACAAAAAATATGGAACTTTTCAGGAGTTTAAGAATCTTACTTTGCAAAGCTATGCTAATATTCGTGAATTCATCTAGTCAAACGATACTTGAAATGTATGTACATTTTTCATTCAAAGCAACAAAAAATCATTTTTTAAACATAGAAATTTAAGACCATTCTTTCTTCACCATAGAAGCATATAGGACCATTAAGCTGTACAATTCCAGGAGGTGCCATTCATACAACAGTCTGTGTTCATAGCACCCCCTAGAGTTGTGCAGCACACAGCCTGCTCAGCCAGATATTAAATCATGCAAAATTTAACATGTTTGTCTGGTTCTTGATTTCCTCATCTGTAAAGTGAGCTGGTTGTTCTAGAAAATTTCAGAGGTTCCTTTTGAGACTGAATAGGATACTGTGACAAACTACGTGTATTCACAAGGAGAATAATAAATAGGCAAGAACATAAAAGTGTCTTATGCCTTCCCAGGAAAACTTGCTTAACAAGGTGCAGAATAGAGATGGTTCTGAAATATTCCTCATAATACAGTCTTTTCAGTTATAAACACCCTTGTTAACAATCCAGAACACTCTGGAGCTTAATTTCATCCAAAAAAGTACGTCCTTATAGTCACATAAAAGTGTTCCCTCTTCCTCATCAGACTATCAGCAAATGGGGCGTTGATCCCTGAAGGACACTATTTATGGGCAGTGCGCCTGCTAAGAATTGGCATGACCTTTTTTCCCATATCTGTCTAGTCCCCAGAGGGATAGGCCCTCTTATTACATTTTCCCAGCCGGGAGTTTAGCTCCACAGGCAACCTCCTGTCATTTGTTTGTCTGATGGGTATTATTTCTTCTAAGAATCTAATTAGGATCTTTTAAAGAGTTCAGCCTGGGAGCAAGGGAATTAAATATGACTCAGAGTACGTGCTGCCCAAAGCCAGGCGAAAAGTGAGATAATCATTCATTGATTTATTCAGATATGTATGCGGTCCACAAGCCCTGACAATGCACCTTTTTGTGTGTGTGTGCCAATCTATGCTGGGAGTTAAGGCAAGTAGACAGGAATGAAGGATCTCACTCTACCTTGGAGGAGTTTAGCCACATATTGCTGATTAATAAATTAAGCCACATATTACTTAAAGGGAAGTAATCGAACACAAGGCACACAATGTCATGTGTCCACCAAGTCCTCTTTTTTTTTGTTTGTTTGTTTTTTTTTTGAGACATAGTCTCACCCTGTCACTAGGCTGGAGTGCAGTGGTGTGATCATGGCTCAATGCAGCCTCGACTTCCCAGGCTCCGGTAATACTCCCACCTCAGCTTCCCAAGTAACTGGGACCACAGGTGCACACCAGCATGTTGAGCTAATTTTTACAGAGATGAGGTCTTGCTACGTGGCCAGGCTGGTCTTGAACCCCTGGGCTCAAGGAATCACCAGCTTGACCTCCCAAAGAGCTGAGATTAATGGCATGAGACATGGCACCTCGCCTTCAAGTTCTCTTTTGTTTTCTTCTTTTCGGACCAAAGAAAGACTACATTTCACAGCTCCCTTGCAGGGAGGTAAATGAGCTGTAGCAGAAGTGACCACTGTATTCCAGAACCCAAGTGCAGCTGTCGGCTCTCTTTTACCCTGCTTTGGGAACCAAGAATGCAGAGGCTGTGTGTATGAACATCTGTCAGCCTGAATCTCTGAGTGATCTCGTGGAACAGAGCCCCTCCACCCCCCACAACTACCCTCATTTAAACATGCAGAAGAATGAGAAATTCCCCTTTGTTTTCTTAAGTCACTGACAGTGAGGGATTAATTTACAGCATAAGATAGCCTCATCTGACTAAAAATCTTGCCTGGGTGTGGTGGCTCACACCTGTAATCCCAGTGCTTTTGGAGGCCAAGGCAGGAGGTTTGCTTGAGCCCAGGAGTTCGAGGCTGCAGTGAGCTGTGATCACACCACTACACTCCAGCCTAGGTGACAGAACAAGACCTTATCTCAAAAAAAAAAAAAAAAAAAATCTTAACCAGTTAAACTGGTTAAGATGATGGTGAAATACAAAAATTAGCCAGGCATGGTGGCACGTGTCTGTAGTCCCAGCCACTTGGGAGGCTGAGGCAGAATAATTGCTTGAACCTGGGAGGCAGAGGCTGCAGTGAGCCAAGATCAGGCCACTACACTCCCATCTGGGTGACAGAGCGAGACTCCATCTCAAAAAAATTAAAAGTTGTTTAAAAATCAGTGCAAATGGGGCCGGGCGCGGTGGCTCACGCCTGTAATCCCAGCACTTTGGGAGGCCGAGGCGGGTGGATCACGAGGTCAAGAGATCGAGACCATCCTGGTCAACATGGTGAAACCCCGTCTCTACTAAAACTACAAAAAATTAGCTGGGCATGGTGGCGCGTGCCTGTAATCCCAGCTACTCAGGAGGCTAAGGCAGGAGAATTGCCTGAACCCAGGAGGCAGAGGTTGCGGTGAGCCGAGATTGCGCCATTGCACTCCAGCCTGGGTAACAAGAGCGAAACTCCGGCTCAAAAAAAAAAAAAAAAATCAGTGCAAATGTTTTCCACATATCTACTCCGAAGGTCGTATAAGTAAAGCAAATCTGTGTGTAGGGTTGTCAGAAACAGCAGTCCTTGGGCCAAGGAAAAAATACAGCAATCCCTAGGCCAAGCCTGGAATAGACACAGAAGTTGCAAGCATGAATTTGATGTGGGCTCTGGCATCTAGCATCTCCAAGTCCAGTATAAGTCTCCAGGTATATCCCAGCCCCTGGCGTAGCGCCTGGCACTAAGCCACAGCACCATTACTGCTTGTTGCTTGGATGAGTGGATACATGATTTCATTCATTCAAGGTATACTTAATGAAGTACCTACTGAGAGCAAGGCCTTGTTAAAGGCACTATAGATGCAAACACCGTACGTTAATTACAGTGAACAAAACAGACAAAAACTTCCTGCCCTCATTATAATTATCTACCAGTACTGGGACAGGGGAAATGAAAACATAAAAAAGCGGCTGGGTACAGTGGCCCACGCCTGTATTCCCAGCACTTTGGGAGGCCGAGGTGGGCAGATCACCTGAGGTCAGGAGTTGAGACCAGCCTGGCCAGCTTGGCGAAATCCCATCTGTACTAAAAATACAAAAATTAGCCGGGCCTGGTGGCAGGTGCCTGTAGTTCCACCTACTTAGGAGGCTGACGCAGGAGAATCACTTGAACCCGGGAGGTGGAAGTTGCTGTAAGCCAAGATCACCCCACTGCACTCCAGCCTGGCTGACAGAGCGAGACTCCATCTCAAAAAAAAAAAAAAAAAAAAAAAAAAAAAACCATAAAAAAACAAATATACGGGTATCCAGATAGGGATCAGAGCTAGAGAGAAAAATGAAGCACAGGAGGAAATTTGGGAGTATGAAACAAGGTGGGCAGTGTGATTGCAATTTTAAAGGTGTCAGGGAAGGTTCAGCCAAGATCTTCAGGAAGTGAGATGTGTGTAAAAGTGAAACTGAAGGAAAAAGAAGTGCCCTGGCAGCTGTAAGTAAATATCACAGACTGGGTGGCTTACCCAGCAGACATTTATTTCTTACAGTTCTGGAGGCTAGAAGTCTGAGATCAAGGCATCAGCAGGTTTGGCTTCTCCTGAGGTCTCTCTCTGGAGCTTGCAGGTGGCCACCGTCCCGCTGTGTCCTCACACGGTTGTCCCTCGCTCCGGTGTTGTCTGAGTCCTGGTCTATTCTTATGAGAACACCAGTCATACTAGATTAAGGCCCACCCATGTGACCTCATTTTACATTAATTATCTCTTAAAGGCCCGATCTCCAAATGCAGTCACAATTCTGAGACATTGGGGTTTAAGATATCCACATAGAAATTTTAGTGGATGTAATTTAGTCCATAACAGTGAATGAATGAATGAATGAATGAATGAACCAGTCTGCTGCTTTGCTTATGGGTGAGAGAGTGAAGGCAGTCAGAGAAACATGGGACAAAAGGAACAGGGGATGAGGGGCAAGCAGCCACCTCAGGAGAAAAAGCCAGAGATTTGACATGTGTTGTTTTTCAATTCCCTCTTGGCCAATTCAAAATATGTTTTTCCCAGCTCTGACTCTTAATTATTTCTGGAAACGGTTTCACTAACTGCTGTCCTGTTAGTGATGCAGTGAAGAAATCCCTGAACTTAGAGCCAGAAGATGTGAGTTCTGCTCTGCTGGGTGATTTTGGGAAGTCACTAACCTCTCTGAGCCTCCTTTCAATGGGGATGAAAATCCCTGCCCCATCTCAGAACTGCAGGCCAAGTTCTGGGAGGTAACCAGCAGGCAGATGAGGGCTTTGTAAACAGGGAAATGTAATACAAATAAAAACCTAAGGTATTGCTGTGAAGCTTGCTATGAAAACCACTGCAGACAGCTCGTTCCTGGGGCCCTCTGGTCATTTTGAAGGGAGATTATTTATTAAACGCCAGCTTTTCCCTGGTTCTTCTCTTCAGCCCTTCAGGACAATCAGAGAGCTGAGGGAGTGCAGGACTGGGGAGAAGAAAGGCTTACAATGAAGGAAAGAGAAATAGATTCCACCTGAAGCACAGAGCTGGTGATTTTTGCCTCATCAAGGATTCTTGCTGATACTGACCAGCACCTGACATTGACATGGATGGGAGCTGACATTGATAGGCACCCTCCTCACTGGGTTCTGTGCTAAATGCTCCCCAGGTATCAACTCACTGAATTCCCATAACACCCTCTGAGGTTGGGGCTATTATCTACCTATTTTTCAGGTGAATAAACTGAGGTTCAGAAGTGTTAAGTAATTGCCCAGGGTCAATTAAGAGGCAGAATTGAGCCCAGATCTGTCAGCTACTCTTTTAACCTTGACATATACCCCCTCATCATTTCTCACAGTGTCCTGGCATTTAGTAGATACTAAAAACATGTAAGACCTCTAAATTCTCTAGTTTGAATCCCGGCTTTGGCGCTTTCCAGCTGTGTGAAGTCGGACAAGTTATTTACTTTCTCAGAGGACAAAAATCCCTGCCCTGCCCACGTGTCAACTCCAGTACTTGCCAAGTATGAGTTGAAGGCTGTTACTTAACCTCTCTGAACCTCAGTTCCTGTAGCTATAAAATAGGATAATAATAGTTGATATTCCAAGTGTAAAGCACACAGCCTAGTACCAGGTACATAGAAAGTGATCAACTGGGAGCCAGGCGCAGTGGCTCATGCCTGTAATCCCAGCACTATGGGAGGCCAAGGTGGGTAGATCACGAGGTCAGGAGTTCGAGACCAGCCTCACCAACATGATGAAATCCCATCTCTACTGAAAAAAAAGAAAAGTGGTCAACCAGGCAGCTATCAATTCAGGATAGTGAAACATGGCAACTGTACTCCATCCAGGGTAAGTAAGAAGAGCAGAGATAAAAACAGATCGGAAGGATAAATTTAAAGTGTTCATCATCTGCTCCTTTCAGAACTTAAAATCAAGAAAATAATTATCTCAGCTAAAGATGTGCAGTTTTCCTTTGACAAGAAAACAAGATATTGGGTGATGCACTGTGTTTTCCTTATTGCTTTGCCAGAAAGCTCAGAGCTAAATCTAATTCTTATTAAGAGTAACTGCATGAAGCTGGGTTTAGCCTTCCTTTATATGATATGTATTTATAAATTTCTGTTCTATTGACTTCACTGTGCCTGTAACATTTAGAGTTAACTTTAGAGAAATTGTTAAATCTCGCTGCTTGAAAAACGGGCTAGGTTAAAAATGATCAATACAGATTCTGTAGTTATAATTTAATGCACTTGAAATAAAAGTATTACCCATTACTTGAATTTTAGACAAAGATAAAAGACACAGAGGCAGGTCCAGATCTATAAACTTAGGTTAAAAAAAACTGTTTTAAAGAAAAAAATAAAAGGCAACTAGATGCCAGAGATTAATTTCAAAGTGGAATTAGTTCACATGAAGCATTTAGAGGAAAAAAAATTGCCAATCTTCCCCAGAGCTGCCCAGTCCTGTTTGCAGGCGGGGGAGTCCCCTCGGCCACACCCAGGCTGACACTTAACTTTTTTGAGTCCCGGCTCTCAGAGGAACAGAGGCCTGCTCCATTTTCCCATGCCGGGAGCGATTTCCTGTTTATCTTTCCACTTGCACAAGATGTGAATCCGGGGCAGAAGCCAAGATAATGAGAAGTATTTCTGCACGCCAGTTCGATGTTAAACATGCAGGGAATGGAGGAAGTTTACATGTACATCAAATTTAGTCATGTCCCGTTGTCTGCGGTATCCACTTACATCCAAATGTTATATTTTTTTTCCATTTTTTTTTGAAATGGAGTCTTGCTCTGTTGCCCAGTCTGGAGTGCAATGGTGTGATCTCAGCTCACCACAACCTCTGCTTCCCTGGTTCAAGCGGTTCTCATGCCTCAGCCTCCCAAGTAGCTGGGATTACAGGCGAATGCCATCACACCCGGCTCATTTTTGTACCTTTTTTTTTCTTTTTATAGCCCACAACGAACATATAATTTTTGTACTTTTAATAGAGACAGTGTTTCACCATGTTGGCCAGGCTGGTCTCGAACTCCTGACCTCAAGTGATCCACCCACCTCAGCCTCCCAAAGTGCTAGGATTATAGGCCTGAGCCACAGCGCCTCGCTGGTAGTCTTTCCAAATACTGTAGACCATGGGTGTCCAGTCTTTTGGCTTCCTTGTGTCACACTGGAAGAAGAATTGTCTTGGGTCACACATAAAATATACAATTACTAATGATAGCTGATGAGCTAAAAAAAAAATTTAAAAACTTAACGATATTTTTAAGAAAGTTTCCTAATTTGTGTTCGGCCACATTCAAAGCCATCCTGGGCCGCATGCAGCCCACCGGCTGTGGGTTGGACAAGCCTGGTGTAGACTGTTACAAGGGTTCTCATTCTGGCAATGGTGTAATGGCCAAAAGATTGGAAATATAAAATTAATCGATGGGAACTGGTAAAATGATACACCCACGTGACGGGAAAGAATGCAGGGGCATTTGCAAAGAAAGAGGACAAAACCACCTTGGAAAATAGTTTGCAGTATCTAAAAGCTGAACACAGCCTGCGGTTTCTCCAGTACTCTAAGAACAAATCCCAAAGTCCCTCAAGCCGTGTACAACAGGATTTCCCAAGCTAGGCACTGCTGACACCTGGGGCCAGATTCTTCTTTGTTGTGGGGGTTGTCCTGAGCCTCATAGAATGTTTCAAAGCCTCCGCCCATAAGATGCCAGTGGCACTCCTCTGCAAGTTGGGACAACCGAAAACGTCTCCGGGCGTTGCCAAAATGTCACTACTTGCAACAATATCCATAAGTCTCCTAAAATAGTGCTTAACCAAAGAAGCTAGACGCACACACAAAGAGTACATATTTATAAATCCATTTCGGTTGAGGGACAGGAGCGACAGGCAGGGGGCTTCTGGAATAAAAGTAATATTCTGTTTTTGGATTTAAATAGTGATTACTCAAGTATTTCTCACACTGTAAAAGTTCACCGTGCTATGCAATTTTCTATAATTATGATTCAATAAAATGGTTTAAAAAACGAGGCATATTGAGACAGCTAGATACGGAAAGATATCCAATATGTATACGTGGCAGGGAAAAAAAAAGGAAGTTGATTGTGTACTGTAATTCCCTTTGTGTTTGTAAGGGATGTATCAGAGCATCCAGGAAGCACACACGCTTGCTGATGGGAGAGTCTGCTGTCAATCACTGCTGAGTGCCCAGCCCTCATGAATAGATGCAGAGTTGCCCAGACCCTATGACTCAGCACGTCTGGTCACCAAGGATATGTCCTAGAGAGGCTCCTGCCCATTGCCCAAGGGCACATGTGCAGGAAGGCTCCCTGCGGTGTTGCCAGAATATCAACTGAGGCTCAGAGGGGTTAAGTGTCTTGCTAAAGATCACACGGCATGAATAGGAAAGCCAGGAGCTGAGCCCAGTTTTATTTAAACCCAGAGCTTGAGCTCCTGACCACCATACCTTATGACTGCTACCTCGGGTCCCTGCTGTGCACTGGGTGGGTGGGTGGTATAGACGGGAACTGCTTGGCCAGCAGGCTCAAATGGCATCCAAAGATCACTCCCTCCATACTTAACTAATGAAAAGTTTCTGGGCACAGCATGGGCCTCCTCAATTCTCGGGGCACACTGGAGCACACAGGCCCTTTCTTCTACCATCCCTTACTCTTGTCAACCCTTGGGTCCCTCTCCTGCCCCCCACCCAAGGTCTCCCTTCATAGCAGTCAGAGTTCACATCTGGATGAGGAAAGGGAGTTTTCCATCTTCAGGGTAGAAAGAGGGAGGCGATGCAGCCTTTCCAGTGACCTCCAAAACCAGGCTGTGCAGACTGATTTAGTTTAGGCTCCCCAAGAAGCAGACCCTGAAACAGGGGTTGGGGTGTGAGTAGTTTATTTGCGTAGTGATTCCAGGAAACACCGGGAGGGAGGGGACAGTAAGAGACAGGGACGGGAAGGCAGCCAAGAAAGGGTGTGTCCCCAGGCATGTTCCTACAGTTGGGGGCAACTGAGGTTCAGTTCTGCTGGGGCCAGGGCAAAGCATGCATCCCAGAGCTGTCCCATGGGAAAGGCAAAGAAGCTGGGTGTTTATCCCCTAGTCCCATCGTGGTTGGTTAAGTGCTGCTCCCTGGGGCTCAAACACTCCAGCAATGTCTGCCTTGTCCCGCGTATGGGTGGAACGTCCTGTCAGAGACAGATAAAAACCCCTGGGCCTGAGCTGCAGGTGTTTATGAGAGGCTGCCTTCAGAGTGAGGAGGTGAGTGTGGCATGGATCCACAGGCTGCAGAGGAGGGACCTCTGCCATCATCTGTGTCTGTCTCTTTCCCAGCCTTGAATTATACCACAGGTTGCTCTTCTTTGATTGCTACCTTGGGGAAATGAAAACGCAAAGGAAAAGAAACCCACGTTCCCATATACTGTGGGTTAACGTGGCATCCTCCCAAACTCCACAGTGGGCCCAGCAGCCCCCTCCCTTAGCCCCAGCACAGTGGGGGACTAATGGTGACAGCAAGCTCAGGCTTGACGTACCCAGAGCCCTTGCAAGAGGAAGCCAAGGGTGCCTCTTGCCTTTGGGAAGGGAGAAGCTGTGAGTTGATTGAAGTGATCAAAGGCACTTCCATCCTTTACAGATGCAACAAGCTGCTAACACTTTCCAAGAGGGATTAAACAAATGAATATCGGAAACTCTGTGCCTGGGCGGAAAAGAAAAGTCACCCACAGGCATGAATACACACACCCTAGAAACTCTTGCTAGCATCTGAGCTGTTCCCTTGCTTTCTCTCCTTCTGGTTTTGGGTCAACCAAGAGAAAAGGCAAATTCCTTTCCATTCTGGGAATGATGGTGATAGTGATAATACTAGCAACAATGATAGCAGTAGCCATCACTCCCGAGACTTGTAAATATCACTTTACATCTAGCAACTCATGTTCCCAAAATGCCTAGCAAGGGGGTCGAGCGCAGTGGTTCATGCCTGTAATCCCAGCTCTTTGGGAGGCCCAGGCAGGCAGATCACTTGAGGTCACAAGTTCGAGACCAGTCTGACCAACATGGTGAAACTCTGTCTCTACTAAAAATACAAAAATTAGTCAGTTGTGGTGGTTCACGCCTGTAATCCCAGCTACCCTGGAGGCTGAGGCAGGAGGACCACTTGAGCCTGGGAGGTGGAGGTTGTAGTGAACCAAGATTGTGCCATTGCACTACAGCCTGGGTGACAGAGTGACCCATGGTCACCCTTTTTTCTTTCTCAAAAAAAGAAAAAAACCTGGGCACGGTGGCTCCTGCCTGTAATCCCAGCAGTTTGGGAGGCCAAGGCGGGCAGATTACCTGAGGTCGGGGGTCTGAGACCGGCCTGACCAACATGGAGAAACCCTATCTCTACTAAAAATACAAAATTAGCCAGGCGTGGTGGCGCATGCCTGTAATTCCAGCTTCTCAGGAGGCTGAGGCAGGAGAATTGCTTGAACCTAGGAGATGGAAGTTGCGGTGAGCCCAGATGATGCCATTGCACTCCAGCCTGGGCAAGAAGAACGAAAATCCATCTCAAAAAGAAAAGAAAACCCTAACAAGGAGACTGTAAATTAGCCCTATTTTGTCAGTGAGGAAACTGAGGCTCAGAGAAGATGGGTAGGGGGTCACCAACTCAAATGCCTACAGGGGCAGGCAGACAAGCTAAACCAGCAAGTTGGGTGGATATCACATATGGACTGTGATTCAGGAGGACTGTGGGGACTGGAGACAGGGCAGGAATCCCCTCCTGGAGCCCCAGCCTTGCCATTGCCACATGGGAATATGGGCACAGTGTGACTGATCTTATTTTTCAAGTGAAGACAGAAAACTGGATTTGAGTATGACATTTTCCCAGTTGTAAGCAGCTGAAATGAGTTAGAATTAGGTCCCTCTGATTATAACAAAATAACAAGGTTATATAAGATAAAAGTTTCTTTCACACATCAAAAAGAAGTTGGAGGCTGGGCATGGTGGCTCACACCTATAATTCCAGCAATTTGGGAGGCCAAGGCAGGTGGATGATTTGAGGTCAGAAGTTCAAGACCAGCTTGGCCAACATGGTGAAAAACAGTCTCCACTAAAAATACAAAAATTAGCTGGTCATGATGGTGGGCACCTGCAACCCAGCTACTCAAGAGGCTGAGGCAGGAGAATTGCTTGAATCCAGGAGGTGGAGGTTGCAGTGAACTGAGATCGCACCACCGCACTCCAGCCTGGGTAACAGAGCAAGACTCCATCTCAAAATAAATAAATAAGAAGTTGCAGGCTGGGCACTGTGGCTCACACCTATAATCCCAGCACTTTGGGAGGCCAAAGAAGGGGATCATTTGAGGCTAGTTGTTCAAGACCATCCTGGACAACATAGTGAGACGCCATCTTTACAAAAAAAATTTTTTTAATTAGCTGGGTGTGGCAGTGTGCGCCTGTAGTCCCAGCTACTTTGGAGGCTGAGGTAGGAGGATTGCTTGAGCCCAGGAGTCTGAGGCTGCAGCAAGCTATGATGGAGCCACATTTTAACATAATCACCTCTTTAAAGGCCTTACTTCCAAATATGATTACATTCTAAGACTCTGGGGCTCAGGACTTCAATATACAAATTGCTAATTAAGCCCATAAGACTGTCCATCTTCCCAACTCACCTAAAACCTCAATGGTAGAATTTATGTCTGATCCAAGAAACTAGTGTTTTTTATAGCTGAGCACATGTACCACTTATGGAACATGTGACATACATGTTTTAGGTTAGTATTTAATGTATTAGAAAAGTATGTATAATTAGCACATTAAACCAATAATTTCACAGATACTGTTTGGAATAAGGCTAAAAACAAAAAAACAAGCAACTATCTTAGTCCATGTGATCTGCTATCACAAGATACCCTAAACCGGATAGCTTATAAACACAGAAATGTATTTCTCGGCCAGGAACAGTGACTCACGCCTGTAATTCCAGCATTTTGGGAAGCCAAGGTGGGTGGATCACCTGAGGTCAGGAGTTCGAGACCAGCCTGGCCAACATGGTGAAACCCCATCTCTACTAAAAATTCAAAAATGAGCCAGGCATAGTGATGCATACCTGTAATCCCAGCTACTGGGGAGGCTGAGGCAGGAGAATGGGAGGCGGAGATTGCAGTGAGCTGAGCTCACGCCATTGCACCTAAGGTCAGGAGTTTGAGACCAGCCTGGCCAACATGATGAAACCCCGTCTCTACTAAAAATACAAAACTTAGTCGGGCATGGTGATGGACACCTGTAATCCTAGCTACTTGGGAGGCTAAGCCAGGAGAATTGCTTGAACCTGGGAGGCGGAGGTTGCAGTGAGCCAAGATCACACCACTGCACTCCAGCCTGGGCAACAGAGTGAGACTCTGTCTCAAAAAATAAAAATTAAAATAAAAAAAGAAGAAGGAGTAAACAAATTATCTTGCAGGAGTTACGGTGAAGTCGCAAAGATGCTCCCTAAGGGCTGGAGTTGGGGAAACCCAGCACGAAGAACCAGCTCTGAGGTCACATGACCCTGAACTCCTTTTCTGGAGCTCCTGCTCATTGGCTATATGACCTTGGGCAAGTCACTCAACCTTTCAGAACCTCAATTCCTCAGCTATATACTGAGGATTCTAAATACTCCAGCCTCGCATGGCTGTTCCCAGTATCACATCAGCCTTATAAAGAGAACATGCCTGCGGCACCAGATAACTGAGACATCAGTCCTGGCTCTGCTATTTCCTGGCTGTGTGACCTGGGGGAAGTTACTTTACCTCTCGGAGCCTGCTTCCTCTTCTGTAAGAGCATTAGGGTACCTAACTCCCAGGAGGGTCACAGGATTCAATGAGTTAACTTCATCTTTTGAGTGTTGCCTGGTGGTAGTGAATGTTCAATCGACATCATTTTATTAGTCACCCCAAGCATGGCTTTGATAAGCTGAACTGATCCCTTCAAGGGGCCTTGATCGTGGCATTACCCAGCTCTAGGCTAAGGCTGATGTCAGATTGCTAAATTGGAAGTCTACATCCTACCATTGTCCCCAGCACCCACTGTCTCAAGGCAGGGAGATGAGGTCATGGGAATTGATGTTTTTGTCCTGAAGGGTTAGGCCAGGGAGGATGGGCAGCCCCTCTCTCCCACTCCTGGTTGCTAAATGGAAGAGCTTTGGACTGAGTTCCTAAGGGTGTCCAAAGATCTTTCCTTCTTTCCCAGACATTTCTGAATACTTGAACTTTTTACAGTGAGCATATATCACTTCTGTGATAAACAAACAAACAAACAAGAAAGCTATTTTCATTTTTGCAAAACCAATCCAAGGCTGAGTCACACCCTCCTAGATTCCCAGAGTCACTTTCTGACCTATCTGGGTCACTTGTTCATTGGCCTGGCTTTCTCTAAAAATAATCTAATGGAACTAGGAGCCTCTTTTACAGTTCTTTTATCTGTAACGTGCTCTGACTCTAAAGAGGAAGTAACATTAGCCACCTCCCAAGCCCAAGCAAGCCACAGACTGTAAAGTATGCAGCACCTCGCCAAGCGCACAATGAGTCCTCAGTAAATGGTACCTTTATTATTAATGAGAGTTAATTATGTTCTATGCCGGATACCTTGTATGCTCTTATTTTAACCCACACAACAACCCAAGGAGGCTCTATTACCATTCCCATTTTACAGATAAGAAAACTGAAGCTCAGGGTGGTGAGGGGACTTCCCCAAGGTTCCGAAGTCAAACCATATTGCGTTTTCTGTCTGCCATGTTCTTTCCCCTGATTTCCCACAGTCCGAATTCAGTCTGATGTCACCTTGATGGGCAGCTTCTCTCATCTGTTCCTTCCCTGAGCAGTTCCTCCTTTGGCCAATTTTCTCCTCTTACCTGGCTGAGGGCTCGTTGCCCCGGCCTCACACTGGAACCACCTGGTGAGCTTTGAAAACTCCCCATGCCCCAGCTGCACCCTAATCAATTACATCAGAATCTCTCGGGGCGTGACAAGCGTATAATACTAGGTGCCCAGTAAGAGTGTTCATTAACACCACTCGGGGGATTCCAATGTGCAGCCAAGATTGCAAACAGGTGTTTTAGAGTTATTTGTGGGCCTGTCTTTACTTTCTTACAAAATGGGCCAAACTGTGACCAACTGTCCATTTTGCCCAGGACTGAAGGGGCTCCAAGGACATGGGACTTCCAGTGCTAAAACCTGGAATGTGCTGGGAAGACTGAGACCCCACTGTCACCTTGGCCAAAGTTAGGATCCCTTGGAAGCAAAAACCAATGTCTCCAGGTGCCAGGTCAGTAACTATAAATGTGGAGTCGCTGGTGGAAGGCAATAGGAGACAGTGTTTAAGGACGGATAAAGATTGTGTGTCGGCTGGGCATGGTGGCTCACGCCTGTAATTCCAGCACTTTGGGAGGCCGACGAGGGCAGATCACAAGGTCAGGAGATCAAGACCAGCCTGGCCAACATGGTGAAACCCCGTCTCTACTAAAAAAAAAAATACCAAAAAATTAGCTGGGAGTGGTGGCACATGCCTGTAGTCCCAATTACTCAGGAGCCTGAGGCAGGAGAATCGCTTGAACCCGGAAGGCAGAGGTTGCAGTGAGCTAGGATGACACCACTGCACTCCAGCCTGTATGACAGAGCAAGACTCCATTCCCCCCCCCACCCCACCCCCAAACAAAAGAGTGTGAGTCCTGCCTGGAGCCTTCAAACAGAAGTTTTTTTGTTTTTTGTTTTTTTGTTTTTCCGGGGGACACAAAGCTATGAATAGGATTTATTGTACATGTTCAAAAAGTTAGAAGAGCTAAAAAAAGAAAAAAAAAGTTAGACGAGAGGATTTTGAACGTTCCCAACACAAAGAACGGATGCATGTTTGAGGTGATGGATATGTTAATGACCCTGATTTGATCATTATGCATTGTATACCTGTATCAAAATAACACTCTCTACTCCATGAATATGTAAAATTATTACATGCCAACTCAAAATACAAGGAAATAAATGCAATTGAAGTAAACGTAACAACAGCACTGTGCCATCGATCTAGACCCACTTGTTTCGAACTTTCTGCAGACCACCTTCAACTTCCACCGACAGCCCCCAGAAGAGTCATCTTCCTGCAGTAGAGTCTCGGTGGACCTGGTTCTCAAGCCTAGCTGCACATGAGAATCATCTGCGAGCTTTAAAATCCTGATCTGCAGGTCCCAGCCCATGCCAATTGAGTCTTAGTCTCTGGGGTGGGATACCAGCATCAGTTTTTTATTATTGTTATCATTTTATTTATCTCTGATTTTTTTGAGACAGGGTCTCTGTCACCCAAGCTGGCATGCAGTAATATGATGATATGGTTTGGCTGTGTCCCCACCCAAATTTCATCGTGAAGTTCCCATAATCCCCATGTGTCATGGGAGGGACCCAGTGAGAGGTAATTGAATCACGGGAGTGGTATCTCCCATGCTGTTCTTGTGATAGTGAATGAGTTCTCCCAAGATCTGATGGTTTTATAAGGGGCTTTTCCTCCTTCGCTTGGCACTACAGCCTCTGATAAAAATTAGAACCAAAGAGGTGCTTCCAACACATTCATTCACTGGGCACCACTGAGCCTCTGAATGCTGGGAGGTCAGCCTGCACTGCCAGCTGAATGGCTGCTCTGCTGTGTGACTCTGGGCAACAGACTTCACTTTTCTGTGCCTCAGTGATGTCCTCTGCATCTAACGTCAATAAGGAAGTGAACGCTGAGGCACCTGAGTCTCAAGTCCCATGGCTATTCCAAGGGGAACTGGAGATCCAGGGTTCCACTCCTAGGGACCTTGGCAGTGGAGGGAGACTTAGTACCATGGCAGGAAACCAGTGGGGAGTTCCACATGAGGGTGGAGGGGTTGTATGTGAGGGTGTGCATGCCAGAAGTATGTGTGTACACGCAGTGGAGAGTGATATGTGAATGTATGTACATATGTGAACTTGCATGAGAATTCGGTGCACATATGAAGATGGGCACATGTGACCATCTAAGTGCACATGTGTATGGGCATCGTGGAAGTGCATGTGCTGGATTTGTGCATAATGTGTGAATATGTATGCATGTGCCTATGTGTGTGAGTGTGTATGAGTGTATCTGTGTGTGTGTTACCAGCTGGGTGTTGGTGGCCAAGGTATTTTGATCTTTGGTGGCTCGGTTTTCCCATCTGCTAGAATGAAGATAGTAGCAGTCCTCGCCATAGCGGATAAAAGATGGCCGCAAATTCATGCCACTGCTGCCATGGAGAGGCAGAGCCAGTATTCCTTCCCCCGGAATCTGGCTGAACCTATAATTTGTTCTAGCAGAATCTGGGCCTTAAGAGATTTGCAGTTCCTCATCTGCAAGAGTGGAATATTTTTCTTGGAACCTAGTGGCCATGTCATGAGAAGCTACAGCCAAGGGGTGTAGCCACTTGGGGCAAACCGAGGCGTGTGGTCATCAGCCCCAGGTGAGCTTGCAGCTCATGACAGCCACCAACCGCCCACCGTGGGACGGAGGCCCACTGGATGGATGGTGCATCGCAGTTGAACCTCAGATGACTGCAGTCCCAGCCAATATCACCAGGAGCAGAACTGCCCAGCTGAGCTCAACCAACATGCAAAATTGTGAGAGAGAATGATGGCGGTGGTGGCTTTTAAGCCACTAAATTTTATAGAGTGGAGGGTTACGCAGCAACAGATAACTGGTACCTCATAAAATTTTACGCCCTTAGAACAGATATTGGCAAGCTTTTTCTGTAAAGGGCCAGATAGTAAATATTTCAGGTTTTGCGAGGCTTACGGTCATCGTCACAGCCACCCAATCTGCTGTTGTAGTGCACAAGCAGCCGCAGATAATACTGTATGTTAATGAGTGAGTGGAGCTGTGTTCCAATAAAACTTTATTTACACAAAGAGGCTGCAGGCAGGATTTGGTCCATGGTCCACAGTTTGCCCTGACCTAGGATAATGTCTGGAACACAGTAAGTGCTATACAAGTGTTAGCCGTGTGTGTGAGCTCACACGCATGTATGTCTATGCGTGCATGTGTGCACATGCGGGTCTACATGGGAAGCATGCCTCTGAATGTGTGTTGTGTCTGTGCAAAGGATCTGTTTAGCCCTTCTATAAAAACCAAACAACAAGCTTGTACCAACCAACATTTCAACACGGCTACCCCAAGACTTCCTGCTACTATTCCGGCGAGAAAGGGAAGCTTCGGGAAAAGCCAAGAGAAGAAAGAGCTGATGTGTCTCTGTCATTTTCATCTGCGTTAAGATTGGAGGGAAGCCATCATTGGTGGCTGTGCTACTGTAGGGCAGGCCGCCCACACCTTCCCATCTGCTGAAAGGATGAAGTCAGTCCTTTGAGGGGAGAAGGGGAGGAGAGGGGACTCTGTAAAAATGAAAAAGGAAGCTTTTTAGGAGCTTTGAAGGAGGGGTTGGGGCAGAGGGAGAACGATCTCCCGCTCCTGCTCCTCGTGGCTTTTCCAGGCAACCCGTAAACATCTGCTTGCTTGTTTCATTTTGATCGCCTGCTGTGGGTCTTCTGAGGGCCTACTTCCTGTATGACTAATTTCCTTGGCTGGCTTTGCAAAGGCCAAGGAAATGCGGTGAGCGTTAATTTTGGAGACAGCAGATGAGGGTTCAAATCTGTTTGTACTTCTTTACTAAATGCCCTAGGGGCATATGATCTCATCCCTCTGAGCCTCAGTTTCCACATCTGTAAATTGGAGCTCCTATTATATAATAGCATCACCTCCTAGGACTATTGCAGTGATCAAAGCAGAACCCCGTGT
Source organism: Sapajus apella (assembly GCF_009761245.1). Taxonomy (NCBI): domain Eukaryota; kingdom Metazoa; phylum Chordata; class Mammalia; order Primates; family Cebidae; genus Sapajus; species Sapajus apella. The sequence continues at coordinate 6,308,900 of NW_022436991.1, read as the reverse complement.
GTCCAGCAATTGTCACAGAGCTTCACTCAGTAAGTGCTCCTGAAGGTGACACCCTGAAACAGACCTCCCCAGACTAGTGTGCTGGACTTCAAGATTTCAGGGAAGCCTTCCCTAATTCCCCCAGGCTGCGCTAGGTCCCTTTGACTTAAAACCAGTGTCATAAAAACTGGTTTCTTTCCTTCAAAACATTTACCTCTGCTAGTTTTGGTGTTTGTTTGTTTTTTGAGACAGGGTCTCACCACTCTGTCACTCAGATTGGAGTGCTGTGGCACAATCATGGCTCACTGCAGCCTCAGCCGCCTAGGTTCGGGTGATTCTCCCACCTTGGCCTCCCAAGTAGCTGTGACTACAGCTGTGTGCCACAGGGTCCAGCCAATTTTTGTATTTCTTGTAGAGACGGGGTTTCACCATGTTGTCCAGGCTGGTCTTGAATTCTTGGGCTCAAGCGATCCCTGTGCCAGCACAGGCCCTGGCACATAGTTGGCACTCAATCATTATTCAGGCTCCCGATGGGGTCTTCCAAACTGGGGTTATGATAAGCGCTGTCTTCAGCAACCTGGTGTTACCTCGGCAAAAATCCATACAAGTCTGCAGCAACCTCAATTCTTGCCTCCTCAAATGAAAGAATTCAACTGAGGAGCACAAGGGAGAAGGAGAGGCCAAGGCAAGTTTCAGAGCAGGAGTGAAAGTTTATTAAAAAACTTTAGAACCGGAATGAAAGGAAATACAGTACACTTGGGGGAGGGCCAAGTATGTATGAAGTCCTAAGTCAAAGATCACTGCACTAGTCCTGGGAGGTGATACTTGATCTTCCAAGTGCCCCGTTTCACCTGTGACTGAGGGTTTATATGTTGGCAGACTTCCAGGGTCTCGAATCCCCTCTCCCCTGATTCTTCCCTTGGAGTGGGCTATCCGGATGTGCAGTGGCCTGCCAACACTTGTGGGGGCGGTGGCCGGTGGTGGATGCGCAGTGTACTTACTGGAGTTGTATGAGGTGTTCTTCCTTTACCAGCCTAATGTCTCTAGAAGGACATATACCAGTTAAACTCTGCCATTTTGCTTCTTTTTTTTTTTTTGAGACGGAGTTTCACTCATGATGTTACCCAGGCTGGAGTGCAATGGCGCGATCTCGGCTCACTGCAACCTCCGCCTCCTGGGTTCAGACAATTCTCCTGCCTCAGCCTCCTGAGTAGCTGGGATTACAGGCACGCACCACCATGCCCAGCTCATTTTTTGTATTTTTAGTAGAGATGGGGTTTCACCATGTTGACCAGGATGGTCTCGATCTCTTGACTTCGTGATCCACCCGCCTCAGCCTCCCAAAGTGCTGGGATTACAGGCTTGAGCCACCGCGCCCGGCCCCATTTTGCTTCTTAAAGCTTATGCTTGAGCCCATGCATCCAACTCCTAAGATCTAATGGGGAAGCTGCTGATCACCGTTTCATGGTCTTGTCTTGTCTTGACTTTTCTTTAATTTTCATTTCTTTTCCTTTCCTTATGTTTTCTTTTCTTTTTTGAGATTCACTCTTAGTGCAGTGGCGTGATCTGAACTCAGTGCAACCTCCACCTCCCAGGTTCAACCGATTCTCCTGCCTTAGCCTCCCCAGTAACTAGAATTAAAGGCACCCACCATCACACCTGGCTAATTTTTTGTATTTTTAGTAGAGACAGGGTTTCACCACATTGGCCAGGGTGGTCTCGAACTCCTGACCTCGAGTGATCCACCCGCCTCCTTAACGCATGGCTTTTATTGCCCCTGTAAGATGGTGCACACAGCCCTTCTGCTCCCCGCCCATTGGTGAACCAGTCACTTGGCCCTGCCTAAGTGCTGGGGACTGGGAGATAGAGGGTTACTCATGCATATTCAGCATGTGGAAGGGGAGAGCTTAGACTCTGGCTGCTCCCATGAGGCTGGTTTAGTGAGAGGAAGCCCAAATGCACTTTCAAGCCTTGCAAATTGGAGATCCATACTAATTAGACTGCTTTTGAAAACCAGGTATTTATCAGAGAAAAAAGAATCATCACAGGTCTTCTGCTTAAAATACGGAGCAGGATTTCTAGTCCTCAGTTTCTCGCCATGCCAGGTCCTGACGTTTTCTCGCCTCCAAATGCCAAAGCCATTTGTCTCCAAGGCTGAAACATGTTTTAATGGCTTCATTTTGATAAGGACGACAGTTGCCCATCCGAGGCATAGCTGCTACTTTGAGGAGACTAATGATTGAATAAACCATGAAGATAAAAATCGTTTGAGAGATTTGGCTCTCAAAAGCTTTTAGCCTGGGCCTGCCATGCAGTAGGACTCCTAGGGGTCTTTTTTTCTGGCTTCATTAGAAGGTGCCTTGGTGGACTTTATTTTTTTAAGTGCCAGCTGAGTCACTACACCTAAAGATGAGTGGGGGAGAGAGACTGAGATAATGTTGAAAAAAACCATTGAATATTCATGAAAAGAGCCAGCATTTTGTAAAGACGGGCTGTATCTGACTATATGTTATCTGCAGGCTATAAGATTAAAAGAAGGGGGGCAGCCAGATATGGTGACTCACACCTGTAATCCTAGCACTTTGGGTGGATTCAGTGGAGGGTCCCTTGAGGCCAGGAATTTGAGAACAGTATGGCAACAGGGTGAGATCCTGTCTTAAAAAAAAAAAAGCCAGGCATTGTGGCATGTACCTGGAGTCCCAGTTACTCAGCTGAGGATCACTTGAGCCCAGGAGTTCAGGCTGCCCCACTACACTCCAGGCTGGGCAACAGCACAAGACTCTGTTTCTGAAAAAAAAAAAAAAAAAAAAAAAAGAAGAAAAGAAAGAAAGAAAGAAAGAAA
>NW_022436991.1:6227719-6305979 GCF_009761245.1 Sapajus apella | reverse complement strand
GAAGGAAGGAAGGAAGGAAGAAGAAAGGAAGGAAGGAAGGAAGGAAGAAGAAAGGAAGGAAGGAAGGAAGGAAGGAAGGAAGGAAGGAGGGAAGGAAGGAAGGAAGGAAGGAAGGAAAAGAAAGAAGGAAAGAAAGAAAGAAGGAAAGAAAGAAAGAAAGAGTGGTCAGGCACGGTAGCTCATGCCTGTAATCCCATCACTTTTGGAGGCCGAGGCTGGCAGATCATGACATCAAGAGATCAAGACCAGACTGGCCAGCATGGTGAAACCCCATCTCTACTAAAAATACAAAAATTAGCTGGGTGTGGTGGCACATGCCGGTAGTCCCAGCTCCTTTGGAGGCTGAGGCAGGAGAATCACTTGAACCGGGAGGCGGAATTTGCAGTGAGCCGAGATGGCGCTACTACACTCCAGCCTGGCGACAGAGTGAGACTCTGTCTCAAAAAAAAAAAGAAAGAAAGAAAAAAGAAGAGAAAAGAATGAGGTGAACAGGCAAGGGCACTGTCCCTCTGAATATTGAGACATTTCATTAACTAGAAGTTTCAGGATGACTCTGATGCCTCTATTTTGTTTAACTGTTTCCTTCTCCTTGGGGTTGAAGAAAAAGGGAACTGCCATGCAACAAACCTCACACACACCAGCTGATGATTCCACAATATCTGCTGGAGAGACTGCAGGTCCTCTACTGAGTACTGAGGTTCCAGAAGGGCCATCTGACCTAGGTCACTGGCTCACAACCCAGCTGCACTCTAAAATTGTTTATAGCTCCCATGCCTCAGCTGCATCCTCATAAGTTCTAACCTCCCTGGTCCTGGGTGGGGTCCCAAGCACGAGTATTTTTACAAAGCCCCTCACCCATCGTTATGAAGCCAGGATTGAGAACCACTAGCCTAAGCTTTCTGCCCAGGAACTCAAGCAATGAAAATCAGATTGGGGAGAAAGATGACACGCTCTAGAAGTAAGAATGAGATAAGCATGTGGTTGATGCTCTCACTGGATGCTCTGCCTTCTGGGGATGCACCTATAATAAAAAGTCACAACCGCAGACTCATTCACAGTCCTGCGGGGAAGGAAGTTTGGTGACAGGGAGACATCCAGCAGAGTGCCTAAGAGTGATTCCTTCTTAAGAAATGGATTCATCTTCCTGTGGTTCCAAAAATGCTGGTGCACCCCTAAGAGAACACAACCAACATTTAGATAACACTTCTCAATTTCTCCACTTTATGTTCTGATTCTTCCAAGGAACCCATAAAAGGAGAGATTATCTCCTTGATTTTGCAAATGACAGGACTGATGTCCAGACAGGTTAATTGATTTTCCCAGAAGAATATACCCAGTGATTGGTGGAGCTGAGACTTCAATCATAACATTTATGGGGCATTTACTAAATCCTAAAACTTAGGCAAGTATTAATTATTTAATTACAGAACAGTAAATTATCTAATTACTTCTCACTTCTTTTTTTTCCCCTCTTTATTGCAAACTTCTCACCTCTTTGACAGAATCTTCAGCTATGTGTTTGTGGTATTTCCCTGGCAGATTTTTTTTTTTGAGATGGAGTCTCACTCTGTCACCCAGGCTAGATAGAGCGCAGTGGCGCGATCTCGGCTCACTGCAACCTCCACTGCCCAGGTTCAAAGCATTCTCCTGTCTCAGCCTCCTGAGAAGCTGGGACTACAGGTGGGTGCCACTATGCCCAGCTAATTTTTGTATTTTAGTAGAGACAGGGTTTGCCAGGTTGGTCAGGCTGGTCTCAAACTCCTGACCTCAGGAGATCCACCCGCTTCAGCCTCCCAAAGTGCTGGGATTACAGGTGTGAGCCACCATGCCCAGCCTCTGACAGACTCTTATTTACCCACTATACTCATTCTTTCTTCATCTACTATTCAGGGCTGCTGTATGCCATGTGCCAGGCTAGTTTTCCCAGCTTGCCTTGCAGCTAAGAATGGTCATGTGACATCATTCTGGCCAATGAGAGGTCAGAGGAAGTCTACTGAGTTCCTAATCCAACAGTCCCCAACCTTCTTGGCACCAGGGACCCGTTTCCTGGAAGACAATCTTTTCATGGGCTGGGTGTGGGGGAAGGATGGTTTTTGGATGATTCAAGTACATTACATTTATCGTGCACTTTTTTTCTCTTATTACATTGTAATACAGAATGAAATAATTTTACAACTTGTCATAACGTAGAATCAATGGGAGTCCTAAGCCTGTTTTCTTACAACTAGATGGTGTCATCTTGTGGTGATGGGAGCAGTGACATCATCAGGCATTACAGTCTCATAAGGAGCATGCAACCTAAATCCCTCACATGTGCAGTTCACAACAGGGTTCGTGCTCCTATGAGAAGCTAATGTGAGGCCGGGTGCGGTGGCTCACTCCTGTAATCCCAGCACTTTGGGAGGCCCAGGCGGGTGGATCACAAGGTCAAGAGATCAAGACCATCCTGGTCAACATGGTGAAACCCCGTCTCTACTAAAACTACAAAAAATTAGCTGGGCATGGTGGCGCATGCCTGTAGTCCCAGCTACTCAGGAGGCTGAGGCAGGAGAATTGCCTGAACCCAGGAGGCGGAGGTTGCGGTGAGCCGAGATCGCGCCATTGCACTCCAGCCTGGGTAACGAGAGCGAAACTCCGTCTCAAAAAAAAAAAAAAAAAAAAAGAGAAGCTAATGTGGCTGATGATCTGACAGGAGGCGGAGCTCAGGTGGTCATGCCAGAGATGGGAAGCAGCTGTAAACACTGATGACGTTGCACTCAGTTGCCTGGGCAGTCCTGTTTTTAACAAGCCATGGACTGGTACTGGCCCATGGCCCAGGGACTGGGGACCCCTGCCCTAATTCCCTTTCCTCCCTTCTTTAAACAGTGTTAAGGGAGGTGGGATCTAGACACGACAAGCATGAGGATACAAAGCAAAAACACCCGAATAACAGAGGAAAAAGATGCTGGGTCCTGATTCATCCTGACCTGCTGCCTGCCTACCTCCAGGCTTCTGGCTGCGTGAGAAAAGCCCCTATTTGTTTAGGTCACCCTAGGTTAGGTTTTTATAAGCTGCGGCCAAATGTATTCCTAATGGATACAGTTTCCTATATGTTCTTCCTTGCCGTTGCTCTTGTTCTTCACAATTGAATACAACAGCTTAGCGCCAGCGAGCACGGGACTGAGGCTGCAGCCTCAGCATGCTGCGCACGCAGAGTCCTTGCCTCGGCCCTATCGCCCTTGAAACCTGTGGCATCTTGTAACCGAATCAGTACTTTCATTTTCCAAGTTTCCATTTGTTTTTACAAGATAAGGCAAATGTGGGAACAGATGCAAACAGCTGTGTAAACATGGAGATGGCAACAGTGTCACAACTCAACTATTCAGTGGGGGACCAGGTGCCCCACTGTGCTTCAGCCAATGAGGGAAGCCTGGATTCACTGCGTGGAAGGTGGTTTGGGGTGCCACTCAAGTGCCTGTATAAAATTCTCACTGTTTGAAAATCAGATGTACAGAAGTTAAGTACTGCCTGTACCAGGAGTGGTGGCTCACACCCACACCCACAGTTCCAGCACTTTGGGAGGCTGAGGTAGGAGGATTGTATGAGGTCAGGAATTCAAGACCAGCCTGAATAACACAGCAAAATCCTGTCTTGACAAAAAAAAAAAAAAAAATTTGAAAAAATTAGCAATGCATGGCAGTGCATGCCTGTAGTCCTAGCTACTTGGGAAGCTGAGGTGGGAAGATCTATTGAGCCCACGAGTTTGAGTCTGCAGTGAACTATGATGGCACCACTGCACTCCAGCCTGGGCAACAGAACAAGATCCCCATCTTTAAACAAGCAAACGGGGCCGGGCACTGTGGCTCACGTCTATAATCCCAGCACTTTGGGAGGCCAAGGTGCGCAGCCTCCCAAAGTGTTGGGATTATAGACGTGACCAGCCTGACCAACATGAAGAAAAGCCATCTCTACTAAAAATACAAAATTAGCCAGACACGGTAGCACATGCCTGTAATCCGTGCTACTCAGGAAGCTGAGGCAGGAGAATCGCTGGAATCCAGGAGGTGGAGGTTTTGGTGAGCTGAGACGGCACCATTATACTCCAGCCTGGGCAGCAACAGCAAGACCCCATCTCAAAAAAGGATAAACACACAAGCAAACAAACAAACAGAAAAATGAACTGCTTCTATTTACTACAGTGGCAGCCTTGGTATGCCAGATCTTCCTAGCCACTGACATCAGTTAGTTACTGTCGAACAATAAACCACCTCTAACTCAGTGGCTTAAAACCTGAAGTATCTGTTTATGATTGCTCAGAGTCTATGGGTCAACTGGGTGGTTCTGCTGATCTGGGTCAGGCCCTGCTGATCTTGGCTGGCTCATTTGAGTGTTTCCATCAATCAGTGGTCAGGTCGGTTGGGGAGCTAGGGAGGATGCGAGGAAGCTGGTCTCAGATGTCCTCATTCCCATATCTCCCAGTTGGCTGGCTGGCAGCTCTGGGGACAGGGTTAAAGGAGTCATGTGATTGCTCATCCCCCAGCAGGTGAGCTGTTCACATGGTGGCAGTGGCCTTCTAAGAAAACAATAAGAAATAGACAAGACCTCTTGGTCTTGAACTCTTGAGGCCTAGGCCAGGAACGACCACCATGTCCCTCTACCACATTCTACTGATTAAAGAAACTCACAGCTGGGCACAGTGACTCATATCTGTAATCCCAGCACTTTGCAAGGTCAAGATGGATGGATCACCTGAGGTCAGGAGTTCAAGACCAGCCTGGCCAACATGGCAAAACCATGTCCCTCCTAAAAATACAAAAAATTAGCCAGGCATTGTGGCAGGTGCCTGAAATCCCAGCTACTTAAGAGGCTGAGGCAGGAGAATCACTTGAACCTGGAAGGCGGATGTTGTAGTGAGCCAAGATGGCGCCACTGCACTCCAGCCTAGGCGACAGAGCGAGACTCCATCTCCAAAAAATAAATAAAGAATAAATAAATAAACTCACAAAGCCCTTCCAGATGTAAGGGGCAAGCAAATAGGTACCCCTTCTTGATGGAAGAGAATGCAAAGTCACTTTGCAAAGGGCATGAGTGTGAGAAGACTGGAGAACAGGGACTATTTTTGTAAGCAGTGGACCATAGTATCCTGAATAAAATTTTTCATGGTGGAAAATGCCATGGACATCAAGGAAGGAGATGAACAACAGTTGGGTAGCAGAGAGATAATCAGGGGTGGACACCAGGGAAATAGACCCTGCAGAGGGGGAAGAGCAAGCTTGAGCAGAACGAGCAGAGGAAGAGGTCAGAGACACAGATCATATGAAAATGCCACTCTAGCCGGGCGCGGTGGCTCAAGCCTGTAATCCCAGCACTTTGGGAGGCCGAGGCGGGTGGATCACGAGGTCAACAGATCGAGACCATCCTGGTCAACACGGTGAAACCCCGTCTCTACTAAAAATACAAAAAATTAGCTGGGCATGGTGGTGTGTGCCTGTAATCCCAGCTACTCAGGAGGCTGAGGCAGGAGAATTGCCTGAACCCAGGAGACGGAGGTTGCGGTGAGCCGAGATGCCGCATTGTCACCCAAGCGGGGGAAACAAGGGCAAAACTCCGTCTCAAAAAAAAAAAAAAAAAAAAAAAAGAAAAAAGAAGATGCCACTCTAGTTTTAATTAATTAATTTATTTGTAGAGATGGGGGTCTCGCTATGCAGTGCAGGCTGGTCTCAAACTCCTGCACTCAAGTGATCCTCCTACTCAGCCTCCCAAAGTGTTGGGATTAGTAGAATGGCATTTTTAGGCCATTCTAATAATTGCTTCTATACTGACTCATACTGGACATTTCATCTGTGCCAAGCACTTTGCCTGCAAAAATCTCACTTAATCCTCAATCACTCCTATGGGCAAGGCTCCATTATTAATCCCATTTTACAGTTGAAGGAATTGAGATTCAGAGAGGATAAGGTAACTTGTAGAGACACATAGATGAGAAGTGCAGAACGAAAGATTTGAAGACAAGTCTTTTTTTATTTTTATTTTTTTAAGATAGAGTTGGGCACTTTTGCCCAAGCTGGAGTGCAGTGGTGTGATCCCGGCTCACTGCAACCTCTGCCTCCTGGGTTCAAGTGATCCTCCTGCTTCAGTGTCCCCAGTAGCTGGGACTACAGGCATGCACCACTACACCCAGCAATTTTTTTTTCTTTTTGTATTTTTGGTAGAGACAGGTTTCACCATATTGCCCAGGCTGGTCTTGAACTCCTGACCTCAAGTGATCCGCCTGCTTTGACCTCCCAAAGTGCTGGGATTACAGGCATGAGCCACCGCGCCCTGCCAACAAGTCTTTGCATTAATTCATGCCACTGTCTCTAACTTGTCTCTCTGTCCCTACCTCTGGCCCCTGCCCAGGCCTGGACCATTGCAGTGTCCAATTCCGTACGGTCTTGCTCCAGATCTTGGCTAATTTTTTCTATAAAGGGCCAGAAAGTAAATCTTTTCAGCTTTGTGAGCCATTTGGCCTCTGTCACAGTTACTCAACTCTGCCCAGATAGCATGAAAGCAGCCACAAACGGTATGTTAATGAGTAGGTGTGGCTGTGTACCAATGGCACTATTTACAAAAATACTCAGGTGGTAGTTTGCCAACCCCTATATAATCCACTCTCCACATTGTAGCCAGAGTGAGTCAAATTCAAATACGACCTTGCCACTCCTTGTCTAAAATGATTCAATAGTGCCCTCTGATCAGTTCAAACTCTCCGTGTGGTCTGCAGCTGTGTGTGCATCTGCGTGCGTGTGCATGCGTGTGTGTGTGTGTGTGTGTGTGTGTGTGTGTGTGTATTCTGCACCAGTGGCAGCACCATTCCCTGGCAGCTTGTTAAAGAGGCTGAATCTCAGTTATGGTGGCTCACGTCTGTAATCCCAGCACTTTGGGAAGCCAAGGCAGGAGGATTGCTTGAGGCCAGGAGTTCGAGACCAGCCTGGGCAACAGAACAAGACTCCATCTCTTCAAAAAAAATTTTTTTTTTTTTTTTTTTTTTTTTGAGACGGAGTCTCGCTCTTGTTACCCAGGCTGGAGTGCAATGGCGCGATCTCGGCTCACCGCAACCTCCGCCTCCTGGGTTCAGGCAATTCTCCTGCCTCAACCTCCTCAGTAGCTGGGATTACAGGCACGCGCCACCATGCCCAGCTAATTTTTTGTATTTTTAGTAGAGACGGGGTTTCACCATGTTGACCAGGATGGTCTCGATCTCTTGACCTCGTGATCCACCCGCCTCGGCCTCCCAAAGTGCTGGGATTACAGGCTTGAGCCACCGCGCCCGGCCAAAAAAATTTTTAAAAGTTAACTGTGTATGGTGGTGGATGCCTGTAGTCCAAGCTACTCAGGAGGCTGAGGCAAGAGGATCGCTTGAGCCTGGGAGGTTGAGGCTGCAGTGAGCTATGATCCTGCCATTGCACTCTAGCCTGGGCAACAGAACAAAACCCTGTCTCAAAAAAAAATTGATAAATAAAGAAGAAGACAAGACCTGCTGAATCAGAACTTGTTTTGGGTTTTTTGGGTTTTTTTGGTTTTTTGTTTGTTTGTTTGTTTGACAGAGTATTGCTCTGTTGCCCAGGCTGGAGTGCAGTGGCACAATCTCAGCTCACTACAACCTCCGCCTCCCGGGCTCAAGCAATTCTCAGGCCTCAGCCTCCTGAGTAGCTGGGACTACAGGCATGCACCACCATGCCCGGCTAATTTTTGTATCTTTAATATAGATGCGGCTTTTCCATGTTGGCCAGGCTGGCCTCAAACTCTTGACCTCAAGTGATCCCGTCTCAGCCTCCCAAAGTGCTGGGATTACAGGTGTGAGCCACCACACCCAGCTAGAATTTGCATATTAACGAGCTTCCCGGGTGACCTGCACACTCCAGCCTGAGAAGCTCTGGCTTCCAACTCCCTCCCGTCTCAACCTTTCCACTGAATCCTCCTCCCCTCCTCTCCTCCCACCCCTGCTTTCCAGACAGACTGGAAGGCTCTTTCATCTCTGCATTCAATACATTCTTGTCCAGCCCAACTCCCTTCACTTGTCTAATTCTCACCTATCTTTGGATCTCGACTTAGACGTCACTTCTTCCAAGGAGCTCTCCTGCAAACCCTAAAGTAGGTGAAGTACCCTTGTTTGGTTTTCAAAAACTTTCTCCTCCCCAGCACCCACCACGCTGTATGGTAATTGCTTCTTTCATTGCCTGTCTGCCTCTCTCTGTGAGCTCAGAAGGGAGAGGCCATGTCTGTCTTGGCCACCTCTGTGTGTGTGTCCTCAGTGCCCTGGGACAGTATTATTCATTGAAAACCAAGTGAAACACACCCCACCAACTTTCCCCTGGGCAGGTGTCCCACGCAGCTACTATGAATGGTTTCCCTGAGCTTCCGCCTATCTCTGAGACTCTGAAAGGCCCTTAGTCTCCAAGATTCTATCTCCTGCTAAGCCTGCTGGGTTTTTGTATTAGCAAATATTTACCATTTCGCAAAAGGCCTGAGGGCCTAAGAGATTTCTGGACAAAATTCTTGAGCCACAGGCCAAGACTTGAATTGTGTTTGGGTAGGTGTGGGGGAGCCGGGATGGGAGAGCGAGGCAGAGAGGGGAGGTGGGAGCAGAAGGTTCTAGGCCAGGAAGAAGGTTTGAAGGTTCAGGATACCAGGGAGCATGCCTGCAGCACTGTGAAGTAGGTTTTTTTCCCCATCTGTATACAGAGCTAATTCTACACACACAAAAATTATCCCCAGCCTTAACGCATGGGAAAAGTTTCCCATACACCCAGATGTTCAGAGCAGTTGAGGCTTGCGCAAAGAACCACAAGCCAGCACAGGCCAGGCTGCCCCCAGGGAAGATGAAAGCCCTCCCCCAGATCTGACATTCAGTCCAAAGGTTTCTACAAGTTCCTTTATTAATAAAGCAAAATAGAAAAGAACAAGGTCCCAAAATGACCCATATGATTCAAAGTGCAAATTTACTCCAGCCTGCGAGAGAAAACGAACGGCAGGCCTTGACTGTTGGGGCCACAGAAATTTGGTGTGATTAAACCGCCTTTTCATCACACAATTGTAGCAGCTGAACCATATCTGATTAACTCTTTGGTCTCTGTTACTGGAACAAAACCCATGCTATGACTGCAGCCACCAGACTGCAACCTAAAATACAGTTTGGGGTCAGAAGACATTACAAATCACAATAAAACAGGAGGAATGTTAAGTCAAGCAACTGAATCAAGGCACCTTTTTTTAAAAGCAAAAAGTTGTTTAAACATATTCCAGGATAGCAGACACTTAAAAAACCAGATTACAATATATATCGTTTTGCTGCACGTTTTAGTCTATTTTCTGTACAGACAGTCACACAATTCTTCGCCTCTCCCAACTTATACATGCTTTGTTCCCGCCAATCATGTGCTATGTAGGTATGAAAAAATAAAGTTGTATCTAAACAAGTGATTAAAAAAAAAAACTAACGAATGCCACGATGATAACGCTGAACTTGTTTCCCTCTTGAGGGACTTTGGAAATGTTACTGAGGTTCACTTTCCCCGCCACTGAATCATCTTCCTCCATGTAGACAGGCATGAGAAGCCAAAGTCTTCATCAAGGTCAAAAGCCACATGCTACAGAAAAAGTAGCTTACTCCACAGAAGTTACATGAGATGCTTTGGAAGCACTTAGGTTCATTCCTTCACGGTGTTTGCTAGGATGTCAATTTTGGTGGAGCTGCTGAGTCAGAAAATGATAGAGGCCAGGTATGGTGGCTCACGCCTGCAATCCCAGCACTTTGGGAGGTCGAGGAGGGAGGATCACCTGAGGTCAGGATTTCGAGACCATCCTGGACAACATGATGAAACCCCTGTCTCTATTAAACAAAAAAAAAAAAAAAGAAAGAAAGAAAGAAAGAAAGAAAATAAAATTAGCCAGGCATGGTGGATGGTGGCAGGCACCTATAATCCCAGCTATGTGGGAAGCTGAGGCCCGAGAATCACTTGGACCTGGGAGGCAGAGGTTGCAATGAGCCAAGATCGTGCCACTGCACCCCAGCCTGGGCAGCAAGAGTGAAACTCTGTCTGGAAGAAAAGAAAAAAAGAAAATGATAAAACATTCCAGGTGAAGTCTGATCAGAACCATACTTTTACGGCAGGTGTGGTGGCTCACACCTGTAATCCCAGCACTTTGGGAGGCCGAAGTGGGAGGATGGCTTGAGTCCAGTAGTTCAAGACCAGCCTGGGCAACATAGGGAGACCCAGACTCTACAAATAATTTTAAAATTTGCTGGGTGTGGTGGCACAAATCTGTGGTCCCAGCTAGTTGGGAGACTGAGGCAGGTGGATGGCTTGAGCCCAGGAGGTCGAGGCTGCAATGAGCTGCAATTTTGCCACTGCACTCCAGCCTGGGCAACAGAGCAAGATCCTGTTTCAAATAACAAAAACCAAAACCTGTGTTCTTGGTAGTGGAAATGGTACAAGCCCAAAGAAGCTTGCACCGCAAACCCAGCCACCAATCATCATTGTAAAGGCAGGCGCTAGGATACCAATAACCCCTGAAAATTAATTTAAATATACAAATAAAATAGACCCACTCATAACCTGGGAGGAAAAAAGAAATAGAAACAAGTTATTCTGCAATCCTTCCTTATTACTCACCTGCAAACTCCGACAGAGCCAAGAGGTTTACCCCAACACCAGGAAGGAAATGCCTAAAACTGGCCCTAAGTGGTTTGATGTAGGATCTGACTCAAAAAGAGCAGCTCTGAGATCAAGCGTCCTCCTGAAGACTGTGAGTTAAGTGTTATCTGTGGCTGTGTTAATTTTTTTTTTTTTTTTTGGTTTCTTTCTACAGTAAAGCTTAGCTCTGAGAGATAAAGATGATTTGAAATATCACAGCCCCCAAGTATATATAACACTACCATATCCAAAACAAAAAATATGACTTTATACATACTTGGGTATTAACTGTGTAAGGCAGTGGTCGCAAACTGGTGGCCCCCAGACTCAAGCAAATGTTTGGCCCACGTGGTGTTTTGGACATTTTTTTAAGTACTTGCTTAAAAATCAGCAAGTTTCGCTTTTCAAAAAGAAAAAAAAAAAAATCCTGATTTCCAGCTTTTTGCCCCATTTTTTTCCTGCATGGCTGAGCAACGGCCCCTCCTTGAAGGTGGGCACTGCTTCCCCCCACCCCACTTCCCACCCTTGTTTCTGCAGGCTGCTGAGTTTGCGACCCCTGGTTGAAAACAGAACTAAAAACATGTTTCCTAACCCAAACCTCTCTCACACCCTCATGCATTATCTCCCCCTTCCCTCTCTTGCTTCACTTTCGTCTTAAGTCCTCCTTCTCGAATTCTTTGGATTTCTCCTGGTTCACTCAAATTCTCCCTTCTTTCAGCTTCAGTTTCATTTTGCAAAAGAAACATCTCCGCTCAGCCCACGATCATTCCAGGAAGGCTCCCAAGACTGGTCAGTGGGAGTTACTGAAGGATGTCTCGCCGCAAAATGACTGAGTCATCTTCCCCAAAAACATTTTCCTCCGGCACTGGCTGGACAATTTTTTCTTTTTTTTTTTTTGGTGTTGTTACTGTAGAGCCTATTTACACGAGACTATTTGCATATATGAATCTCCAGTACCAAGCATACACCAAAAGTGTGTACATTTCAGATGAAGGACATGATGGAGCCCTAATAAAATACAGAATTGAGCTTAAGTTAAGTGTCTTGGGCAACCATCATGCCTGGCTAATAGGCCATATTATTTCTGTTGTACACAGTACATGTTTTGGTTTACTGAACATTGATCAAAATTGATCGAAATCTCTAAGTTTTGGTTACCATGTACAGAGAACAATTGCTCAGCATGGCATTTAAATAAAACAGTAATATTTTAAAAATTCAAAAATACAATGCCCCATTTATTTTAAAAAAATAAAATTTAAAAACCTTGAGGATGGATGAGGCTTTGGGTAATTAACCAGAAAAAATATATAACAAAAAAGCTACAAGAACAGAATATGTTACCAGATTTATACTTTAAAACACTATTAAAAGAGAAATTCACTGACACAGCTAGAAATATTTCTAAAATTCAGCTTTTTAAAGCTTATACTTTAATTTTATTTTTTCAAGACAGAGTCTCGCTCTATTGCCCAGGCTGGAGTGCAGTGGCGTGATCTCAGTTCTCTGCAACATGTGCCTCCTGGGTTCAAGCGATTCTTCTGCCTCAGCCTCCCAAGTACCTGGGATTACAGGCGCCCACCACCACGCCCGGCTCATTTCTGTATTTTTTTAGTAGAGATGGGGTTTCGCCATGTTGGCCAGGTTGGTCTTGAACTCCTGACCTCAGGTGATTTGCCCACCTCGGCCTCCCAAAGTGCTGGGATTACAGGCATGAGCCACTGCGCCCAGCCTTAAAGCTTTATAATCCTTCCAACTTTATGTCCCCCACTGTAGCAGACAGTGAATACAGCGGAAGTTGTGGTTGAATATGGAAAAATATATATATTTTTTTGTATCTGTATATATATAAGATCTACTCTTGGCATTTATTTTTAAAACTAATTTTAAAAAATACTGTGCAGTTACTATCTTTGCATAAAGTTGGCAAACTGATTCTTTTTGCACAATGCAGTACCTTATGACCTAACATTGATCTCAAAAGCTAGGAATGACCTTTGCGGGGAATTGTCCCCAGGACAACCTCAAAGAGACAGCACAACGTTGCAGCTGTTTCTCTTTCTGCCCCAGGTCGCAAAGGATATAAGAAGCCAATGCAGCTTTGAGGAGGATTCCCTGTAAATCACTCACTCACAATGATTTCCCACAGTCGCCAAGTAGATCCCCTAAAGAAAGAAGGTTCACAGAGCTCCCTCAAAAGAGCTTAGAAATTCAACAATGGTTCTATTCACATAGCCATTTCTGTCTTCCAAATTTTAGCTTTAAGAGTCTAAGGAAGTGCATGTTTTTATTTAGGGGGAAAAAAAATCCCAATGAGTAACACTTGGGCCGGCTGTATTTCCAATCAGGCAAACAGAGGCTGGACCGTGCTGAACTTAAAAAAAAAACAAACAAACACAACTGAGGGCGTTATAAATTTGGTAGGACAAGAAAGGATTCCAGGACAGGCTCCTCCCAACTGCAAAATACACCCAACCTGGTGAAACTGACACCTACCGAGAAAGAAGGAGACAGACTGCTATCAAGGGCTGTCTCCCTTGCTCTTTTCCTAATTTGTCACCTCTGCCCACCACCAGGGGGTAACTGATCTTCAAGCACAGAGTCCAAGACACTGAACTCTAAGTGAAATGTTTTGTAAAACCTGTGCTGGATCCACAGGTCCTTGAAGTTGGCCTCTTGGGACCACATAAGGCTGCCTGGACAAGGAAGAACCGTCAATGGTTAGAGACTGAGCACAAACCGCATGCTAAGCAGCAGGCATTTCCTCTTCATTAGTTCATTACGCTCAGAAAGAAACCTTTGTGAAGGAGTTTGCCTAAAACCTTGAAATTAAAAAGGCTATTGTCTCCAGCCAGGAGCCAGCCTTGGAGAAACACCTTTATAGGCAAAGCCTAAAACACATCTTTCTCCAAAGCCAACATTTTTATGCCTTCGCCAGTGTTGTCTTGAAGATGTATTTGGTTGCTGCTTTGCACGGTGTCTGGCTGGTAGTAGGTAGCTCAATGAATGGGTGTTGACTGACTAGTACATACCCCAGCTTGTGGCCTGCGGGGATGTTAGGCAAACATGTTGGCGACTCTTCAAGGCTGCACACTTCTTAATAATAAACGTAACTGGCCTCCCTTTCAGATGCAACGCTTGGTGCTAGCAATGACCACAAAATGAGTGAATTCATCAGTATAAAGTGCTATTTTCTCTGGAAGTTTCTCTAACCAACTCTCGATTGCCTTTCCAGATGTGTGACCTAATTTTTTGACAATCTTGTCAAACACTTGTGATTGCACCATTTAAAAAATACATTAATATTAATTTGAAGTGGAAATTATGTTCCTCTGAATATTAGCCCCGAAAATAGAATTTCAATTCCGGTTGCAGATAAAGATTCAGATTTTTCTTTTCTAAGGCAATCAGAAACCCAGTACCTAGCAAGTAATTGTGTCAAAAACTTTAGTTTTTTTTTGTTGTTGTTTGTTTGTTTTAATTTGGGCAGAGAGATCTGTGTCTAAAAACCGAAAGAAGAAACTTCCCCTGCAGCTAATTCTTGCTTCTACTGGACTTCTCTAAAAGCCGTATCCTGCTACAGAATCCGTCCACACAAAACCACATTTGAACCAATTCTTGGGGCTGCAGTTGGATGTCTTCCCCTAGTTTGTCCAGAACACTCTAGTGGGTGTGAAGATGTCATATTATATTGGACTGTGAAGTGAGGAAGTGATATTTAAGCCACTAAAGCTTGAGGCAGCCACCAACTTTTCCACTACCTTCTGTAATCTCGCATTTAACTGGCTTCACCACCATTCCCACCCCCACCCAGTGGGAAAAGGTTTAGGAGCATTTGGTCAGGTGGGGGTGCTGTCAGGGTTTACGGTTCACCTTCAAGGAAGCCCTGGGTGCGCTGACTCCGGGGTGGGGGGCACCTGGCAAGGTAGCGGGGACCCCCGTAGGCCCGGAGAAGCTGGGGTAGCCTTTGCCACGTGGACAGCAACCGCGCTGCTGCAAGTTCCCGGGCGTGCCCGTCGAAAGCGGCCAGGAGGTCAACTGGGGCGGCTTCCCGTAGTACCTTGGGCAGGGGGCCCACCTCGGCGGCCGCCCCCCCAGGGCCCAGGACGCAGTGGAAGAGCGTATGGCGTCGCAGCAGGCAGTCCCTAAGGAACTGCACCAACTCCTCCAAACACTTTCCCAGGTGCTCCTCATCCCAGCTTTGTCCAGGGGCCCCCTTGCGCAGCAGCACTGCCAGCAGCGCTGTCTTGAGCACATAGGAGGACAGGATGCGTCCCCACTGGGTGGCGGCCGCTGAGTCCAGCCCACGGGCGCCCAGATCTCGCAGAGCCTTAAGCAACTGCAGGCACTTGAGGTAGCAGGCACCTGGAGCTGCCCGTTCCTGCAGCCAACTCAGCAGCTTCTGCTCCTGGCGTGCTGTATTCACACCCCACAGTGCCTCCGAGCGCAGGCCCCCAGGGAGCTCCAAGAGGAGCCCGCTGGACAAGGGTGGCGGTGGTGGCGCCACAAGGAAGACACCGTCTCCCAGATGGACAGCGGGAATGAGGCGCACAGCCATGGAAAGGCGGCAGCAGCCGTAGTCAGTGCGGCAGGGCAGGATGTGTAACGTGGGAGGCTGTTCCAGGCCACCCGGGGTCAAGGTGACCCGACAGCGCCCCTCCAGACTGTAACGCACAGTGGCCAAGGAGCGCTGCAGATGCGACTGGAACCAGCGCAGCACCAGAGCAGCAGAGAGGTGGCGCCGCCCGCGCACATCCACGCAGAAGCCATCAGCAAAGGGTTTGCAGTCCCGAAGCCAGTGGGCCCCCGAGGCCCCAGAGGGTGAGGGTGGTGCCTTAAGGGCGCACACGAAGCAGCCGCGGAAGGCCGGGGCCAGCGCTAGCTCCTCACCCAGGCTCCGTGGGTCCAGCGCCACCAGCGGTGGGAGGCGCAGTGGCACTAGCACATCGAAGCTGTCGGGCCGGCGGATTTTATGTTGCTCGTAGGCGCTGCCCACCTGGATGAAGTCTCCGCGGAAGGCCAACGCCAGCGCTCCCCCGGGGATGAGGCCGGGGGACCCCCGGGAGCGGCCAGCCCGCACCAGCTCGCCCACGATCCGGCTCACGTGCGCCTTGCTGTGGCCCAACACGTGCGGAGACAGGCGCACCTCGTGCTCGTAGTAACTCTCCAGCAAGATGCTGAGGCCCGGCTCTCGGAAGTGTCTCGAGAAGGCTGCGTGGCCCCCCAGACGGGGAGATCCGGGCAGGAAGCGCTGCCGGACAGCGTGGCGACAGCGCAGGAGGACGTAGCTGAGGAGGAGCAGGACCGCCACCTTGAGCAGTGGGAAACCGCCGTCCACGCCGTCGGGGGGCTCGGCCCGGGCGCCCCAGCTTCCCCACAGGACATGGTAGAGGCACACCAGAGCAGTGCACAAGCCGGTCACGAGGGGCCAGAAGACGCGTAGATTAAGGGTGTAGTGGACCGACATGCCGGGCGCCCGGGGCCGCGGTGGCCGAGCAGCCCAGGGCGCGAGCCCCGGCGGCGCCCCCAGCCCAGCATGCGCACAGCGCCCGGACGGCCCCGCTGTCCCTGTCTCCTCCTCCGCGGCGGCTTCCGGATCGCAGGCCCGCGGGAAGCCGCCCTCCAGCTCGGCCTCCTCTCCCAGCTCAAGTGTTCCTTCCAGCTGCGGCCCGCCCTGCGCTCTCCGGCCCCGGGCCGCGCCCTGTCCCGGCTGCGCTCAGCGTCTGGCACAGCGGCCCTCCCCGCCCAGCGTCCCAGCGCGCCGCCCTCTGCCAGCTTCTGGCCTGGCTGGCCTCCTACCCAAGGCAGCCCTCCTGGCTCTCCCGCCGCTCCTCTCTCCGCGCCTGATCCCGTTACTCGGACCCCGGGAGTTTCCTCTTCCGAGGGGGAGGCGAGGACGCGCCAACTAGCGGGGAGGAAATGCCGGAGTCTGGAGTGGAGCGTGGAGCTGGCGGGCGGGGTCGGCCCCCTCCCAGGCCTCCGCCTTAAAGCGACGCGGGGCGGCGGGAGGGACTTCAGGACGCGCTTGGAGCTGGCCTCCCGCGGCCCACCCCCATCCTCCCTCCCCGAAGGCAGAACTGGGAAGGCCCTGATTCCGGGGCGGTGGCCTCCTCCTGGGAGCCTCTGGAGTTGCGCTCCCTTGAGTTATACTGGGAAGTTGAAAAGAAGAAGGCGCACAGCCGGACTGTCCAATCCTCCCCAACCCCACCGCAAAAGCCATGGTGGCGTGGCAGGCTCTGGCACAAGAGTGGCCCTTGCCGTCGGCCGCTGTCCTCTGTTCAAACCAGTCTTCACAGAGCACCTACCATATGTGTCAGGCTGGAGCCACGGTGCTGGGGAAATCGCAGTTGACAAGATGGACAAGGTTTCTGTCCTTCCTGAAGCGTAAGCCTTGTAAAAATGGGAATCAAAAAAGGGAAGGGACCGGGCGCGGTGGCTTACGCCTGTAATCCCAGCACTTTCGGAGGCCGAAGTGGGCAGATAATGATCATTTGAGGTCTGGAGTTCGAGACCAGCCTGGCCAACATGGTGACACTCCCCCCCCACCACCACCCATCGCTACTAAAAATACAAAAATCAGCCATGCATAGTGGTGGTGCACGCCTGTAATCCCAGCTACTTAGGAGGCTGAGGCAGGAGAATCGCTTGCCCCCAGGAGGTGGAGGCCGCAGTGAGCTAAGATGGCGCCACTGCACTCCAGCCTGGGTGACAGAGTGAGACTCCGTCTCAAAAAAAAGGGGGGGGAGGTGGGGGAAGGATTCCACACCAAGAATACGCTCTAAAATAAACAAAACTGCATGAGGGAGTGAGAAAGTGGTGGCTGCCCCGCTGAAGGGGAGGATGACAGATTCACCCCGGTAACCCCAGCACTTTGGGAAGCCGAGGCAGTGAGCAAATCGCTTGAGTGAGGCCAGGAATTCGAGGCTGCAGTGAGCTATGATCACATCATTGCACTCCAGCCTGACTGACAAAGCAAGACTCTGGTCTCTGAAAAATAAGATAAATAAAATTAAATTAAAATTAAATAATTTTCCCAGTGGAGGAAAGGGGCACAGACAGGTTCAGCTCAGGCAGGCTCAGCTGCCCCCCCACCTCCACCCCCAACACACAAGGTTACACAGCTTTTGTGGAGCTGCACCTTGAGCCGTGGCATCTGGCTCTAGAGAAGTCAAGGGGAGCTAGTTTTGTTTCATAACAAGGAGCACTTCCTGAAATAATCTGATCTGTTTAAATAATTTTCTTTATGCACACTCATTATACCTCCTTTGCTCGCACTGACGTTTAAAGAGAGCAAGGGTGAATACATTAAAACATATTAGAACCCAGCTGCCACCTGGGAACCAGGACTCAAAAGATGGCTCCTGGGTTACTCCCAAGAAATCCTAAATTAGGCCTCCGAGAGCTAAGCAGATTTTGCCTTCAGATCCCATCGACTACTATTAGCTACGAGATCATCGTCTACTAGTCAAGATTCTTCAGGTTTCAAGTGACAGAAACACAGCTCCAGCCAGCTTAAGAGCCCATGTTACTGTATCATGTTAACTGAGATCCATGAGGGGATTTCAGGTACAGCTGGATCTAGGTGCTTCAGGGCTATGCAGACCTGTTCTCCCTTCACTACTTAGCTCTGCTTTTTAAGTGGGTTGTCCTCTCTATAGGTCCTCTCCTATGCCCTTGGCTGTTCTAGTCTAACCTTAAGTGCGGAGGAAAAGACAGCTTTTCCTTTTTTTTTTTTTTTTTTTTTTCAGACAGAGTCTCACTCTATCCCCCAGGCTGGAGTACAGTGGCGAGATCTCGGCCCACTGCAACCTCCACCTCCTGGGTTCAAGTGATTCTTGTGCCTCAGCCTCCCAAGTAGCTGGGATTACAAGGCACATGCCACCACACCCAGCTACTTTTTGTATTTTTAGTAAAGGTGGGGTTTCACCATGTTGTCCGGGCTGCTCCCAAACTCCTGACTTCAAGTGATCTGCCCAACTCAGCCTCCCAAAGTGCTAGGATTACAAGCATGAGCCACTGTGCCTGGCCAGAGAGGCTTGCTTTTCTAAGAGCTGTAGTAAATGCCATGACTTGGGATAGTTTTGGGTCGTATGCTAAAAAGCAAGGGAACGCCCACCATCACACCCGGCTAATTTTTGTATTTTTAGTAGAGACAGGGTTTTACCATGTTGGTCAGGCTGGTCTCAAACTTCTGACCTCGTGATCCACCCACCTCAGCCTCCCAAAGTGCTGGGATTATACGCGTGAGCCACCGCACCTGGCCTAATTTTTGTATTTTTAGTAGAGACAGGGTTTCACCATATTAGCCAGGCTGGTCTAGAGATTTTGGACTTTTTTTTTTTTTTAATTGCATTTTAGGTTTTGGGGTACATGTGAAGAACATGCAAGATTGTTGCATAGGTACACACATGGCAGTGTGATTTGCTGCCTTCCTCCCCGTCACCTATATCTGGCCTTTGTAACCTCCGGAACTATGAGAAAATAAATTTCTGTTGTTGGGTCCACCCAATCTATGCTATCTGTAGAGGCAGGCTAAGCTGAGTAATACAGCTGGGTACCCAACCCTGGAACCAAGAGGTGGAGTCAGCCCTGTTCAAACTGTGAGAACTGTGGGAAGGGGTGTCTCTCCCCCAAGAAAAGTCATGGTGCTGTGGCTGGAAGAATTTGGCATGCAGAGATAACAGCTGGCCACTTCATTTGGGTAACTCTCTTAACCTATCTTTGCTTCTGTCTCCCCATCTATAAAGTGGGGTGCTGCCAACAGAGTGGTTTATTTTTCCCCTGTCAGATAGAGTGGTATGCTATCTCCAACTGTACAGATAATGACAGCTCTCTAGGTCAGAGTTGGCAAGCACTTTTTTTTTTTTTTTTTTTTAAGAAACAGGTCTTGCTCTGTTGCCTAGCCTGGAGTACAGTA
This sequence comes from Sapajus apella, assembly GCF_009761245.1. Lineage (NCBI taxonomy): Eukaryota > Metazoa > Chordata > Mammalia > Primates > Cebidae > Sapajus > Sapajus apella. The sequence goes on along the minus strand of NW_022436991.1, from coordinate 6,286,407 downwards.
GCAAAATCATAGCTCACTCCAGCCTTGAGCTTCTGGGCTCAAGGAATCCTCCTGCCTCAGCCTCCCAAGTAGCTGGAATTACAGGCATGCATCACTACACCTAACTAATTTTTAAATGTTTTGTAGACATAGGGTCACACTAGGTAGCCCAGGCTGGTCTTGAACTCCTGGCCTCAAGCAAACCTCCTGCCTTGGCTTCCCAAAGTGCTGGGATTACAGGCATGAGCCACCATGCCCAGACACACACTTCTTGTAAAGAGCCGCAAAGTAAATATTTTAGGCTTGGGTGTTGTAAAATCTCTACTACAACTACTCAGGTCCACGGTTGTAGCCCCAAAGAGCTGGGTTTGAACTGTTGCTGGGCAAACTTTGGCTTGCATTGGTACAAAAATAATTGTGGTTTTTGCCATTATTTTTAATACTAATAGCTGCAACTCTCTAATATCTGCCTCTGTCTTTATCTGGCCTTTTTCCCTGTGCATATTTCTAGGTCTCTGTATCCAAATCTTCCCCTTCTTTCTCGTATAAGGACACTATTCATTGAATTTAGGGCCCACCTTCATTCATGTTAACTTGATGACCTCTACCAAGACCTACATAAGGCCACATGCACACATCCAGGAGTTAGGTTCTGAACATATCTTTTAGGGAAACACAATCAGCCCACTACCGCAGCTAGAGATGATCTGTCAATGAATGGATAGGACTGTCCCCATCAAATTTATTTATGGATGCTGAAATTCGAATTTTGTAAGATTTTCATGTGTCATGAAATACACTTCTTTTGATTTTTTTCAACTGTTTAAAAATGTAAAAATCTGGCCAGGCGTGGTGACTCACTTCTGTAATCCCAGCACTTTGGGAGGCTGAGGCAGGTGGCTCACAAGGTAAGGAAATCGAGACCATCCTGGCCAACATGGTAAAACCCCGTCTCTACTAAAAATACAAAAAATTAGCTGAACATGGTGGCGTGTGCCTGTAATCCCAGCTACTCAGGAGGCTGAGGCAGGAGAATCACTTGAACCTGGGAGTCAGAGGTTCCAGTGAACTGAGATCTCACCACTGTACTCCAGCCTGGTGACAGAGTGAGACTCTGTCTCAAAAAAATAAATAAATAAAATAAATGTAAAAACCTGCTGGGAACAGTGGTTCACGTCTGTAATCCCAGCACTTTGGGAGGCCAAGGCTGGAGTTCAAGACCAGGCTGAGCAACACAGTGAGACCCTGTCTCTGCAAAAAAACTAGCTGGGTTTGGAGGTGCACACCTGTAGTCCCAGCTACTCAGGAGGCTGAGGCAGGAAGATCATTGGAGCCTAGAATGTCCAGGCCGCAATGAGCTGTGAACTATGATCACACCACTGCATTCCAGCCTGGACGACAGAATGAGACCCTAACTCTAAAAAAATGTAAAAACCAATCTCAGCTTGAGGGTCATACAAACACGCTCAATGTACCTTGGGTAATTAGCTTCCTAGGGTTGCTGTAACCAAACACCACAAACCTGGTGGTTTAAACAATGTAAATGAATTCTCAGAATTCTCAAAAGTGGGAATCTGAAATCAAGGGATCTGCAGGGCTGTGCTCTCTTTGGAGGCTCCAGGGGAGAATCCCTCCTTGCCTCTTGCCCCTTCGGGGGTCTGCAGGCGCTCCTTGGCTTGTGGCTGCCTCACTCTCAACTCTGCCTACAACCTGTGTGGCTTTCTCCTCTGGATCAGAGACTTCTCCTTTTCTGTTTCTTTTATTTTTTTGAGACAGTTTCTCATTCTGTTGCCAGGCTGGGCTGGAGTACAGGGGGTGATCATGGCTCTCTGCATCCTCGACCTCACCTCCTGGGCTCAAACGATCCTCCTGCCTTAGCCTCCTTGAATAGCTGTGACTACAGGTGTGCACCACCATGCTCAGCTAATATTTTATTTTTTGTAGAGATGGGGTCTCACTGTGTTGCCCAGGCTGCTCTCAAACTCCTGGACTCAAGCAATCCTCCCATCTCGGTCTCCTAAAGAGCTAGGATTACAAGCGTGAGCCACTGTCCCTGGCCTTCTGCTGCTTATAGGGACACCTGTCATTGGATTTAGAACCCACTTGGGTAATATTGATCTCAACTGGAGATCTGTAATTTAAGGATCCATAATTTAAAGACTTTCAAACTGAATTACGTCTACAAAGACCCTTTTTTTGAAAGAGGGTTCACAGAGCCTTCAAAGACCATTCACAGGTTCTAGGGGTTAAGATGAGAGCGTATCTTTGGGAGGGTCATAATTCGCCCCCACTACCCTGAGTAAATGACATATTCCTGTTGCTGTTTTTCCTGCCTGTCATCTGTTTCCATGGCTCATTTCCTCTAAAGGCCTCAAGCTACAGGCCTCAGAACTTTGCACTTGGTAAATCTACTGTATGTGTCAGAGCAGATACCAATTTATCCGTTCATTCATTTACTGCTCATATTTGTGGGTTCTTACCATGTGCTAGGCCAAAGGGACTGTGAAGGAAAACACAGGGCTTTGAGTTTACAGACAAAAAATGGTACAGGCACAATGTGAGGGGGATTAAAAAATTGTCACTGTTGGCTGGGCTCATGTCCGTAATCCTAGTACTTTGGGAGGCCGAGATGGGCAGATTGTCTGAGCTGAGGAATTCATGACTAGCCTGGGCAACATGGCGAAACCCCATCTCAACTAAAAATACAATTAGCTGGGTGTGGTGGGAGGCACCTGTAATCCCAGTTACCCGGGAGGCTGAGGCAGGAGAATTGCTTGAACCCGGGAGGCGGCGGTTGCAGTGAGCTGAGATTGCACCACTGCCCTCAAGCCTGGGTGACAAAGTGAGACTATCTCAAACAAACAAACAAAAACTGTCACTGTTTCTTAGATTTTTGACAATCATTTCATCAAAAATGTTCTTTAGGCCAGACACAGTAGCTCACGCCTGCAATCCCAGCACTCTGGAAGGCTGAGGCAGGAGGATTGCTTGAGCCCTGGAGTTTGAGACCACCCTGGGTAACATATCAAGACCCCATCTCTGCAGAAATAAAAAATCAGTCGTGCATGGTGGCACACACCTGTAGTCCCAGCTACCCATGAGGCTGACGTGGGAGGTTCACCTGAGCCCAGGAGATTGAGGCTGCAGTGAGTCATGACTGCGTCACTGCATTCCAGCCTGGGCGACAGAGCGAGACCTGGTCTCAAAGCAAACCACCCTCCCAAAAAAATCAAAACTCCTTTAGCGTTTAATATTTGACAAAGGCCACTCCTATGGTTTTTGTTTACAATAGCTTAGCAAATAGATATATAGACACTCCTCCCCGAGTTTCTGATATCTTGGAGGCGTGTCTCACAAAGGATGAATGGGAGCACTGATGAGAGGAAAAGAGAGAGAAGAGACTCATTTCCCACAGTGGGAGCATGGCGAACTCACAGAGAGCTCATGCTCAGGTTCTGAAGGACAGGAAATAATAGTGCATTTGATTGGCTATGTCACATGCCTCCTGGATGTGGCACTTCCTCGGCAGTATCTCTTGGAATGTATGTAAGGTGGTAACATGTCTTTGTTGTTTAAATTAGAAGAGTGAGTGCCTTCTGTTACTTGCAGCCAAGAGCATCCTAACCAAACAGGATGGTACACAGAGTCCACCGTGGCCTGCCTCGTGGCCTACCTCGTGGCCTGCCCTCTAGTCTCCTCCCTCAGTATTGCTTCTTCCAGTCCCAAACTTCAGACCCTGAATTGCAAACCATGGTTTTTCATTTCTCCAGGATTCTATGCCTGAAGGGACTTTTGCCCAGGATGCCCTACTCTGTCTCTTTGACAATGATCAATTCGTCCTCCAAAATCAGCTTAGCAGACATCTCCTCCAGGAAGCCTTTTGTACCAGACCCAGCTTCTGGGTCACCCCAGATCCATTTGGTCCCGTCTGCACTCCTGGGCCTCAGCCACTTGCCTTGTTTGTGAGTGTGTATGTGCACGTGTGTGTGTTTGAGGCAGGGTCTTGTTCTGTTGCCTATGCTGGTGTGCCATGGCATGATTGGGGCTCACTGCAGCCTCAACCTCCCAGGGCTCAAGCAATCCTCCCACCTCAGCCACCTGAGTAGCTGGGACTACAAGTGTACACCGCTCCGCCTGGCTCATTTTTTTAAAATAATTTTTTTGTAGAGACAGGGTCTTACTATGTTGCCCAGGCTAGCCTCAGATTCCTGGACTCTAGTGATCCACCTGCCTGAGCCTCCCAAAGTGTTGGGATTCCAGGTGTGAACCATCACACCTGACCTGCCTTGTTTCTTAACAAGAGCAGGTGATCCCTAGCAAGGGATCACTCCATTTTCACAGCTGGAGAGGACTGGCTGCTGCCACTCCTGCCACAGACTGAGGACCTCTTTGTGTGGTGCTGACTGATAAGGAGAGACCACCCACATGCACAGGCATGGACTTTTGGGGACTCTGGCTTCTTCATCAGCTGATGACATGGCCCGGAGTGGGGGTAGTAAATATCCTGTCGGCATCCTTTGACCAGCAAGAGACAGGAGAGGGGAAGACGCCATCAGCTCAATTATTTGCCCTTTTTTCTCCCCAACTGTTTAGAGATACAGAGGCTCTGTGCAGCCGCTTTGAAGGGGAAGAGGAACCAGCTGTGTTTGCTGCATAACTTCCTTGGGCTTGAACCACCTCTCATAAAACACTCACAGGCAAGCCATGCCCTTAGGTTCTGTTTTCTGAGGAACTGGGCTAAGGAGCCTCCCCACCCCATGCTGCCACCACCCAATGAGTCTGGGTAGCAAGGGAGAGACACATTCGGAGGATCTCTGACTCCAGCAGGGATAGTTAGAAGGATCACAGGAAACCTAGACAGCGCTGCTTACTCAAGCCAGAAAAAGAGCTGTAAAGTCATTTAGGCCCTATGACAGCTTTTGTGCCCCCAAAATCAACTCCGATAGCCCACCATTCTTGGACTCAGCTGTTTGGTCGCCTTGCTTCTTCCTACTCTCCCCTGACCTGCCGTGGTTTCCACTGCCCCGTGGCCTCTGCCTACTCTATAGCTTCTGCTGATTTATGGCTTCTGCTTAATTCAGAATTCTTCGTCAGAGCTTCTCTGTTCCATTCATTCAGACTCCCCGAGAGGGAGGATCCACTTGGGTTACTTAGTTGCCAGTCAGTATTGGGTGGCACTGTTGGCAAACTTGTGCATTGGGCTCCCTTGTTACTGGTGGCCCTGGTCCAGTCCCTTGAGAGTAACTGCTTAGAAACATCTGCATCAACTTGACATTGCTGTGACATTTACAAAGGTGTGACTGATGGGCTCATCTCTCTAGGCACAGGTCAGTGGGGATAATCGCTAAATAAGGATAGGCCTGGTCAACTATTAAACATACAAGGTGATTTAAAAACAAATTTTGTTTGTAGACATAGGATTTTTGCTCTTTTGCCCAGTCTGGTCTCAAACTCCTGGTCTCAAGCAATGCTCCCACCTTTGCCTGCCAAAGTGCCGAGATTACAGGTGCCAGCCACCTCACCTGGCCAAAATTAAATAATTGTCAAAAGCCTAAGTTGCCTGTGAATTGCACATGACATGACCTATGTAATAGTCTTGTAGGCCGGGGGCAGTGGCTCATGCCTGTAATCCCAGAACTCTGGGAGGCCAAGGCAGGGGAATCACCTGAGGTCAGGAGTTCGGGACCCGCCTAACCAACATGGAGAAACCCCATCTCTACTAAAAATACAAAATTAGTCGGGCATGGTGGTGCATGCCTGTAATCCCAGCTACTTGGGAAACTGAGGGAGGAGAATCGCTTGAACCCGGGAGGCAGAGGTTGCGGTAAGCCGAGATGGCACCACTGCACTCCAGCCTGGGCAACAAGAGTGAAACTCCATCTAAAAAAAAAAAAAAAAAAAAAAAAAAAGTCTTGTAGAGTAGAACCAACAGGAAATTTTAAATAACAAACCAGCAACAGGTCATTTATCACAGGTAGTTTGAGAATCACTGGGAAGGCTACAGTAAAGGAATCTGAGCGGAACTTCCCGAAATAACTTTTAAGCCACAGAGCAGAAACTGGGCCACCAAGGAAGCCGCCGCCTCTGTCCCCTCCAGGAAGCTGCCTGCAGAACCAGGGCCCCTGCTCCAGCTGCAAATTTCAGAACCATCCCACTTCTGCCTCCAGCCACACTACCAAAGCGGATGTCTCTGGCAGCTCCTGTCTTAGTGCCAGAAAATGTGGGAATGTGTTTTGCTTTCCAGCTCCTGCTGTAGAATCTCCCTAGAGGAAAGCTGAAACAAATGGCTAGCAAATGGAGCTATGGCGTCTATTCAAAAATTCTACACTTCAGTGACAACAGGACTGGTGTCCTGTCCCCCAGGCGGTCACATGCTCCTTGACCACAAGCATGTGCACATTTTGTTTGTATTACCTGGAATGGTCTTCTTGAATTTCTGCTGGTCGAAAATCCAATTCCTTCCTTCATTCATTCAACAAACCTCTGTAAAGTACCAGGCATGGGGCAGGCTACTGGGGATACAGAAATGAATATGGCAAAGCCCCTGACTTCAAGAGCCTCATCACCTGCTTAGGGAAATAGACATGAACATAAACTACACTGCTCCTTTGCTTTCTCTCCTATAAAGCCCTTTACAATGTAAAAGAGTGAAGTACAGGGAGGAAGAGTCCAGCTCTGGAGTCCACACACAGCTCTGTGCCTTTATTTTTTTCTTAATTTTTTGAGACAGGGTCTCTCCTTCTCACCCAGGCTAAAGTACAGTGATGCAATCATAGCCCACTGCAGCCTCAACCTCCCAGGCCCAAGCAATCCTCCCACCTCAGCCTCCTGAGTAGCTAGGACCATAGGTGCACACCATCACACGCACCTAATTTGTTTTTTTAAAGACAGGGTCTCACTGTGTTGCCCAGGCTGGAGGGTGATTTTTATTTTTTTAATTTATTTACTTTTTGAGATGGAGTCTTGCTCTGTTGCCCTGGCTGAGTGCAGTGGCACCATCTCAGCTCACTGCAACCTCCGCCTTCCGGGTTTAATCGATTCTCATGCCTCAGCCTCCTGAGTAGCTGCGATTACAGGCATGTGTGACCACGCCCAGCTAATTTTTGTATCCTTAGTAGAGACGGGGTATTACCATGTTGGCCAGGCTGGTCTCGAACTCCTGACCCCAAATGATCCACCCCGCCTCAGCCTACCAAAGTACTGAGATTATAGGCATGAGCCATTGTTCCCAGTCCCTGGAGTGTTTTTGTTTTTTTTTTTTGAGACGGAGTTTCACTCTTGTTACCCAGGCTGGAGTGCAATGGCACGATCTCGGCTCACCGCAACCTCCGCCTCCTGGGTTCAGGTAATTCTCCTGCCCCAGCCTCCTGAGTCGCTGGGACTACAGGCATGCGCCACCATGCCCAGCTAATTTTTTGTATTTTTAGTAGAGATGGGGTTTTACCATGTTGACCAGGATGGTCTCGATCTCTTGACCTCATGATCCACCCGCCTCGGCCTCCCACAGTGCTGGGATTACAGGCTTGAGCCACCGCGCCCGGCCCCTGGAGGTTTTTTAATAAATTACTTAACCTCTCTTGGCCTCACTTTTCTCCTATGTGAATGGCAATAATAATAGCACCTGCCTCCCTGGACTCTAGCAGCATGCCTGGCACATTACTGAGTTGGCTTTCTTTTCTTTTTTAGGGGACCTCTATTTTACAGCAAGGAAATCTTTTGAAGAAATCCCATAACTTAGACACAATGACCACATATAACAGCAAAGGAGGCTGGGAAATATACTCATTACCCTAGATTCTATGTGTCTTGCTAAACATAAGAGTTTCATTACTATAAAAAAGAAAGAGAATAAATATTATGGGACACTCATCAGCCTTCGCCAGCAGGCAACCAACAGTATCTGCTCCATGAGCCTCTGTTAGCTCAGCCCCATGCTAATTGCGATTTCTAATAAAATGTATTTTCAAATATATTGTAAGTTGTTTTGAGAGCAGGGTCCATGCCTGACTTACAGGTGCTCAATTACTAATTGTGGAATGACTGGCTGAACAAAAGAAGGACTGAATCTTATTCAGAAGTCCAGCAAAGTAGCCCTGGATTGTTAAAGAACCTTTCATTAGAAAAATGCCCTTCCCGGGTCTTCATTTTAGAGGCTACTGTCTCTATACGAGTCATGAATAATGAAACCAACATCAGTCAAAGGAAACCTTTGGTGTGGCAGAGATGAAGGGCCACGAGAGAGCTAATGAGTCTGTAATGCAATTTGGTGCCAATAAACTGGTACAATATTAGCTCCAAGGCCATGAGATTTACACTATAAAGCCAACACAATTAAAGACTAAGAACCTGATCCCCCACCTGCTCCAGTTCTTCCAACTCCAGTAATTTTAAGGACGCCGACTTCCCGCTGATATTGTCTGGTGATGTCATGGTGAGAATTTTGACAGTCATTAAATTTCTGCCTGGAGGGCCAACAGGACCAGAGAAACCCAGAAGTGAGTGGGACATAAGGCCACTAAGGGCAGAAAGCCACTGCCTACAAAGTTAACATGTCAAATATGAGACCCGCTCTTCCTGGTCTCCTGCTAGCATTGTGGTGATAAGAGCCAGCTGTCTTGAGCATTTACTAGGGGATAGGCAATGTTCTAATTAGGCACGCATTCAGCCCTCACAACAAAGAACAATGTTATGGGCCAGGCACAGTGGCTCACTCCTGTAATCCCAGCACTTTGGGAGGCCAAGGCAGGTGAATTATGAGGTCAGGAGTTTGAGACCAGCCTGACCAACATGGTGAAACCCCATCTCTACTAAAAATACAAAAATTAGCCAGGCATGGTGGCATGTGCCTATAATCCCAGCTACTAGGGATGCTGAGGCAGGAGAATTGCTTAAACCTGGAAGGTGGAGGATGCAGTGAGCTGAGATTACGCCACTGCACTGCAGCCTGGGAAACAGAGCAAGACTCCATCTCCAAAAAAAAAAAAAAAGAAAGAAAGAAAGAACAACCTTTATGGACATGCACCACTACTCCCCACTAATTTTTAAATTTTTTATGGAGATGAGGTCTCACTCTATTGCTTAGACTGGTCCCAAACTCCTGAACTCAAGTGATCCTCTCACCTCAGCCTCTCAAAGGGCTGGGATTGTAGGCATGAGCCACCTTGCTGGCCAGCAGGTTCTATCTTTGTCCCCATTTTGCAGATAGGGAAGCTGAAGCATTGGCAGGCTACATACATTGCATGAGATCAGACAGCCAGATTCAAACCTATACCTCCTACATTGTACCTTTAATCACTGTACACACTGCTTCAAGTAAGTTTTTCCAAATAAATGCCTATTATTTTCCAAATAAACGTCTGATGCTTTTTTTCCATGGTTTGAGGCAAGAGGAACAAAATAATACAGATGACGGGATTTTTTTTTTTTTTTTTGTAAAGCTCAATTTACAGTGGAGTCTCGCCTTGCAGGTCAGGGACATTTCTAAGTCGGCATGTAGAAAATGAAATTTGTATTTACTTCAAATTACCCTTGATATATCAGCGTAGGAGTTTGAATCACACATTTGTCAAAACTCAACGAATGGTCCACTTTAGACCTGTACATTTCACGGTATCTAAATTTTATCTGAAAAACTCATAAACACATAGTGGATTCTAGTCAGTGATGTGCATGCTGAAGGGTTAGGGGTGAAGTATACTAACCTCAGCAATTGCTTTTAAAATGCATCAAAAAATAAGATGAATTGATGAGTGGAGAGGGGGTGGATAAAGGAATAGACATGAGATAAGGCCTGTTGAGTTAAACATTCATGGTACAATCTAGGTTGTGGGTATATGGGTGTTCACGGCACAGTTCTTTCCATTTCTCTGCATGTTTGAGGAAAAATGAAAATATAATGTTAAGGGAGGCTGCTCAGTTGAGCATTTGATGAAGGAGTTGTTTGAGTTGAGGAGCCAAGTTGTATATAATATGTACCTTTAAGCGCTCAGCAAAGTGTGATGCTCACAATGTGAGATAATGTCAGACCAGCCATGAAGACTGCGAGACGTGGTCTATCCTAGATTCCATGTGTCCTGCTAAAGGTAAGTGTTTCATTACCACAAAAAAGAAAAAAACACAAATATTGAGGGACATGATCCCTTTATATCAGTAAAAGAATGAGGAAGATTGCTAACACCATTTAAAGCATTCTCCGCTGGGTGTGGTGGCTCACACCCGTAATCCCAGCACTTTGGGAGGCCAAGGAGGAAGATCACTTGAGCTCAGGAGTTTGAGAGCAACCTATGCAACATGGCAGAACCTATCTCTACAAAAAATACAAAAATTAGCTGGATGCAGTGATGTGTGCCTGTAATCCCAGATACTCAGGAGGCTGAGGTGGGAGGATCCCTCGAGCCCAGGAGGTTGGGGCTGCAGTGAGCTGTGATTGCACCACTGCACTCAAGCCTGGATGACAGAATGAGACTCTGTCCATACATACATACATGCATGCACACAAACATACATACATAAAATAAAGCATTCTTACCCAACTTCAAAGCATTTTTGTTTGGGTAGTTGAATTCCAATAATTTAAAACCGCATGGGATGTGGTTTCAGGGTAGTTTTTTCAAAAATCTATCCTTTTTGGATAATTTGCTCCAGAAGAAGACGGCTGTCCTGTTGTAAGGGCACTCAAGGACCCCTGTGGGAAGGCCCACATGCTGAAAAACTGAAGCTGCCCACCAACAATCATCACTAAAGTGCTAGGTGTATGCTGAGCCATAATGGAATCACTTCTGCCAGCCCCAGTCGAGCCTTCAGATAATGCAGCCTCAGTTGAGATCTCAACTACAACCTCATGAGAGATCCTGAGCTAGAGCCACTCAGTGAAGCTGCTTCCAGCCTTCTGACCCACAAGAGCTGTGTGAGATAATAAATGTTTATTGTTTTAAGCCACTGAAAAATACTCTAAGAATATACACTTCCACTGTGTTGGACATGAAAATAACCATTTTCTTCTAGGGGGAAATGGATACTGATAGTCAAAGCAGCTTCTCTTCTCTCCTTAAGTCCTAACTTAGTAAAATGAAAAGTTGGCAATTCTAGGTTAATCCCTCATATACTTTACATTCTGCCACTCAAAAAATGTGATAGGGCTTTTGTCTGCTTTGTCCCTTGTTACCTATCCAGTGCCTAGCATAGATAGTCACTCACTAAATAAATACTTGTTGAATTAATTCTAATGCTTCCTGAAATCTAAAAAGTTTGGGGGAAAGAAAAACCTGCATCAACACATCAGAAGTCACCAAATGATTCTAAATACATGGATGGTTAGACAAACGTCCCTAAACTATAGCCCAGCCACACACAGACATCCTGTGTCTATGTGTCCATGGACATAGTTGTCACAACCTCCCAACCAGCAGGAACAGAACCACATCCCATCCAGGATTCCCTTTATTGCAAGTAGCCCTCCATCAATTTCATCCCAAGGAGGGAAAGAGTGGCTCCTTTATATTCTCAAAAGCCAAGAGGACCCTGTGTGTTTTGACACCCCAGAAAAGGGTCACTTGACACTTGCATCTCTCTGGTGGAGAAGGAAGAAGCTCTGCACCAGTGGATGGAAACACAGCAGAGAAGATGCTCTGAACTATCATATTTCCTGCTCTCCCGATAGGCACAGTAGCAAATTCTGCAACCCACTTACTGAGACCTTATTTCTTGGCACATGGGTGCATCCACAGTTCATGATTCAACTCCTACTTAACAGTTGTCTACATTCTTGAGCCCTTGCTATGTGTCAAGCACTGTGCTTTGCATATGCATTATTACTAAAACTCATGGCCAGTTTTTGTTTTGTCTGGAGACAGAGTCTTGCTCTGTCACCCAGGCTAGACCACAGTGGCACAAATACAGCTAACTGTAGCTTCGACCTCCTGAGCTCCAGTGATCCTCCCACCTCAGGTTGTCAACTAGCTGGGATTGCAGGTGCATGCCACCATATCCAGCTAATTTTTTAGCTTTTTGCAGACACGGATCTCACCATGTTTCCCAGGCTGGTCTTAAGCTCCTTGACTCATGCGATCCTCCCACCTTGGCCTCCCAAAATGTAATGGCCAATTTTTAAGGTTGATATTAACATCATCACCCATTTTACAGACGAGAAAACTGAAATTCAGAAGGATTCTAAAATGTATCTGTGTGCATCTAAATATGGGCAGATGGAACCAAAACTTAAACTCAGTTCCACCTGACTCCCACACCAGTGCCCTTACTACTACCTCCTGAGGATTCTTTGAATTGAATATCAAAAGGGGTGGCATTGTCCTTGGGTCTATTTTACAAATGAGAATGAAAATTGAGACCATAAATTCAAGCTTTCATCATTTACTATTATAGGGTTGGAACACTCCAGTGGATGTCTCTTGTTTCATCCTCTTTGGCATTCTTTCTCTCTTCTTCTGGTGACGGCACCCTGATTTTTCTCTACACCTCACCAGTTCTCAGTTCATTGATCTGGCCTCAATGGCCAACTCCAGGAAAAAACACGTAACCGGCCGGGCGCGGTGGCTCAAGCCTGTAATCCCAGCACTTTGGGAGGCCGAGGCAGGTGGATCACAAGGTCAAGAGATCGAGACCATCCTGGTCAACATGGTGAAACCCCGTCTCTACTAAAAATACAAAAAATTAGCTGGGCATGGTGGCGTGTGCCTGTAATCCCAGCGACTCAGGAGGCTGGGGCAGGAGAATTGCCTGAACCCGGGTGGCGGAGGTTGCGGTGAGCCGAGATCGCGCCATTGCACTCCAGCCTGGGTAACAACAGCGAAACTCCGTCTCAAAAAAAAAAACAAAAAAAACACGTAACCTAGGCCCGTCCACTACCCCCCTACTCACTGTGTGTTTCAGAGTGGAAAAGTGATCCAAGCTGATCCAATAAGAGGGGGTATCAGTTAGCTTCTGTTGCATAACAAACATCCCCAAACTTAAAGTCTTCAATAGGCCAGGCACAGTGGCTCATGCCTGTAATCCCAGCACTTTGGGAGGCCAAGGCAGGTGGATCACCTGAGGGCAGGAGTTCAAGACCAGCCTGAAAAATATGGTGAAACCCTGTCTCTACTAAAATTTCAAAAATTGGCCAGCATGGCGGTGTGCACCTGTAGTCCCAGCTCCTTAGGAGGCTGAGGCAAAAGAATTTCTTGAACCCAGGAGGCGAAGGGTGCAGTAAGCTTGAGATCACACTACTGTACTCCAGCCTGGGCCATAGTGCAAGACTCCATCTCAAAAAAAAAAAAAGTCTTCAATAACAAATATTTATCACTTTTTATAATTCTGTGGGTTGGCAGAGTGGTTCTTCTGACCTAGGCCAACTCAACTGATCTGTGTGGTCTCTTGGTGGCTTGGCTGGAGCTGAGCAGTCTAGGATGGCCTCACTCCCATGTCTGGTGGTTGGTAAGCTGGCTGGTCTAGGGGTTCCACACCTGGGGCTGCTTGCCTCTGCTCCATGTAATTTCCCATCCTCCAGTAGGTCATTCTAGGCTTTTTTATGTGATGCAGCGTTCAAAGAGATACAGAGCAAAGGCTGAAAATCATGTTGTCTCAGGCTTGAAACTCATACATTGTCACTGTCACTTTTACCACATTCTATTGTTCAAAACAAGTCACAAATCCAGCCCAGATGCAGGGACGGGAGTAAGACACGCCACCTCACAGTGGAAGGAGCAGCTTAGTCTAAGCACCTTCTTTGCCACTCCATGCTCTGACCATCAGCTTGACAAAATGCCAAGTTGCCTTTGTGTACCTGCCACTTGAACACAGAGGTCCTTCATTTTTCCTTCTTTGTTGAGGATGCTTTGTGAGCAAAGAAGGAGTGAACTCGGCTCTCTTTTTATAGCCCTATCTAAAGTTCAGCCTTTTTTCTGCGGCTGGAAGTGACCTACGACACACTGTGTGCTTCAAAGCGATAGGTCATTAGCGCTGCCCTCGTGTTGGGGCTGTGCAGAGCACACAATCCACCTTCCTTTTCCTCTGCAAAACCACCTGAGGTTTGATTTGATGTGTTTCATTTCTGACCCCGCATAAAGGACCACCTCAACACCTGCATCCTTCAGGAGGCTTTGAATAATATCCACCCTGGCAATTATCTGGGGTGCCCAGTCCACAGTACCCAGCAGGAAGCTGGTGTTCACTTTGCATGAGTGAAAACGCAAAGGCCAAACTAGGCACAGCTTATCCTAACCACACAGAGGGATGGAAAAGGCAGGCATCTATGTTTACTCAGAGTTATTTTAACAGAATGATCCTTGTCCTACTATGTGACTTTTGTTCACCTAACAGATATTTGTGTTTATTATAGATAATTCATTCGATATTCATTGATTCAACAAATAATGATTGTACATTTTCTGTTGCTTATTACAGAATACCAGAAACTGGGTAATTTACAAGGAAAACTAATTTATTACTTACAGTTATGGAGGTTGAGAAGTCCGAGGTTAAGGGGCTGCTCTGGTGAGGGCCTTGTTGCTGGTGGGAACTTCTGCAGGGTCCCAAGATGGCACAGCGTGTCACAGGGCAAAAGGGTTGAGTGTGCTAGCTCAGGTCTCTCTTCCCTTTCTTATAAAGCCACCAGTTCTAAAGTCTGTAGTCCCAGATACTCAGGAGGCTGAGGCAGGAGAATTGCTTGCACATGGGAGACAGAGGTTGCAGTGAGTCAAGATGGCACCACTGCAGTCCAGCCTGGGCAACAGGAGCAAAACTCTGTAAAAGGAAGAAGGAAGGAAGGAAGGAAGGAGGGAAGGAGGGAAGGAGGGAAGGAGGGAGGGAGGGGAGGAGGGACGGAAGGAGGGAGGGAGGGAAGGAAGGGAGGGGAGAGGAGAGGGGAAGAGAGGGGAAAAGGAAGGGGGGAGGAAGGGGAAGGGGAGGGAAGGGGAGAGGGGAGGGGAGGGGAGGGGAGAGGGGAGGGGAGGGGAGAGGGGAAGAAAGAGGGGACAGAGGAGAGGGAAGGAAGAAGGAAAGACAGAAAGAATGAAAGAATGATGAAAAAGAAAGCATGAAAGAAAGAACAAAAGAGAGCGAGAGAAAGAAAGAAGGAAAGAAGAAGGGAAGGGAAGGGGAGGGGAGGGAAAAATTTTTCTTTGAACACTATCAGATCCCACAACAAACAATATCATCACCCACACCCTTCTTTGTTACTTAAGAAGTATGGACATGTATAGTACATTTTATGTTCATATGGTTTGATCAATCCCAGTAACTTTCAATTTCCTAATTTCACACGTGATAAACCTCCAAATGCCTCAAACAGGTCCATCCATGGTTCTTCTGACCTTTAAATGAAACCATTAAAAAACTGCTGTAGATCTGAGAGGGAGCCAGTGATTCTCATGAGTTGAGGATTATCCTTCACAACATCTCTACCTGTTAAGGAAATGGATTTGAAAGCAATGCAAGGAGGTGAAACAACAGGTTTTTAAATTAATTAGATGTTGAGGGTGAGGCTGAAGAAAGAGTCAGGAATACATGCTGGTCTCTGGTTTAGGCAACTGGAATTCTACCAGGCACAGGGCACATGCTCAGTCAATGTTTGTGAATTTTAAAAAAATCTTCTTCCCCTGAAACCAATCACTTCCCTCCACTTCCTTATTTTTGTCCTATATTTTGATTGTTTTTCTAGCCATTTAGCCTGAAACTCATCACTGATTCATCTTGAGGTCCTGTATTTGTTGGGGTTCTCTGGAGAAACAGAATCACAGAACCAACCACATGCACACACACACACACACACACACGCGTGCACACACACACACACACAGAGAGAGAGAGAGAGAGAGAGAGAAACTTATTTTACTTATTTTTTTTCTGAGACACAGTCTCGCCCCGTCACCCAGGCTGGAGTGCAATGGTGCAATCTTGGGTCACTGCAATCTCTGCCTCCCAGGTTCAAGCAATTCTCCTGCCTCAGCCTGCCAAGTAGCTGGGATTACAGGTACGTGCCACCACACCCAACTAATTTTTTGTATCTTTAATAGAGGCATTTCACTATACTGGCCAGGCTTGGTATCAAACTCCTGACCTTGTGATCTGCCCACCTCGGCCTCCCACAGTGGTGGGATTACAGGCGTGAGCCACCTCGCCCGGCTGAGAGAGAGAAATTTATTATAAAGAATTTGCTCAGAGCAATTGTGAAAGCTGAGAAGTCTCAAGATCTGCAACCTGCTAGCTGGAGACCCAGGAGAGCTTATAGTGTCGTTCCAGTGCAAAAGTCACTGACTTGAGCCAGGCACCGTGGCTCACGCCTATAATCCCAGCACTCTGGGAGGCCGATGCAGGGGTGGGTTGCTTAAGTCCATGTATTAGTATGTTCTCATGCTGCTGATACATATCGGAGACTTGGTAATTTATAAAGGAAAGCGGGTTAGCAGATTTTTCTCTTTTTCTTTTTTTTTTTTTTATTGTTGCGATAAAGCCACTTGGAAATTAGGCATGGAAAATACCATGCAGAGGCTGCCGCCCCCAGCAGAAAGGGAAGCATGGCTGTTTGTCATTCTTTCCACCTGGCAAAGACAGCTTGGTCTGAAACATGTTTCCAGCTGTCACAGCACTGAATAGGTTGCAGAAAATTGGAACAACAGGTCATATCTCAGCAGAAAACAGTGCAGCAAAAGTGGGACAGAAGGGACATCCTGAATCAGCCCAGGCAAGCAGGATGTCAAGTGGGGAAACTGCATCCAGGCAGGGGCAGATTTAGGATGCAGGCTTTTGTGGAATTAAACCATTGCTTCTTCTTTTTAAAAAATTATTATTATTAGGCTCATGTCTGTAATCCCAGCACTTCGGGAGGCTGAGGCAGGTGGATCACCTGAGGTCGGGGGTTCAAGAGTTTTTTTTGGTTGTCTTTTTGTGTGTTTGTTTTCAAACTTCCCTGAACATTTAATTCACGGAGAGCATGTCCAAGAATAACTTCTTGAACTAATCAAAACTGATTCCAAAATTGCCTCCAAAGTATCTCTGATGGCTACCAGCTCAGTTTCAGATACAGGGGTCTTATGTCCACAGTGGAAAGGGTGAGAAAGTCTTACTTTCTTGACAAATCAAGTCATATTCAAGAAAGACCTGGGAACATGAAAATTTGCTTTGGAAGAATCAGAAAAAGCTGGACGCAAAGCAGGGGCAGCATTTTTAAATGTCTATGTGAATCTCCCACTGGTGCATTCACGTGGAGCTCTCATTCATTTAATCCTCCTCATTACCTACATTCCGTGGTCCAGGGAAGTCAAGCACTTTCTGGAGGCCACACAGGCAAGAAAGGGCAGATCTGGAGTGAAATGTCGGTGTACCGGGTTTAGGCCAGTCTGTGCTGTGTCTGGGATGGACCTCGAAGGGTCTGTGCATCTGAGTGTCACAGTCTCTCCGAGATGTAGGTTAGCCTCGGCTTCTTCCTCAGCCTTTTTCTTGGCCAGAAGTTCCTCCAGGGATAATGGCTGGGCCTTAGACTTGTTTTTGTTTTTTTTTTTTGAGACGGAGTTTCACTCATGTTACCCAGGCTGGAGTGCAATGGCGCGATCTCGGCTCACCGCAACCTCCGCCTCCTGGGTTCAGGCAATTTTCCTGCCTCAGCCTTCTGAGTAGCTGGGATTACAGGCACGCGCCACCATGCCCAGCTAATTTTTTGTAGTTTTAATAGAGACGGGGTTTCACCATGTTGACCAGGATGGTCTCGATCTCTTGACCTCGTGATCCAGCCGCCTCGGCCTCCCAAAGTGCTGGGATTACAGGCGTGAGCCACCGCGCCCGGCCTGGGCCTTAGACTTCTTATCACCATGTTCATCCTCTTCATCCTTCCTACAGTCTCCGTCCTTCTGAGATTTAAAGTCTTTTCCTCGGCCAGGAGATAAGCTGGATCGTTTACGGTCCTTGTCCCATCTGTGCCCATCCTTGTCTCGATCTTGGTCCTTTTTATGCCGATCCCGCCCCTTATCTCGTTCTCGTTCTTTGTGCCGTCGTTCTTTCTGTAGATTTGGAACGGCTGCCTCCCCGACGTCTATCCCTTCCACGGTGCCGCATCCCATCTTGAGATGGGGAAGACTTCCGGTCCCGGCCTCCGCCCCGCTGTCAGGAGTGCGTGACCGCTTCCTTCCCTCCTTGGAAGGTGACGCATCCTGGTCCTTTTTGTCAGCCAGCTCTCCTGCCGTCACCCTGAGACTGAACCGCCCAACGCGGCCTCAGCGTCGCGGAACCGTCGCCACCTTTCCCGTTTGCTGGTCGCGGAGATGCAACCCTGACCAACATGGCGAAACCCCGTCTCCACTAAAAATACAAAATTAGCTGGGCGTGGTGGCGCATGCCTGTAATCCCAGCGACTTGGGAGGCTGAGGCAGGAGAATTGCTTGAATCCGGGATGCAGAGGTTGCAGTGGGCCGACATCACACCATTGCGCGCCAGCCTGGGCAACAAGAGCAAAACTCCGTCTTGAAAAATATATATATTAATTATATTACTAATATAATATATAATATGTTAATATTTTTAAGACGAAGTCTTGGTCTGTCACTCAGGCTGGAGTGCAGGGGCACCATCTTGGCTCACTGCAGCCTCTGCCTCCCAGGTTCAAGCGATTCTCCTGCCTCAGCCTCCCAAATAGCGGAAATTACAGACACCCACCACCACGCCCAGCAAATTTTTGTATTTTTAGTGGGGACGGAGTTTCACCATGTTGGTCAGGCTGGTCTCGAACTCCTGACCTCAAGTGATCTGCCCACCTCAGCCTACCAAAGTGTTGGGATTACAGGCGTGAGCCACCGCGCACGACCAGATTCATTATTATTGAGACAGGGTCTCTCTGTGTTGCACAGGCTGGTCTCAAATTCCTGAGCTCTAGTGATCTGCCTGCCTCAGCCTCCCAAAGTGCTGGAAACTGCACCCAGCTTAAAGGAGTGCGTCTTAACCAGGGCTACACATCAGAGGTCCTGTGTGAGTTTTTATAATATGTTCATTCCTTAGTCTGAGCCCCACAGCTTCTGCTTCAGTTGGACTGGATAGAGCAGGAGCATCTGTAGTTTTTTTGTTTGTTTTTTTTTTAATTTAATCTCAAGTTTATTCTGACAGGCACGCCCAGTTAAAAATCCAGATTAAACATCAGGAAATTCTATCTAATTTTGGAAATATAATTGGATTTTTTTTAAGTGGAGGGAAGAAAGTATCATGAAGAGAAATTCTAAAAAAAAAAAAAAAAAAAAAAAAAAAAACAACTTTGGGAGGCTGAGGCAGGATGGCTTGAGGCCAGGAGTTCGAGACCAGCCTGGGTAGCATAGTGAGACTTCGCCCAAAATAAAAATAAAAATTAGATGGGCATGGTGGCTCACACCTGAAACCCTAGCACATTAGGTAACCGAGGAGGGAGAATCGCTTGATCCTAGGAGTTTGAGTCTGCAGTATGGTTAGCATGAGCGACAAAGCAAAACCCTGAATCTTAAAAAGAAAGAAATCAGTGCAGCCCCTTGATGTTGTTTGATTCCTGAAGCTGGTTTTGTTCACGTGGCTCCCCTAGATAGAGACTAATCGCCCCTCTGTTTTCCTATTTCCCTTTTCTGGGGAAAAAAAAAAAAAAAGTGTCCACCGGGGTAGAACACCCAAGACAGAAGGACAACACAGAGTGGAACAGCCAGCCGAGCCCTCCGCCTCTGGCCGTGCACACACGTGACATCAGTTCCTGTTCAACAGCGGCCATCGCGGGGCAATATGACTGGGGCCGGGTTATCACATGTATCACATCGAACGCGCAGCAATGATCCTGCCCTCCCGCCGGACGTTGTCCAGCCGACCTTGCAACGGAGCCTGGCGGGGCTCGCAGAGTGGGGCGCGGGCGCCCTCTGCTGGACACAGGCGGGCGCCACGCGCCCGAGACCTTCCTTGCCCTTGGCGCGCCCGGGAGCCGATCTCCCTGTACCATCCAGGATCAAAGGACCTGTCGTGTTTGGGGTCAGCCCCGCAGGGCTGCAGTTTCAGAGGCAGGAGTGGGAGGACGCACGTCCCGGGGGCCAGAGGCGCCTTTTCAAGCTCTGAACACTTAAGATGGGAAAGTGCTCTGCGCTCCGGGATGCTTCTTAGCAACCCACAGAAGCGACATGAGCGGTGTTGAGGCTGAAGCTCCGCTTTGAAAGGTGTCTTTGGTTTCCCTGAGTTGGGAAAGATCGTGGTTTTTTGGCCTCGAGTCACCTGGATCAAGGGATCTTAAGGAGGACCTTAATGAGAGTCCCGCGTTTTTATCAAATTATCAGAGGTATGGAATCTCCAAAAGGGTTAAAACCTTAAGCTCACACTTCCTTCCCAAGGGTCCCTCCTCCTGAAAGATGGTCCTCCTAAGCATTATGGGACCCCAAAAGCCTGTGTTAGAAGTAACCCAGGCTAGGCACGGTGGCTCATGCCCATAATCTCAACTACTTGGGAGGCTGAGGCCGGAGGATCGCTTGAGCCTGGGAGTTGAGGCTGCACTGCCCTCCAACCTGGATGATAGAGGGAGGCCCTGTTTCAGGGGGAAAAAAAAAAGGCAACCCAGATGTCCACCAACAGGCAAAAAGAGAAGATTAAGTGGAGGAAGAGTGGCTTAGTGGTTAAGTTTGCAGCCTCCAGAACCAGGTCAAGGAGGTTCTGGCACAGGACTGGGCTGGGGTAGGAGCCGGGTCAGGTCAGCAGTGGTTGCCATGGAAAAGTATGGCAGCCAATTAAAGGAACGAGGTGGAGCTCTGAATTGACTTGGGAAGATGACCAGTGTAGATGATGGAGTGAAATGCACAAATTGCAGACCAAATGCATAAATTCCACTTGGGGAACAATACAAACGCAAACATGTACGTGGATAAAAGATGTCTAAAAGCCATCTGGAAAGATATACATTGAATTATTAATAGTGGTCCCTTCTAGGGAACGTTTGGAAGAAGAGCTTTTTTTGTTTCTTTTTCTCTCCTTTTTTTTCTACTTACATGCAGTTTATATTTTATTTTGAGGCCGGCTATTACTTTTGGAGGTGGAAAAAAAAGGAAAAAATGCCCTTAATGGCAGGTTGCTACTAGCTTATCTCAAAGGAAGGAAACTGGTCACAGAGTTTGCTGTTAATCAACAGTCTACAGGGAGATTTACTTGTCACTATAAACACCCTTCAGCACTGCTGGAATATTTTCCCACGTGCATACATCCATTATTTATGACAAAAAAAGTTTTAATTTTTTAAAAAACAGGGCAATTGAATCTTGTCTTTAGTTCAATAAAAATGTATGGCATGTCAGGTACTCCACTAAGCCTTGAAGACATGGAAATGACCAAGTTGGTGTCTGCCTTCCAGGAGTTTATGGTCTGGCTTAGTGCATCCCACACTTTAATGTGCTTCCACATCAACTGGAGCTGTTGTATTGGTTAACTCTTGCTGCGTAACAAATGAACCAAACAGCAGCTGGAAACAGCATTTATCTAAAATAGTTGCTGAGGTTCAGTAAGTAATTCAGGAGTGACTTAGCTTGGTGATTCTGGCTTGGGGTCGCTCAGGAGGTTGGAGTCCACATGTTGGGGGCTGCAGTCATCTGAAGGCCTAATTGGAACCAAAGGATTCATTTGCAAGATAGTGTACTCCCATGGCTATTGACAAGAGACCTCAGTTCGTGGCCATGTGAGCTTCTCCACAGATTAAGTGCTTGAGTATCCTCATAACATGGCAGCTAGCCTCCCCAGAGTGAGTAATCCTAGGGGGAAAGATGGAAGCTGTAGCGTCTTTTTTGTTTTGTTTTGAACACAATCTGGTTCTGTCCTCCAGGCTGGAATGCAGTGTATGATCATAGCTTAGTGCAGCCTCTAACTCCTGGGCTCAAGTGATCCTCCCACCTCAGCCTCCCAAGTAGCTAAGACTGCAGGTACATGCCACCATGCCCAGTTAATTTTTATTTTTATTTTTTTATTTATTACTATTATTTTTGTAGTGACAGGGTTTGCTATATTGCCCAGGGTGGTCTTGAACTCCTGGCCTCAAGCAAACCTCTTGCCTTGGCCTCCTGAAGTACTGGGATTACAGGTGTAAGCCACCATGCCCAACCTTTACAGTGTCTTTTATGACCTCACTTTGGACGTCACACTTCATTTCCACTATGATCTGTTTGTTGGAAACAAGTCACTGAGTACAAACCATATGCAAGGCAAAGGGAAGTCAGCTCCACCAAACACAGGCGTATCAAGGAATTTGTGGACATACTTTAAAACCACCACATCTTGCTAAAATGCAAATTCTGACTGCGTAGGTCTGCAGAGATACCTAAATTCTACATTTCTAACATGCTGCCACGTGATACCACTGCTGCTGGTCCATGAGCCACACTTTGAGTAATGAGGGAATCAGACTTGCAAAGAACTATAGCTCAGATCGCCTCTTTGGAACTACAGTGCTTGCAAGAATATCCTTCTCATCGTGCCATCATCTTTGGATCATGTCCAATTTTAAAATCACATTTTCCCTGAAAGGTCAGATCAGAAAAGAAAGAGAAAGACAAGATTACCTTGTTAATACATGAGGACAAGCTGTAACAGAATTAAAAACAATCAAAGGGAGATTCAGAAAATCTCTCTGGCCTTGTTCTGGAAGCTCTCAGAAGTAGAAAACATCAGCCGTCAATTCTGAAGGGGAGGCTAAACAAACAGCCTGGGTTTTTAGTAAGAATCACACAAAGTGCTTTATGGGACTAAGACTTCCGGCTGCAGAACTATTAGCTTTGATATGGGAGGGCAAGAAATAGCACCTGAGTCTCAGAAGATGAAAACTTCCTCATGCTCTGCTGGCTTGAAGGGCAGTCATTGCAAAAAATCGTTTTCTCGCCGGGTGCGGTGGCTCACGCCTGTAATCTCAGCATTTTGGGAGGCCGAGGCAGGTGGATCACGAGGTCAAGAGATCGAGACCATCCTGGCCAACATGGTGAAACCCCGCCTCTACTTAAAAAAAAATAAATAAAAATTAGCTGGACATGGTGGTCCGTGCCTGTAGTCCCAGCTACTTGGGAGGCTGAGGCAGAAGCATTGCTTGAACCCAGGAGGCGGAGGTTGCAGTAAGCCAAGCTTGTGCCACTGCACTCCAGCCTGGCGCCTGGCAACAGAGCGAGACTCTGTCTCAAAAAAAAAATCGTTTTCTCATTTAACAGCCAGGATTGAAATTTGCATAAAACTAAGTAACCTGGAAAAAAAAAAACTAAACTAAATCACCTGTATTTTTCCTATTAGTTTGGTCTGTACCACAGTTTGGATGTGGTTTGTCCCAACCAAAACCCACGTTGAAATTTGATCCCCAATGTGGCAGTACTGGGAGGTGGGCATAGTGGAAGGTGTTTAGATGTTGGAGGCGGTCCCTCATGAACGTTCTCCTGCTGGGCAAGCAAGTTCTCACTCTCTCGGGAATGGGTGAATTCGTAAGAGAGTGTGTTGTTAAAAAGTGTCTAGCTTCCTCGGTGTGACTCTTTTGCATCCTGTCTCACTGTACAATCTCTGACATGCCCACTACCCTTCCACTTTCCACCATGGGTGGAAGCAGTGGGAGGCCTTCACCAGATACAGCTGCCCAATCCTGGAAAGTCCAACCACCAGAATTGTCAGACAAGTAATTTTTTTTTTTTTTTTTTTTGAGGCAGAGTTTCCCTCTTGTTGCCCAGACTGGAGTGCATTGGTGCTATCTTGCTCAGTGCAACCTCCACCTCCGGGGTTCAAGTGATTCTCCTGCCTCAGCCTTCCCAGTAGCTAGGATTACAGGCATGTACCACCATGCCCGGCTAATTTTGTATTTTTGGTAGAAATGGGGGTTTCTCCACCTTGGTCAGGCCGGTCTCAAATTCCTAACCTCGGGTGATCTGCCCATCTCGACCTCCCATAGTGCTGGGATTACAGGCTTGAGCCACTGTGCCTGGCAACTTTTTTTTTTTTGAGATGGAGTCTTACTCTGTCACCCGGGCTGGAGTACAGTGGTGTAATCTCGGCTCACTGCAACCTCCGCTTCCTGGGTTCAAGTGATTCTTCTGCCTCAGCCTCCTGAGTAGCTCAGATTACAGGCGCCCACCACCATGCCCGGCTAATTTTTGTATTTTTAGTAAAGACAGAGTTTCACCACGTTGATCACTCCTGACCCTGTGATCTGCCCGCTTTGGCCTCCCAAAGTGCTGAGATTACAGGCGTGACCCACCACCCCTGGCCATAAATCTCTTCTCTTTATAAATCACCCAGTCTTGGGTATTTTGTTACAGGAACACAAAACAGACTAAGACAATTTACATGCCATACAATTTACAATTTTTTTTTTTTTTTGAGACGGAGTTTCGCTCTTGTTACCCAGGCTGGAGTGCAATGGCGCGATCTCGGCTCACCGCAACCTCCACCTCCTGGGTTCAGGCAATTCTCCTGCCTCAGCCTCCTGAGTAGCTGGGATTACAGGCACGTGCCACCATGCCCAGCTAACTTTTTGTAGTTTTAGTAGAGACGGGGTTTCACCGTGTTGACCAGGATGGTCTCGATCTCTTGACCTTGTGATCCACCCGCCTCGGCCTCCCAAAGTGCTGGGATTACAGGCTTGAGCCACTGCGCCCGGCCCACAATTTACAATTTTAACATGTATGATCCAGTAAATTTAAGTATGGGTTGTGCAACTATCACATTGATTCTAGAACATTTTTATCAACACCCCCACCCCCCAAAAAAAGAAGAATCTCTGTATCCATTAGCAGTTACTCTCCATTTCTGCCGCTCCCTAACCCACCAGCCCCAGATGACCACAATCTACCTTCTGTTTCTATGGATTTGCCTATCCTGGACATTTCCTGTAAGTGGAATAATATATGACCTTTTGTGTCTGGCTTCTTTCACTTCACATGATTTTTAAAAAACTGTGGTAAAATATACATCACATAAAATTTGCTATTTTAACGTTTATCTTTTTTCCTCAGAGACAAAGCCGCCCAGGCTAGAATGTACTGGTGCTCTCCTAGCTCACTGCAGCCTCGAACTCCTGGACTCAAGCAATCCTTCCACCTTGGCCTCCCAAAGCACAGGGATGGCTGTCATGAGCCACTGTGCCTGGCCCCCATGTTAACCACTTTTAAGAATACATTTCTCTGACAATAAGTACATTCACATGGCTATTCAACAATCAACGCCATCCATTTCCAGAACTATTTTCATCTTCCCATACTGAACCTCTGGACCCACATGTGATGTCTTTAAGGCTCATCTGTGTTGTATCATGTATCACTACTTTATTTTTTTATAGCTGAGTAAGACTGCCTTGTTTGGGTATATCACATTTTGTTCATCAGTTGATGGACATATGTTGTTTCCACTTTTAGTTATTATAAACATTCATGTACAAGTATTGGTATGAACACGTTTTCTTTCTTTTTTTAGAGACAGGGTCTCCCTCTCACCCAGGCTAGAGTGCAGTGGTGCAATCATGGCTCTCTGCAGCCTTACCTCCTGGGCTCAAGCGATCCTCTAACCTCAGCCTCCCAAGTAGTTGGGACAACAGGAGCCCACCACCACACCCAGCTAAGAGGTTTTGCTATGTTGGCCAGGCTGGTCTCAACCTCCTGGGCTCAAGTGATCCACCTGCCTCAGCCTCCCAAAGTGCTGGGATTGCAGTTGTGAGCTACTGCACATGGCCATGTTTTCATTTCTATTGGGTTAACACTCAAGAAAGGAGTTGCTGTATCCTATGTTACCTGTTGAACTGAGGAACTACCAGGCTGTTTCCTGAAATGCCTTTACTATTTTTCATTCTTATCAGCAAGGTTTTGATGCAGGATTTTTCTCAGCCACTATGCCAACCGGGGAACTCCACGATGGTGATGCCCCCCAGCCCAGGCCTCACTTGGCCCCAGACCTGCCGCAGGAGGCGCCCCACCCACGTGGTCCACTGGCTGCACCTGACTTGCACATGGGCTCAGCCTGTGGCTGGGCCAGGTGTGCTCCAGCCCGGTTGTGTTACAACTCGTACCTGCATTTGGCAGTTCCCAAGTTCTTATCCCACATCCAAGAAGGATGAGGTTATGCTGACAATCGAAAAGTGAGGAGGGCAAAGAAGAATTTCACTGAGTGAAGGAACAGCTCTCAGCAGACAGGGGACACGAGGGTGGTCCCCCACCTAATGTTGGGTGGTCTCTCCCCCAGTGTGGCTGGGTCCAGGGCTTTTATGGGCTCAGAATGGGGGAGTGCATGCTGATTGGTTTCTGAGTATGCAAAAAAGGGTAAAAACAAAGGCACCACTCAAAGTTGGGTACAACAGTGTAAAAAAACAATTAAGGACGGGTAGGTGTATGTAAAATAAGTGAAGGGTGGAGATCAATCACGCCAAACAGGAAGACAGGTTCTCAGTCCAGTCTGTGGATTTACCAGACTTGTAGCTTGGCTTTCAGCCTTTAAACTGTCTTTGGTTTGAAGTTTGTGTTTCACCAGGGACCCACCCCTATCTGCCTGGGCATTTGACTGCCTCCTGCTGCTACCATTCTCCCCTCTCAAGAGGTACATCTTACTGCCATTAGGATAAGGACAATGATCACTCTTAACTGCTCCCTGCTGACAGGGGGGGTTGTTTTGGGAAAACAGCAGTCAGAGCTCACTCAGAGGCCTAAGGGTCCCTGGTAAAAGGGGCCATCGTCTTAAGATTCCAACAGCATGACCCTTTGGAGTTTGATGACCTCTAGGTGAGAAGAGACAAACTAGGTTATTAGAAGACATGTATTAAAAGGAAACAAGGGAGTAAGGACAACTCAAAAATCCTGAGGCTGCCAACATGCCCAGATAACTTGTGGCTACAGGTTGTTTTGCTAAAATTGGGGTGCATGGGGCTGGGCTTTGGTTAGCTCCCCTGGTCTTATTTTCCCAAAGAAATCTCCGGGTTATGGGCACCCCATTTTCCCCTGTCACCTGGCAGGATTTGCAGGATAGCTGCCCAGAACTAGAATACTGATTCAGATTTTTATATTACCTATCCCTTTTGTTTCTTCTGAGCTGCAGCCAGAGATCACTGGTTGGTTCACAGGAATAAGTAGGATTAGTCTAAAATACAGACAAAAACAACTAATGAGACTAGAATTTAATGACAAGTCTGATGAGTTTTGAAACATAATTTTTCTCTCCAGTCCACATTTTTGTTAAATTGTGATAAGACTGAGTTGTTTGCAAAATAAACTTTAGTCTTTTACTTGGCCTGATTATTTGCATAAAGTACAGCAAGAATAATTATTTTTCATATATGCTTTTAAAACTGGCTCTGATGGAATTCTGTTCCATAAGGAATCTCAGGAAAGACTTTTTAAAGCCAAGCCCAGGAATGGGTTTCTACCTTCAAATACCTATGAGTTGAGTAAATTTCTCTCTTTTTGAGGTCCCAAGATAACTTGGGGCTCCTGGGCCTGTTAGAAAGTGACATTCTTTACTCATCACAGGTTAGGAGCCCTGTACAAGGAGTGTGTAGATGAGGTATGAGGCCAATTTTTCTAAGAAGCTTTTTTTTTTTGGCTCTGCAAGTCAAGCTTGATTCCTTAAAGGGAAGCACACCCTTCTATCGGAAACTGGTAAAACAGTTTTTTCAATTGTGTCCTGTTGCAAAAGAAAATGGATTCTTGTTGCACTGATGCAAATAACTACATTGCCATAAGAATACTCACAAATAGTTTCCAAATTCTAGAGAAACCAGCAGAGAGAAATAAATATGCTCCAAATTTGGTTCACAGCAGTATACCTTACTCAATTGTTAAAAGTTATAAATAGCTCAAAATAAAAGTTTTCTTGACTCTGAAACACAGAAGATGAGCAAAGTGTTAAGCAAAAAGTTAAACAGATTACTTGTTTTCTATTAGTTCAGCCCAGTTAACTCTTGTTCTGCTTGATATTCAGGAACATTTCAACTAGTCAGGAGTCCTGAATGTTTTTCCTTTATCCTAATATCACAATCTCCAAAGATATCAGAAACCTGCATTTAAGAGCACCTGTCAAAGTTCTATAGCTGATTATAAACCATCCTTTGAAGAGAATCAAAACAAGACTACAATTGTCTGTGAATGCAAAAACTGTCTTTGGGTAGTCACAGTCGAAAACACAATTGACAAATTTGGTTATTTCTGTGGTTTACAATAACTTAATAAACCTAATTATAATTGATAGCATATACTCAGACAGTATAATTTTAGAAATCTCATATAATTTTGGAACGCATGTTAATGTTATTCACTAAAATGTAACCTGAAGAAAATTAAACATTATTTTTATTTTGGCAATTCCATGTAATTAAACATGTCAAATAATTCAGGAGACTTCTGGAGCATCCAAAAGTTAGGGGTCAAAAAAGACAACCTTGAAGCTAAAATTTGATTTGGGGAAGCCTACCAAACATGTTAAAGGTTTAAAACACTTGATATTATTAAAACAGAATTACAGGTTACCATTAGACAAAATGATGACTCAAAAACTTTTTTAAAAGGCACACAGCCGGGCGCGGTGGCTCAAGCCTGTAATCCCAGCACTTTGGGAGCCCGAGGCGGGTGGATCACGTGGTCAAGAGATCGAGACCATCCTGGTCAACATGGTGAAACCCCGTCTCTACTAAAAATACAAAACATTAGCTGGGCATGGTGGCGCATGCCTGTAATCCCAGCTACTCAGGAGGTTGAGGCAGGAGAATTGCCAGAACCCGGGAGGCGGAGGTTGCGGTGAGCTGAGATCGCGCCATTGCACTCCAGCCTGGGTAAAAAGAGTGAGACCCCGTTTCAAAAAAAAAAAAAAAAAAAAAAGGCACACAACCTTTACTCAGTAAGAGGGAAGACAACTTTCCTAACAATTTGTCTCTTTCCTTTCCCTTCTTTTTTTGGTAGTTTATTCACAAGGCAAACAAAAATCTTTCATTATCCTTGACTATTACATGAAAATCTTGTTCAAGAGTCAAATTACACCCTTGCATCAATCTACTAACAACGTCATCCCCAATTTTTAATAAAACCTTATAGATAAATCTATCCAATCTTAACCAGTTTGACCATGAAGTGAGATTCTTATAAACCTTTTATAACCCTTTACAAATTCTTGTAAAAGAGCAGATCAGTGCTTTAAGAAAACCTTGTTGTGCTTTTATTCCAAGGTTCAATTTACAGAAAAACCAAATACCCTTTTGAATTTAATAAATATGTTCACAGAGAATTTATTTTACAAGATTAATGTTTACAAACCATCTACAACTTGTTCAAACCTTTGGCTTTATCTTATCTAATATAAAACAAATGCCTGGCCTTAATTTATTACAATTATGATTTGTAGACTTTCACTAGATTAAATAAAATTAAATTCACTCTTGGTTGAGGAAAAGAAAGAGGTGGCAGAAGATTAATCCAAATGGTCCTGGCATCCACTGCCCTTCAAAGCCAGACCGTGGTGGGGCAAGCCCCGCCAAGTCATCAGGTGCTGATTAAACATAGGGCACTGGTTGGAAGGCAAATTCCTAAAATACGGTTATTTCCCAGAAGCATCTTATAATCTAGCTCAGGGACTGGCAGCCCCAACTCACAGCAGAATCACCCGGGAGCTTCAGAAACCCTATGATCCTGAACCCTACCCTAAACAAGTCAGAACCCTTGATCCACAAACAAACAAAAAATTTAATCTCCACAGGAAATTCTAATGAGCAGCTAGAGAGGAGATCCACTGATCAAGATTTTTTACAAATTACTTAAAAATTTGCAAATTATAAAATGTTTCATTAAAGTATGACATTTTGAATCAGTTTTGCTTTGTTTTTTTTTTGTGGGGGAAGGAGCAGTAAAAGACCTTACAGAAATGACTGTAATTCAATTTCACAAATAATCCACAAGTTAGTATATTCTTTGATGGAGGCAACACCCCATCTTAGTCTGTTCAGGCTGCTATAACAAAATGCCACAATCTGGGTGGCTTATAAACGTCAAACATTTATTGCTCACAGTCCTGGAGACTGGGAAGTCCATGATTAAAGTGCTGGTTGATTTGTGCTTGTGAAAAGTCCACTTCCTCAGAGACCAGGCCCCTTGAAGTCTCACACTGTGGAGAGTATGAGGAATCTCTCTGGGGCCTTTTATAAGGCACTAATCCCATTCATGAGGGCTCCACCCTCATATCTTATACTTCCCAAAGGCTCCACCTTCTATCAACTTGAGGGTGAAGATTTCATCATATGAATTCTGGGGAGACACAAACATTCAGACTGCAGCAGTCTCCCACCCATATCACCCACAACTCAACAGTAATGACGACGATCTTTGACTCACTTGATGGACTTCACAGTTCTGCTTGGCCAATCATAAATACTCTCATGTTTCCAATTACCTTTTGTTATCAGTAAACCAAATTGTTTTTCCCCTAAAAATTCCTGCTCATTATTAATGATTTGTCCTTGACATTTCAGGAGAAAATGAGCCTGGTGAAGTGGCTCATGACTATAATCCCAGCACTTTGGGAGGTGGAAAGAGGACTGCTGAACCCAGGAGTTAGAGACCAGCATGGCAACACAGTGAGATTCTGCCTCTATAAAAAAAAATAGAAAAAATTAGCCAGGTGTGGAGGTGCACATCTATAGTCCCAGCTATTTGAAAGGCTGAGGTGAGGGAATTGCTTGAGGCTGGGAGTTCGAGGCTGCAGTGAGTTGTGACCCAGCCTGGAAAAAGAGTGAGACCCTGTCTCCAACAATATACATATACATGTATGTAAAAGAAAAACATGTATATAAAACAAAACTTAAGTATGAGACCACACAAGGCCCAGCTTCGTTTGCTGTAATCTGAACAAGGCTGGTGACCTGTCAGTCTCATGGCAAAAAACAACACAGAGAAAAATCAACACTGGAGAGTTTTATTGATTTAAAAAAAGAAAAGCCACCTTATAATTTATTAACAAAATTCACACTGTACAAAAGTACAGTGATTCATACTCCATGTTACGTTAAGAAAAAAAAAAAGCACAGTGATACCTGTACATTTGTTTCTCTGCAAATGTCACTTGGTAAATTATCATCTTTTATAGATAGGCATAGCTGGACACATTTTACAATCTTTCTGATAAATATATCGCCACTTTGCAACCGGCCTGGATAACGCTCTTCAGGATGGCATATGCTGGAGCCTGTTAAAAACAATAAGCAAACAAAGAAACATGTTATGTCTTTATTTTCAGTTGTAAGATTCAGGGCTGGCAGGCCAGGGTTTTGATTTCTCTGTATAAGAAATCTAAGAAAGAATTTGTTTTAGTTTCAAAGAAAGCTATTCAAAATCTCAGAATGCCTCTGCTACTGCCAAAGCGTTGGAGTCATCCAGATTCTCAGAGGAAACGAAAAGAAGCTCCTGGGAGGCCACGGCAGGCAGATCACCTGAAGTCAGGAGTTCGAGACCAGTCTCGCCAACATGGCAAAAACTCCGTCTCTACTAAAAATAAAAAATACAAAAATTAGTCAGGCATGGTGCTGTGCACCTCTAATCCCAGCTACTCAGGAGGCTGAGGTAAGAGAATTGCTTGAACCCAGAAAGCAGAGGCTAAAGTGAACTGAGATCACACCGCAGCACTCCAGCATGGGCGACAGAGCAAAACTCTGTCTCAAAGAAAAAAAAAAAAGCTCCTGGGGAAAAGGAAAAGGGATAAAGCAAGGAGAGATTCTCAATCAGGAGCAATAATGCGCTTGCTTGCTTGCTTTTTCTAAAGCAACATCATTGGTTTTCTCTCCCTTGGGCTGTCGCTTAAAATGTATTTTTCTGGGAACAGAAACCTCCTGCCCCCTCAGCCTCCCTCCCCAATAAGGAGCCCCAAAGCAGGACAGGTAACAATCGGCCTACCAATTCTGCATCGTTGTCAATGCCTATGTCATGGTGCTCAATCTCTTCATCTCGAAATTTCTTAATCACCTGGTTAAATAAAAAGACGCCGAAACAAGTTAGCCTTCCAGCTGTCCTGCTGTTCCATTTCATTTTGAAGGCTAAAGCCTCTTAGAATAGCCTAAGATGGGGAGGCCAGCTTTTCCTATAAAAGTTCAGAGAGTAAATACTTTGTCCCAGCTACCCAACTCTGCCACTGTAGCCAGGAAAAACAGCCAGAGACATGCAAATAAATGAGTGTGCTTGTGTTATAATAAAAGTTTATTTAAAGGCTAGGCATGGTGGCTCACGCCTGTAATCCCAGCACTTTGGAAGGCTGAGGTGGGCGGATCACAAGGTCAAGAGATCGAGACCACCCCGGCCAACACGGTTAAACCCCGTCTCTACGAAAAATACAAAAATTAGCTGGGTGTGGTGGTGTGCGCCTGTAATCCCAGGTACTCGGGAGACTGAGAGAGGAGAATCGCTTGAACCTGGGAGGTGGAGGTTGTGGTGAGCCAAGATCGTGTCACTGCACTTCAGCCTGGTGACACAGCAAGACTCCGTCTCAAAAAACAAAAAAGTTTAAAGAAACAGGTAGCTGGCCACAGGTCATAGTTTGCCAATCTCAGATTTAGACTCTAAAAAATTAAACAGTTCCCTTATTTGCTGTGGAAAATTATCTCAGGATATCTATTAATTCATTTATTGAATCTAAAGGGTTCCTGCTCACACCATCTGCTTAGAATCTACCAGTGTTAAAGAAGTGGGCCAGGCATGGTAGCTCACGCCTATGATTCCAGTACTTTGGGAGGCTGAGGCAGGAGGATCACCTGAGGTCAGGAGTTTGAGACCAGCCTGACCAATAGGGTAAAACCCCGTCTCTGCTAAAAATACAAAAATTAGTTGGGTATAGTGGTGCATGCCAGCTACCCAGGAGGCTGAGGCAGAATCGCTGGAACTCGGGAGGCGGAGGCTGCAGTGAGCCGACACTGCACACTGCACTCCAGCCTGGGCGTCAGAGCAAGACTCCATCTCAAAAAAAAAAGAAGTGAACAGCACCGGGTGGTGTGGCTCACACCTGTAATCTCAGCACTTTGGGAGGCCAAGGCAGGAGGATCACCTGAGCCCAGGAGTTCAAGACCAACCTGGGCAACACAGAATCTATCTCTACTAAAAATTTTAAACATTAAAAATAAAAAAAAGAAGTGAACAGACCAGGGCTCAAGAGACAAGTGTTCTGGCCAGATGTGGTGGCTTGTGCCTATAATTCCAGCACTTTGGGAGGCCAAGGAGAGAGGATCCCTTGAGCCCAGAAGTTTCAGACCAGCCTGGAAAACATAGTAAGACTCCATCTCTTAAAAAAAAAAAAAAGTAGCTGGGCATGGTGGCATGTACCTGTAGTACCAGGTATTCGGGAGGCTGAGGCGGGAGGATCACTTGAACCCAAGAGTTTGAGGATGCAGTGAGCTATAACTGTGCCACTGTACTCCAGTCTGGGCAACAGAGCAAGACCCCATCTCTAAATAAAAAGAAAAAAACACAAAGGAGACAAAGGTTCTAGCCCCAGCTCTGTCTGTGCTGTATGACCAGGGCAGATGGATTCACCTCTCTGGTCCTCAGTTTGCTCACCTTTAAACTGAGTGGGCCTCTAAACCCTATCATTCCCTAACAATCTCGAATGTTTTCCTCTTACCCAACTGCTGTCTGCCCTTTGCCTCCTTGAGCAGCCCTGTTCTAGAGCATGGGCAAATACCTGAAGAAGTTCCTCGTATTTTTCAGGGTCCTCCTCCATCAGCGTCCTGATCTGGTTGTTGTAGTGATGTGCTATGCTCTCTTCCACCGCCACAGTGCAAGCCATCGCACCTTCCTTCCCAAGCAAGGCGGTTCCCGCCCCTGGGATTGTTCAAGCCAGACCAGAAAAGTAAGAGACAGATATGACCGGTAACAGAAATCATCTGTGGTCAAGGCTTCTCAGCCTCTGCACCAGACTTCAGGGCTGGGTCATTCTTTGTGACAGGGACTGTCCCATGCTTGGTAGGATATTTAACTGCATCCCTGACCTCTACCAACTAGATGCCAGCAGCATCAACTAAGTTTTGACCACCAAACATGTCCCGAGGGCCAGGCACGGTGGCTCACACCTATAATCCCAGCACTTTGGGAGGCCAAGGTGGGCAGATTACCAGAGGTCAGGAGTTTAAGACCAGCCTGGCCAACATGGTGAACCCTGTCTCTACTAAGAAATGCAAAAATTGGCCGGGCGCGGTGGCTCAAGCCTGTAATCCCAGCACTTTGGGAGGCCGAGGCGGGTGGATCACGAGGTCAAGAGATCAAGACCATCCTGGTCAACATGGTGAAACGCCGTCTCTACTAAAAACTACAAAAAATTAGCTGGGCATGGTGGCGCGTGCCTGTAATCCCAGCTACTCAGGAGGCTGAGGCAGGAGAATTGCCTGAACCCAGGAGGCGGAGGTTGCGGTGAGCCGAGATCGCGCCATTGCACTCCAGCCTGGGTAACAAGAGCGAAACTCCGTCTCAAAAAAAAAAAAAAAGAAATGCAAAAATTAGCTGGTTGTGGTGGCAGGTGCCTGTAATCCCATCTACCTGGGAGGCTGAGGCAGGAAAATCGCTTGAACCTGGGAGGTGGAGGCTGCAGTGAGCAGAGACTGCACCACTGCACTACAGCCTGGGTGATAGGGTGAGACTCCACCTCAAAAAAAAAAAAAAAAAAGTCCCTAGATATTGCCACATGTCCTCAGAGGGGCAAACTCACCCTGAGGGAGAACCACTGTCTTAGGAGAGACCAGATCCCAGTGTTAAACCTGGAACTACACAGTAGAAAAGCCATTCACCTTTCAATGCTGTTTATCCTGACCACGGCCAAGAGAAAGTCAGCATTTGAGGTGAGTATATCTTTGGTCTTTTATACCATTTGTTCTTCTCCCTTTTTTAAAAGAGTGAACAGATCTCAGGTTGAGAATCTTTGTCAGAGAACGGTATCTGGCTACAATTGAATTATCTAGCCGTTTTTCTCTGTTGTTTATTTTTATTGTATTTTCCGTTTATAATAGTGACATTAGGCCAGGTGGGATGCCTCACGACTGTAATCCAAGTACTTTGGGGAGGGCAAAGAGGGAGGATCACTTGAGGCCAGCAGTTTGAGACCAGCCTAGGTAACATAATGAGACTCCAATTCTACAAAAAAAATAGAGCTGTGCGTGGTGGCATGTGCCTGTAGCCCAAGCTACTCAGGCTCAGAAGCTTAGGTGGGAGGATCACTTGAACCCAGGAGTTTGAGGTTGCAGTGAGCTACGACTGTACCACTGCACTCCAGCCTGGGCAACAGGTGAGACCCTGGCTCTATTTTTTTTTTTTTTCTGAGATTTAATCTCACTCTGTCACCCAGGCTGGAGTGCAGTGGTACGATCTCAGCTCACTGCAACCTCCACTTCCCAGGTTCAAGCAATTCTCCCACCTCAGCCTCTCACGTAGCTGGGATTCCAGGCACATGCCGTCACGCTCAACTACTTTTGGTATTTTTAATAGAGACAGGGTTTCATGTTGGTTGGGCTGGTCTTGAACCCTTGACCTCATGATCCACCCACCTCGGCCTCCCAAAGTGCTAGGGTTACAGGTGTGAGCCACTGTGCCTGGCCTATTTTTTTTTTTAAGACATTAAGATTCTATCTTAAATAAATTTAAGCCACAAAAAAAAAAAGGCAGTCAATTTAACTTTAGAAAAATATGAAGTAGGCCGGGCGCGGTGGCTCAAGCCTGTAATCCCAGCACTTTGGGAGGCCGAGGCGGGTGGATCACGAGGTCAAGAGATCAAGACCATCCTGGTCAGCATGGTGAAACCCCGTCTCTACTAAAAATACAAAAAATTAGCTGGGCATGGTGGTGCGTGCCTGTAATCCCAGCTACTCAGGAGGCTGAGGCAGGAGAATTGCCTGAACCCAGGAGATGGAGGTTGCGGGGAGCCAAGATTGCGCCATTGCACTCCAGCCTGGGTAACAAGAGCGAGATTCCGTCTCAAAAAAAAAAAAAAAAGAAAAATATGAAGTAAACAGAATGAGGTCATAAGAAGACACAGCAAGAATTGTGAGCACAATACCTGAACCACTGACTTATCCCAGATCCCCAAGCTTGCATAAGCTCTTCTATAGAGACACGTACCTAGTGCAAACCCCAGCACATTCCAAAGGGGCATCAGAACTGTCGGCCGGACCCTGAACGTAACCATCAACTCATTGAACTTTTTCAAATGGTCCTTTTCTTGATCCCACATTTTCTGCAAGAAACATGAAAATAAAGACATGCAAGCATTCCATAGAGACCTCTTACTCATACATGCGGTATACAGTAAGCAAAACAGAAATGGAGGAAATGATGGGAATTGCTGTCTCCCCCATTCCCCACAAAATATCAATGGAAAAAGGAAAAACATCAGACTAAAGGAATCTTTGACAAAGAGAAGAGAGCACCAAGAAAACCAGAGTCTATTATCTCCATTCCAGGTAAGACTGCCATGAGCCATGGTTCCAGCAGAAGTCTCTCAGGCCCACATGTGTCTATTAAATTACAAGGGTCCACAAACATAAGAAATAACCCATTTCAAGATCAGGAGGGCAGAACATTAGCTGCTGTGTAATTTCCTTCTAGATACTAGAATAGAATCATTTTGTTGTTGTTTTTGTTTTGAGACAGGGTTTCACTCTGTCACCCAGAATGCAGTGCAGTAGCAAGCTCACAGCTCACTGCAGCTTCAGCCTCCAGACTCAAGCGATCCTCCCATCTCAGCCTCCCAGATTAGCTGGGATTACAGTTGCACGCCATCACACTGGGCTAATTTTTTTTTTTTTTTTAGACAGAGTCTTACTCTGTTGCCCAGGCTTGAGTACAGTGGTGCAATCTTGGCTCTCTGCAACCTCTGCCTCCCAGGTTCAAGTGATTTTCCTGCCTCAGCCTCCTGAGTAGCTGGGACTACAGGCATGCACACCACGCCCAGCTAATTTTTTTGTATTTTTAGTAGAGACAGGGTTTCACCTTGTTGGCCAGGCTGATCTCCTACTCCTGACCTCAGGTGATCCACCTGCCTCAGTTTCCCAAAGTGCTGGGATTGCAGGTGTAAGCCATCACACCCAGCTAATTTTTTTATTTTTTGTAGAGACAGAGTCTCGTCATGGCCCCCAGGGTGGTCTCAAACTCCTGGGCTCAAACAGTTTATCAGCCTCGGCCCCCCAAAGTGCTGGGATTACAGGCATGAGCCACCATGCCCGGCCCTGAATATTATTTACATTGAAGGAAAAAGGGAGAATTCTAGCTGCAGCGAACACTTACATGGAACTTTTTAAGTGCCAGGTGCTGTCACACGGCTTTATGCCAGCAATTCATTCAATCCACACAATCCCTGTGAAGAACACACTATTACTTCCCCAGTATACAGAAAACACTGAAGCACAGAGAGGCTGAGTAGCTTGCCCAAGGACTCAGGGAAGGCCATTTAACTTGTACTAACTTGACCTTTACAGGCCAGTCCTGATTCCTTATCCAAACCCAGGCCGTCATGAAACCATTTTGCAGATAGGGAAATGGAAACCCAGAAAAGTCCTGTGACATCCTCAAGGTCATACAGGTAGGAGGTGGGAGAGCGCCAAAATGTGAATTAGGTCTGTGTAACTACAAATTCCAGGTCCTTCCATTGCCTCTTGGGATACAATATCTCCACTGGCTCTGTGGGGGGTGGGATTACAATCTTTCAGCACAGTTGACTGCTGTGCTGAGCAATTCTCAACTTTTTCATTATTGCCTGCCCCCGCCATGAAGTATTGATGCCAAAGATATACTGCATACCTATCTATGTACTTTATGTCTATCTGTGCTTTGTCCATAAAAAGAGCAATATGAGGCTGGGCGCAGTGGCTTACACCTGTAATCCCAGCACTTTGGGAGGCCGAGGCAGGCAGATCACCTGAGGTCAGGAGTTCAAGACCAGCCTGGCCAACATGATGAAACCCTGTCTCTGCTAAAAATATAAAAATTAGCCAGGCCTGGGTGGTGAGTGCCTGCAATCCCAGCTACTCAGGAGGCTACAGCAGGAGAATCCCTTGAACCCAGGAGGCGGAGGTTGCAGTGAGCCGAGATTGTGCCATTGTACTCCAGTCTGGGGACAAGACCGAGACCTTGTCTGAAAAATAAATAAATAAGTAAATAAATAAATTTTTAAAATACGCTTTCTGCTCCCCATCTCTCCACCATGAACCAACTTTCGCTCTCCTGGAGACAACAGCATCTCCCTGGGGAACGCATGACCTCCTGTGATTCGTTACTTGAAGGCCTTTGGATCTGCCCATTCAGTAGACCAGGCTGAGGGAGATGAGGAAGTACCCACCTGAATGACTGGCCCAACACTTGTCCGACCCAGGACGACCATCTGCCCGGCATAGATGCGGTTTGCTCCGTATTCGCCTGCATGATCCACCCGGATTATTCGATCCACAGCTGCCCGATTGATATTGTCTAAGGTCATTCCTGAACTGCGATATCTGACACCGATTCTTCCATAGGCTGAAATGCAAGTGTTTATTCTTTGTTACTCTTAGGTAAAATCCTTTTACGGATAGTAAATCCCAACACTTTGGGAAGCTCAGGAGGATGGATCACCTGAAGTCAGAAGTTTGAGATCAGCCTTGCCAACATGGTGAAACCTTGTCTCTACCAAAAATACAAAAATTAGCTGGCTGTGTTGGCAGATGCCTAAAATGCCAGCTGCTTGGGAGGCTGAGGCAGGAGAATCGCTTTAACCCAACAGACAGAGGTTGCAGTGAGCCGAGATTGCGCCACCACACACTCCACTATGACTACAACCATGTTCCAACACGCCCGGCTAATTTTTGTATTTTTAGTATTTTGTAGTTTAGTAATTTTTCTATTTTTGTAATTTCACCATGTTGGCCAGGCTGGTCTTGAACTCCTGATCTTGAACTGAGCGACAGAGTGAGACTCTGAAAACAAAAAGAAAAAAAAATTTTGAATGCCACACCCTCAGGCATTCGATTTTGAGACTAGCCTTAGAGCTTAGATTTTACCCCATTATAGTAAAAAGTCAACTCAAATGAACTCTCATCTTCAAAATGTAAATTCTTCATGACAGATTATATTTTATCTTTAAAAATAAATCTCCTAATCTCAACATCTTAATTATATTCTCTGAACCTTATATTAGAGTAACTCAAAAGGCTTTTTTCCCTGCAAGAGAAGTTTTGCAGCATTCTTAGGTTTGTAAGGTGTATTCACCTCATTTTGCAGATAAGGTAAATAGAGACCTACGGGTCATTCAGTTTGTAACGGCAGCTTCAATCGCATTAGTATCACTTTTTCTTTTTTTTTTTTGAGACAGAGTCTGGCTCTGTCACCCAGGCTGGAGTGCAGTGGCACAATCTCAGCTCACTGCAACCTCCACCTTTTGAACTCAAGCAATTCTCCTGCCTCAGTCTCCAGAGTAGCTAAGGCTTTAATGTAGCTAGGACTGTAGGCATGCACTACCATGCCCAGCTATGTTTTTGTATTTTTAGTAGAGACGGGGTTTCACCATGTTGCCCAGGCTGCCTCAAACTCCTGAGCTCAAGCAATCCTCCCACCTCGGCTTCCCAAACTGCTGGGATTACAAGCATGAGCCACCATGCCCAGCCAGCACTGGCATCACTTTGAAATGTGTTTCAGGGCTCTTAAGACGTGACTACCATGTCTTTTATGCATACTTCTTTTCACTTAGGCTAACTTCAACAGCCAGAGAATATGCGGAAAAAATTCATTTTGGATACATATGTGGTTCTTTTATGACAAAGTCTTGAGTGCTCTGGACACAAGGTGATGAGGTGGGTTGGTGAAATTTGGCGTGGTTCTGCACTTGAAATTTTCCACCAGATGGGGTTTTAAATGTCACACTTTTAAGAAAGAAGCATGGATGTGGAGTTCTGAAGCATCATGACCCAACTGTGGTCCACTCCTCAGCATGACCTCCTCCAACTCACTAAGCATATCTGACTCAAGATAGGCCAGGTGCAGTGGCTCATGCCTGTAATCCCAGTACTTTGGGAGACCAAGGCAGATGGATTGCTTGAGAATTCGAGATCAGCCTGGCCAACATGGTGAAACCCCATTTTTACCAAAAATACAAAAATTAGCCAGGTATCATGGCACGCACCTTTAGTCCCAGCTACTTGGGAGGCTGAGGTGGAAGAGTAACCTGAACCTGGTAGGTGGAGGCTGCAGTGAGCCGAGACCCTGCCATTATACTCCAGTTCGGGTGACAGAGTGAGACTCTGTCTCAAAAAAGGAAGGAAGGAAGGAAGGAAGAAGGAAGGAAGAAGGAAGGAAGGAAGGAAGGAGGGAAGGAGGGAAGAAGGGAAGGAAGGAAGGAAGGAAGGGAAAAGGAAAACATGTGTCCCATCTCTAACACTAACCTAGGAAAAACGAGAATTGACATTTCTTACATATAAAATTGGTAATTATCATTGGCTGGGTGCGGTGGCTCACGCCTGTAATCCCAGCACTTTGTGAGGCCAAGAAGATAGGATCACTTGAGGTCAGGAGTTTGAGACCAGCCTGGTCATCACGGCAAAACCTTGTCTCTACCAAAATTACCAAAAATTAGCCAGGTGCAGTGGTGCATGCCTGCCGCCCCCAGCTACTCAGGAGTCGGAGGCAGGAGAATCGCTTGAACTTGGGAGGCGGAGGTTGCAGTGAGCCGAGATCGCATCACTGCACTCCAGCCTGTGTGACAGAGCAAGACTCTGTCTCAAAAAAAAAAAAAAAAAAAAAAAGACAATAATCAGGCTCTTTCCTTTTTAAGTGAAAACATACAATAATAAAGTTCTCTTACTGAGTTATGAGGATAAAATGAGATATAAGAAGCAAAGTAACTTTATAAACAGAAATAAAGCTTACTCTGTTATGCTCACTGGCTGAACAGCGCAGCATTAAAATTCGCATTCAACAACCCTCAGAGTTTTTCCTGCATTGCCACACACTTTAAAATAAAACTGAGGCTCGGTGCTAGAAGCTCTCAAATGCATCACTTTATGTCTATATTTTCCCAAAGTGTATAAAACCCGCCAGTGAGGTATCTATGAAATTTAAGTGGCTTATGGATATGCAATAAATAACTCCCTGAGGTAAGGGCTACTCTTTTAAATTCTCTTGCAATCTCTTTTATTTATTTATTTATTTTTTATTTTATTTTATTTATTTTTTTTATTTTATTTTATTTTTTTTTTTTGAGACGGAGTTTCGCTCTTGTTACCCAGGCTGGAGTGCAATGGCGCGATCTCGGCTCACTGCAACCTCCGCCTCCTGGGTTCAGGCAATTCTCCTGCCTCAGCCTCCTGAGTAGCTGGGATTACAGGTACGCGCCACCATGCCCAGCTGATTTTTTGTATTTTTAGTAGAGATGGGGTTTCACCATGTTGACCAGGATGGTCTCGATCTCTTGACCTCGTGATCCACCCGCCTCGGCCTCCCAAAGTGCTGGGATTACAGGCTTGAGCCACCGCGCCCGGCCCTGCAATCTCTTTTATTTCATTAAGGAATATATCTCCATACACAGTTGGTATATCCTGAACACGTTCCCAACACTTGCTGATTTCCCCGTTTTAACAGAAAGACAGTACTTAACACAATTTCATAACTTTTCAATTTCAGGGTTTTTTAATGATTACTCATCCATTTGAGGCAAGTGGCACTGGCTTCCCATTCACCATAAGGATTTTGTTTCAAGAAAATCAATTTAATTTAAAAATGGGACATGGTTATACAAAAAACACATATAGTAATAAAAAGTTCAAGCAGTACTGCCATTAGGCAAAAATCCTGAAGGCGGTACACGGTGATTTAACGTTGAGAAAACGCTCTTATGACAATTTTCTTTGTCTTTTCTTTCTTTTTTTTTTTTTTTTTTTTTTTTTGGAGACAAAGTCTCCCTCTGTTGTCCAGGCTGGAGTGCAATGGAGCAGTATCGGTTCAAGCAATTCTCCTGCCTGAGCCTCCCCAGCAGCTGGGACTACAGCCATGTTCCAACACGCCCGGCTAATTTTTGTATTTTTAGTATTTTGTAGTTTAGTAATTTTTGTATTTTTGTAATTTCACCAAATTGGTGAATTTCACCAATTGGCTGGCCAGGCTGGTCTTGAACTCCTGATCTCAGGTGATCCTCCAGCCTCGGCCTTCCAAAGTGCTGGGATTACAGGCGTGGGCCACCGCTTCCGGCCTCATGACAATTTTCTAAGGAAGCACAGATAAAACAAGGTAAGCAGGAACCAGGCTCCAAAACCATATCTCTCTACTCCAAATTCGATGCTCCTTGCACTATACTGAGGGCTCTCAAAGTTTACAGTGCATGCAAATCACCTAAAGGTCCTGTGCACAGATCACAGATACCGACCAAGTAGGTCGGGGTGGGGCCTGATAATCAGCATTTCTAGCGAGCTCCCAGAAATAGCGCAGGCTGCTAGTCGTCAGGCTACGCTTTGCCTGGCAAGGCAGGCCCTGGGCAAAGACTACAAAGAGAGACTCCCTGGGACGCTGAACTTTCAGTGTCGCCAACTGTCCTTGATTTGGAACGCTGGCCGCACCTGCCATGACATCACTGCACAGGTGTGCAACTGCGTCACTCTCAATGCCGAAACCACCCTCGTCCGCCTGTCACTCTCGCAGCGAACCACAGGCACCGCCCCGTCCGCGCCAGCGCCCAGGCTGAAGTCACGCAGTAGCGCTCCGTCGCAGGACTGTGACGTTACGAACCTCTTCCCCCATGACCTCTTCGACCCAAATCTCAAGCGAAAATCCCCTAGCTCGCTAGCCTGCCGCAGGACTGTGGCCGTGCGCTTCCCTTTACCTGAGAGGGACTGCTGAGCACCTGGCCGCAGCCGCCAAAGGCAGGGAGCCGCCGCCGCCCCGGCGCAACTCATTGCCGCTACCACAAAGCAGCCACTTCGTTGACCGTAGCGGGCCAATAGTGGCCCTGGCGCGGACTGATGATGCACAGCAGATGTAAGAAAGTCGCAGCTCGCCAGGGCACCGGTGGAAACGCCCCTAGCCCCGCGCTTACATATGATTGGTTAGATGCGACAAATAGAAAGTTTCTATTGGGTGCGGTCACTATCAATCACTCGGAAGACCATGGAAGCAAAGGCGCCTTGGGTTGCCAGGGAGATGAGAATGCTAAATTGCTGTTTCAAAGATGAGGACAATTTATGATTTCTCACTCAAGTTCCTGGGAAAAAGAATCATGAGGGAATTACTTATTAACAAGGCACGGTATTTTCTCCTTTACCTACGTAGAAGGAGCTTTTTTTTTTTTTTTTTTTTTTTTGTATCCTACATCCACTTTAAAATAGTAAGCCTGGGCAACACAGCGAGATTCCACCTCCATAAATAATTTTAAAAATTAGCCG
The DNA here is from genome assembly GCF_009761245.1 of Sapajus apella. NCBI lineage: Eukaryota > Metazoa > Chordata > Mammalia > Primates > Cebidae > Sapajus > Sapajus apella. The sequence goes on along the minus strand of NW_022436991.1, from coordinate 6,243,119 downwards.
GGCGTGGTGGAGCACACCTGTAGTACCAGCTATTCGGGAGGCTGAGGTGGGAGGATAGCTTGAGCCCAGGAGTTAGAGGCTGCAATGCCACTACACTCTAGCCTGGCCCTGTCTCAAAAATAAATTATACATATAAATTATACATTTATGTATACATATTATGTACATATAAAGTATTCAATATAAATTAGATGTATATATAAATTACATGTGCCACATGGTTAATAGTGTTATCTCTATTGGTGGGCTGAAAGCCAACTTTAAACTTCTTCCCAGTCCTTTCCTCTATTTTCATATTTTCTGCAGAGAACATGTATTATCTTCTACATCAACATACTGTATTCTGTGCATGTATATTTGTGCAAAATTGTGATTTTTTGAGAAGAGGGGAAATTTAACAACATACTTTAAAAAGATCATATAATACAGCAGTCTTTTAGGATTCTATTCAACAGAAACAATTTTTAAATGAGTAGTGTATATGAAGGCAAAAATCAAAGATGCATGTCTGCAAGAACATACAACGTTTAACATTGGCAACATCGGGGGTTGGAACTGGGAGAAGCGGGCTTTCACTTTCTACTTTACACCCTTGGATTATTTATATATTTTATCCAAGTTTGCTATAAAATATTTTAAGACGCAGTACAGTTGTAAAATTATTGAATTCAAGTTTCTAATTGTTTTTATAAAATCACTCTAGTGTTCAAATTGACACACCAAAGTAATTTAAAATTATGATGAACCCGCCAGGCGCGGTGGCGCGTGCCTGTAGTCCCAGCTAGCCGGGAGGCTGAGGTGGGAGGATCGCTTGAGCCCGGGAGTTCTGGGCTGTAGTGCGCTATGCCGATCGGGCGTCCGCACCAAGTTCGGCATCAATATGATGACCTCCTGGGAGTGGGGGACCACCAGGTTGCCTAAGGAGGGGTCAACCGGCCCAGGTTGGAAACCTGGTGAAACCCCGTCTCTACTAAAACTACAAAAAATTAGCTGGGCATGGTGGCGCGTGCCTGTAATCCCAGCTACTCAGAAGGCTGAGGCAGGAGAATTGCCTGAACCCAGGAGACGGAGGTTGCGGTGAGCCGAGATCGCGCCATTGCACTCCAGCCTGGGTAACAAGAGCGAAACTCCGTCTAAAAAAAAAAAAAAAAAAAATTAAAAAAGTATGATGAACCCAAATACTTAATACTTAGTGAGGATGTTGTAGCACTCTCATGTAAAACTGCTGAGAGTCTGAATCTCACTCTCAAAAGCCTTAAAATGTTCAAAAGTTTTGCTGTAATCCCACTTCTAGGTCTCTGTTTCCTTTTTTGTTTGTTTGTTTAGATGGTGTTTCACTCTGTTGCACAGGCTGGAGTGCAACGGGGAGATCTTGGCTCACTGCAACCTCTGGCTCCCAGGTTCAAGCAATTCTCCTGCCTCAGCCTCCCAAGTAGCTAGAATACAGCCATGCACCACCATGCCCAGCTGAGGCTGGGTTTCACCATTTGGCCAGGCTGGTCTCGAACTCCTGACCTCAAGTGATCCTCACACCTCGTCCTCCCAAAGTGTTGGGATTACAGGCGTCAGCCACCGTGCCAGCCTAGGTCTGTTTTTAAGGAGGAAAAAAATGCTGATAAAGATGTATAGATGTGCCAGTTATTTGTTTTTTTGTTTTTTGAGACGGAGTTTCACTCATGTTACCCAGGCTGGAGTGCAATGGCGCGATCTCGGCTCACCGCAACCTCCGCCTCCTGGATTCAGGCAATTCTCCTGCCTCAGCCTCCTGAGTAGCTGGGATTACAGGCACGCGCCACCATGCCCAGCTAATTTTTTGTATTTTTAGTAGAGACGGGGTTTCACCATGTTGACCAGGATGGTCTCGATCTCTTGACCTCGTGATCCACCCACCTCGGCCTCCCAAAGTGCTGGGATTACAGGCTTGAGCCACCGCGCCCGGCCCAGCTATTTGTTAATGGGAAAAATCAAACAAAATGTTAAGCAACAATTGAATCAACACATTATGTCCGAGTGCAGTGGCTCACGCCTGTAATCACAACACTTTGGGAGACTGAGGCAAGAGGATCACTTGAGCCCAGGAGTTTAAGACCAGCCTGGGAAACATACTGAGATCCCCTCTCTACAAAAAATTTTAAACATTAGCCGGGCATGGTGGTGTGTACCTGTGATCACACCTACTTGTGAGGCTAAGGTGGGAGGATCACTTGAGCCCAGGAGGTTGAGGCTACACTGAGCCGTGATCACACCACTGCACTCCAGCATGGGCAATAGAGTAAGACTCCGGCTCAAAAAAAAAAAAAGAGAGATTCAACTGTATGATGTTATGTAGCCCATTGAAATGTTTGTAAAGAGCTTTAAATAACAGGAGAAAACACTATCTTTAGATTCTTCCAGAAAACACATATTAAGTGAAAAAGAAATGAGAATACCAAAGTTATTTCTTTCTTTTTCTGTCCTGCTTCCCTCCATACCTTTTTTTTTTTTTGAGATGGAGTTTCACTCTTGTCACCCAGGTTCGAGTACAATGGCATGATCCCAGCTCACTGCAACCTCCGCCTCTGGGGTTCAAGCCATCCTCCTGCCTCAGCTTCCCAAGTAGCTGGGATTTCAGGCATGTGCCACAACACCCACCTAATTGTTGTATTTTTAGTAGAGACAGCGTTTCACCGTGTTAGCCAGGCTGGTCTCGAACTCCTGACCTAAGGTGATCCACCTGCCTTGGTCTCCCAAAGTGCTGGGATTACAGGCCTGAGCCACCATGCCCGGCCCATACTTTCTATCTTGAAAGGAATTTTGTCAAGATTAACAGTGGGTGCCCATAAATGGTGCTTTTTAAATTTTTTTCTCTGTTGCTTTTGATAGTCTATGTATTTTCAATTAAAAAAAAAGAATTTTTATAATGGCAAAACAAAATTTCAAAACAAAAAATGTTTACTATTTCCTAATTCCATCCCCCTAAAATAAAAACAAATGCATGGTTTTGTTTTTGTTTTTACCTGATTGGTGCAAAAGTAGCAGGTATTATTTTTCCACTTAAAGATAAGGGACCTAGGCCAGGTGCGGTGGCTCACGCCCATAATCCCAGCACTTTGGGAGGCCGAGTCAGGTGAATCACGTGACCAACATGGTGCAGACCCATCTTTACTAAAAATACAAAAATTAGCTGGGCGTGATGGTAGGCACCTGTAATCCCTGCTACTCAGGAGGCTGAGTTGGGAGAATTGCTTGAACTCAGGAGGTGGAAGTTGCCATGAGCCGAGATAGAGCCACTGCACTCCAGCCCAGGTGAGAGAGCAAGAGCCTGACTCAATCAATCAATCAATAGGACCCTTATCTCAGAGAATTGAAAACAGTTGCACAAAATCAGACAATAAAGCAAGAAGCAGAGACATTCCATGTCCCAAGCAGGTGCCATGCATTGGAAAGGAAAGAGACCAAATGTAACTTACTCATAAAGTCACACCCTATACAAAGAAAATACATTTGGAAGTTCTCTCTTCCCAAGAGTCAGACCTTGTAGTGCTATCCTGGGACTCACCTAACTGCATTCTTCTCTTTGCCGGGATGAGAATATTTTGTGATTTTGAGAACCTGCAAGGCTGCCTTAAGAACAAGAGCCTGGGGCAGAATAGGGCAAGACAGAGAAAGGTTTTCAAGGACATTAAAAATTCCAGTTTCCAGTGTTTGTAAATGGGGAGGTGGTAAAAGCAATCTGTTAGCTGCGGAATGGTTATAAAGTATGCATTGATATCATGGAATGCCATGTCACACTAAAAAAAACGAAGTTGCTGTATATATGGAAAGATCTTCAAGATGTTATTAAGGAGCAGAAAAGGGAAGCCCAGAAGTACATATTTCACACACACAACTGCACATATATATCTGCTTGAATTGTAATACATATTCATTATCATTCTCTGGAATGAATAATATAAATATCGATAGGTAGTTCTCTGAGGGGTGTAGGGAGTGCTTGAAGTAGTTTTATCTTTTTTATTTTTGAAATGGAGTTTTGCTATAAAAAAAAAACAAAAAAATAAGAAAGGATAAAATAAATAAATAAATAAGAACCAAAAAAAAAAGAAAAAAGAAATGGAGTTTCGCTCTTGTTGCCCAGGCTGGAGTGCAATGGTGCGATCTTGGCTCACCGCAACCTCCGCCTCCCAGCCTCAAGCCATTCTCTTGCCTCAGCTTTCCAAGTAGCTGGGATTACAGGTTTATGCCACCACGCCCAGCTAATTTTGTATTTTTAGTAGAGATAGGGTTTTTCCATGTTGGTCAGGCTGGTCTCGAACTCCCAACCTCAGGTGACCCGCCACCTCGGCCTCCCAAAGTGTTGGGATTGCAGGCATGAGCCACCATGCCCAGCTTATCTTATAAATTCAAAATATACACACGAGGCCAGTTGTGGTGCTTGAGATCAGGAGTTTGAGACCAGCCTGGCCAACCTGGCAAAACCCTATCTCTACTAAAAATACAAAAGTTAGCTGAGTGTGGTGGCGCATGCCTGTAGTCCCAGCTGCTTGGGTAGCTGAGGCACAAGAATCGCTTGAACCCGGGAGGTGGAGGTTGCAATAAGCCAAGCTCACATAGTGCACTCCAGCCTGGACGACAGAGTGAATCTCTGCCTCAAAAACAAAAACAAACAAACAAACAAAAAAAAAAAGAATACACACATGAAACTGCCTTTGCAAAAATTATAACAGTGAGGAAATTATGACATTGAAAGAGATCTGTCCTGACTCTATCCTGCAGAATTCTAACCTCCAAGCTGTCCTTGTTCATTCCTGAGCATAGGCCAAACTAACTTTGGGAAGAACTTACAGTTTAAGTTTGAAACAAAGATAACAGCCCTTTTTCTGAAACCCCCTTCTTGCCTGGGAACCAGATTGCCTTTGTAGGGCTAACAAAGCCACAAGATTAGAAATTATGGTTTAGGAGTCATGCAGCTAGAGGCTGCACAATTCTAAACCTCCCCAGTTGCTCTCAGGGATGACATTAACATTGTAAAATTTAAGATTAGTGCTCAAGGTATTTTTCAGATCCTGCACTTGATGGGTCAGCTGGTACCACCCAGATCAAAAAATGCTCATCTGCTCTTGTGGCCCCCATCCAGGGACTGACACAGAGCAAGAGGACAGCTTCAACTCCCTATGATTTCGTCTTTGACCCAACCAATCAACATTCCCAACTCCCTAGCCCCCCATCACCAAATTATCCATTAAAAAAGTAGTTTCCAGCCAGGCATGATGGTTCACACCTGCAATCCCAACACTTTGGGAGGCCAAGGTGGGAGGATCACTTGAGGTCAGCAGTTCGAGACCAGCCTGGCCAACATGGCAAAATCCCATCTCTACTAAAAATAAAAAAATTAGCTGGGCGTGGTGGTGCACGCCTATAGTCCCAGCTACCTGGGAGGCTGAGGCAGGAGAATCGCTTGAACCCAGGAGGTGGAGGTTGCTGTGAGCAGAGATTGCATCGTTTCACTCCAGCCTGGGCAACAGAGCGAGACTCCATCTAAAAAGCACACCGCGCCCCCTCCCCAAACACACACAACCTAGTTTCCAAAATTTCAGGGAGACTGATTTGAGTAATAATAATATTCTGGGCCTGGTGCGGTGGCTCATGCCTGTAATCCCAACGCTTCGGGAGGCTGAGGCAGGTGGATTGCTTGAGGTCAGAAGTTCAAGACCAGCCTGGCCAACATGGTGAAACCCTATCTCTAAAAAAAATAAATAAAATTTAAATAATAATAATATTCTGGTCTCCTGTTTAGCCAGCTGTGCATGAATTAAACTCTTTCTCTGTTGCAATCCCTCTGTCTTGATAAATGGGCTGTATCCAGGCAGTGGACAAAATGAACCAGTTGGCCAGTTGCACACATACACCCTCCCTGGCTTCAACAGAGCCAAGGAGCTTTAAAAGCACTCATCTGAGGACTACATTAAACACTCTCTTCTCTCTTATTTTAGGAAAAAGCAAAGAGCAACTTTACGAACTGTTACAGTTTTCCATCATCACTTGACTGCTGACAAGAAGCCTCCTTGAATTCTAGTTTACACAATCACATTTTAAAACCTTCAAGACACTGTTTAATCATAACTTGTAAGGCACATTTGTTAGAGAAAGCTGCACTTTAAAAATTATACAGACGTTATCTGAAGTTATTAAAGTTATCAAAACATATAAAAACCTTCAAGTAAGATATATGCAAATTAGCAGCATTTAACTAAAACTAATAATTAGCATATTTCAGTATCACTTTTGTAATGAGGAAAGAAAACAGCAAAACATTTTCATTGTGTTCATCACACACACACACACACAGAAAACTTGAATATCCTCAGAAGCCTGGTGAAGGTGAGAATGTTATATATATTAATACAAAAGCACTGGGCAGAAATGCTTACTACAATTTGGTTTTCTTTCTTTTTACCTATCTTTTTTTTTTTTGAGACAGGTCTCCCTCTGTCACCCAGGCTGGAATGCAGTGGCACGATCTCACTCACTGCAGCCTCCGCCACCCAGGTTCATGTGATTCTCATGCCTCAACCTCCCAACTAGCTGGGATTACAGGCACACACCAGCATGCCCGGCTAATTTTTATACTTTAGTAAGACGGGGTCTTGCCATGTTGACCAGGCTGGTATCAAACCCCTGACTTCAAGTGATCTGCCCGCCTTGGCCTCCCAAAGTGCTGGAATTACAGGCATGGGCTACTGCACCTGGCATAATTTATTTTTTTAAGTGAGATTGGAATGAATCTTTGGTTACTCAAAATTCCATGACATCAGTTATTAGATTTAGAAACCCATAAACCTTAACAAGACAGGAAAAGACCTAAAAGCTCATTGGTCTCCCAGTTATAAAAATATCCCACTTTAAAAACTGTCTTTGTGGAAAAGCAAGAAAATGACTATAAGAAATCCTTGCTCCTCTGAGCAAGGAGTCAGTCATTTCTGAGTAGTGGAGTGGAGATGGGAGGGGAGAATTATTGTTAAGAGCAACGGCTTTCTAAAACCTGCGCCCAACTTTAAATTCCAGGCTACTCCCCAGGAAAGGTGTGGAGCCAGTGAAAGGAAGAAACACAATGGAAGGAAGGCTCAAAAAGTCCATTACAAAACTACAGTGCTTTGAAAAATATTTTGACAATATTAAAATGAAAATTGATTACATTAAACAAAAACAAACTTCTGTTAAAAGGTGCAGATCTACCTATTTTGATTAAGCTTACAATGAGGTATTTATTGCATATGGTTTTTACCATAACGGAAATCTTAAAAGATATTCTACATTTTTTTTTTTTTGAGATGGAGTTTTGCTCTTGTCACCCAGACTCGAGTGCAATGGCACAATCTCGGCTAACCACAACCTCTGCCTCTGGGGTTCAAGCAATTCTCCTGCCTCAGCCTCCCAAATAGCTGAGATTACAGGCATGCACCACCTTGCCCAGCTAATTTTGTATTTTTAATAAAGACAGGGTTTCTCCACGTTGGTCGGGCTGGTCTCAAACTCCCAACCTCAGGCAATCAGCCTGCCTCCCAAAGTGCTGGGATTACAGGCATAAGCCACCGCACCCAGCCACATGTTTTGTGAAATAAAGGCACATGCATTAAAAATTGTAAGCACAAGAAAACAAAGAGCCCTTAAAAATGTGTACATGTGTGTTTAAGAAACCAGCCTCCAATTCTGTTTGTTAAACATTGGTGGGCTGGTCTGATTAACAGGCTGCGCTCCAGTCTACATCCCAAAGCACTTGTGCACATAAACTCGCGGCTCAACAGCTTGTTGGTTTTGGGTAGAGGCATCAGTGAGTGGCCAGTCGGTAGGCAAAGACTTGGGTTTCCCCTTTTCCTTGCTTTTCTAAGTTACTAAAGCCCTAATTAGGGGCTAGGTTAGGTAAACACAACTGCACGTGTGCAAAAGCCTAAACTCCAGAAAAATATATTTTTCAATGTCCACTGAAAATCCAGGTAGACTCTGGAGGCTCAGCAGAGTCACTAGGTCAGCTTAGAAGCAACGGGCAGTGCCATCTTCACTTCACGCTCAGTCTAGTTGGTTCCTTGTGTCCCTTTGGGCTTCTGTTAGTTTCTGGATTAGGTAGCGCTTGTCACGACTTTCCTAAAAAACAAGAAGTTCACAAGTACATTTAATATATTTGGAAACAAATACCATCATTACCTACCACACTCAGGGCTGAGGATTCTAACCACTGGACTAGTTTTTGTTTGCTTGTTTGTTTAGCTGGAGTCTTGCTGTTGTCACCCGGGCAGTGGCACGATCTCAGCTCACTGCAACCTCCGTCTCCTAGGTTCCAGCAATTCTACCTCAGCCTCCCGAGTAGCTGAGATTACAGGTGCCCCCTACCATGCCTGGCTAATTTTTGTATTATTAGTAGAGATAGGGACTCACCATGTTGGCCAGGCTGGTCTCCAACTCCTGACCTCAGGTGATCCACATGCCTTAGCCTTCTAAAGTGCTGAGATTACAGGTGTGAGCCACCACGCCCAGCCTCCCCTGGACTATTGTAATGGCCTCTTATCTGGTCTGTCATTGTGTCTGCTCCATAGCCCCTTGTCCACAAAGCAGCTGTTTTTGTTTGTTTGTTTGTTTTTCTAAAGATGGGTTTCTCCATGATGGCCAGGCTGGTCTTGAACTCCTGACCTCAGGTGATCCACCCACCTTGGCCTCCAAAAGTGCTAGGATTACAGGCGTGAGCCACCGCGACCAGCAGCAGCTGTTTTTTTTTTTTTTTTTTTAAATGCACAGTATAGCCAGGTGTGGTGGCTCATGCCTGTAATTCCAGCACTTTGGGAGGCTGAGGCAGGCAGATCACCTGAGGTCAGAAGTTCAAGACCAGCCTGGTCACATGGTTAAAACCCATTTCTACTAAAAATACAAAAATTAGCCGGGCAAGGTGGCACATGCCTAGCTAGTAGTCCCAGCTACTCAGGAGGCTGAGGCAGGAGAATCACTTGAACCCTAGAGGTGGAGGTTGCAGTGAACTGAGATTATGCCACTGCACTCCAGCCTCGGTGACACAGTGAGACCCTGTCTCAAAGGAAGAAAAAAAAAAAAAAAAAAAGTCCGGCCATCATGGCAAAATCCACTCTCTACTAAAAATACAAAAATTAGCCGGGTGTGGTCACGCGTGCCCATAACCCTAGCTACTTGGGAGGCTGAGGCAGGCGAATCATTTGAACCCAGGAGGTAGAGGTTACAGTGAGCTGAGATCACGGCATTGCACTCCAGACTGGATGACAGAGCAAGACCTCTCAAAAAAAAAAAAAAAAAAAAAAATTAACACCTTTCAGCGGCTTCCCTCCTGCTCAATCTTTTTAACGGAACCATCAAGGCACTATGACTCAATGACTCTGGCTGCTATTAGAACACCTTGCCTCTTCCCATCACTCACCACCCTATGGCCACACCACACTTCCCCCTGTCCCTCTGAAGTGCCTGGCTTATACACTCACTGTGCCCTTTGCCTCTTTCTCTTCCTTAAATAGGACTTCTGATAATGGGCTCCTCTCTCTATTATTCAAGTCTCAGCTAGGGTGAGGCACAGTAGCTCATGCCTATAATCCCAGCACTTTGGGAGGCCAAGAGGGGAGAATCACTTGAGCCCAGGACTTTGAGACTAGTCTGGGCAACATAGGGAGACCTCGTGTCTATAAAAAATTTTAAAATTAGCCACGTGTGGTGATGCACACCACTAGTCCCAGCTACTTGGGAGGCTAAGGTGGGAGGCTGGCTTGAACTCAAGAGTTTGAGGCTGCAGTGAGCTATGAACACACCATTGCACTCCAGCCTGGGCAGGAGAGCGAGAACCCATAAGGAGTAAAAAAAAAAAAAAAAAAAAAAAAAAACACCTCCTCAAAGACGCCTTCTGCAGCCACATCTGTAGTAGCAGATGGCCCACTCATCACTCTACCTTGTTTTTACTATCTTCATAGAATCTATAATTAATCGGCATTTATCTTATTAACTACCTAGCTGTTTGTCTCTTGTTCACCAAAGTGTCCCAGCACCAAGCACAGTACAAGGCATAGAATAGGTGCTTAACACATTTTTATTTTTATTTTTATTTTTATTTTTGAGATGGAGTCTCACTCTGCGGCCCAGGATGGAGTGCTGTGGCGCAATCTGAGCTCACTGCAACTTCCACCTCCTGAGTTCAAGGGATTCTCCTGCCTCAACCTCCCAAGTATCTGGGATCACAGGCACCCACCACCATGCCCAGCTAATTTTTGTATTTTTAGTAAAGACGGAGTTTCGTCATATTGGCCAGGCTGCTCTCAAACTCCTGAGCTCAAGTGATCTGCCTGCCTCGGCCTCCCAAAGTGCTGTGATTACAGGCATGAGCGACCGCACCCTCCTTAATACACATCTTGAAGGAATGGATGAATCAGTGAATGAATGAAGCTGGATGGGGCTGGGCCTGAAGGCAGAGTTTTGAGGAGGTGGTGGCGAGAGAAGGCTGCAGCAATTTCACTCCCTCCCAGGAAAACACCATTTTCCTTGCAGTGTCCTGCGTAAATGTCCGCCACCATGACCCTCTGGGGCTACGCTTCCTTACCAGGGACAGCTGCTCTCGGAGCTGGATGACCACCCGTTTGTGTGCTCCAGCTAAGGCGATGAAGTAAAACATAATGAGGCTGTAACACAAGACAGACAGGTCACAGGGAGTCTGGATCATTTGAAGGCCGCCAGAAAAACAAACCAGCATATTTTTCCTTGAAACAGTTTTACTTTTTTTTAGAAAAAAAGGTTGGGCACAATGGCTCATTTTCATAATCCCAGTGCTTTGCCGAGGCAGGAGAATCACTTACAGCCAGGAGTTTGAGACCAGCCCAGGCAATATAGCGACAGCCCCATCTCTAGAAAAATAAAATATAGCTGGGCACAGTGATTCATACCTGTAATCCCAGCACTTTGGGAGGCCAAGGCAGGCAGATAACAAGGTCTGGAGTTCAAGACCAGCCTGGCTAACATAGTGAAACCCCTTCTCTATTAAAAAAAAATAATAATACAAAAATTAGCCAGGCATGGTGGCGCATGCCTGTAATTCCCAGCAACTCAGGAGGCTGAGACAGGAGAATCACTTGAACCCAGGAGGCGGAGGTTGCAGTGAGCCAAGGTCGCACCACTGCATTTCAGCCTGGGTGACAGAGCAAGACTCCATCTTAAAAAAAAAAAAAGAAAAGAAGATATAAAATTAGCCAGGCATGGTGGCATGCACCTGTAGTCCCCGGCTACTCAGAAGGCTGAGGTGGGAGGGTTTGAGCCCAGGAGTTCAAGGCTGCAGTGAGTTATGATCACACTACTGTACTCCAGGCTGGGCAACAGAGCCAGATCCCGTCTCTACAAAAAATAAAGAAAACCCTTATCTCTTCCAAGCAGAAGGTATAAGAAACAGCTACTGAAGTTTTATTTGGCAATGGCAGCACAATCTGATTTATGCCTTGCTTTTTAAGCTAATATAAAAATTTGCTGATGTTCCCCTTGTACATACAGAATGACAGAGAGAGAAGGACATGGTTGAGAAAGTCAGCTGGGCATGTAATTAACATGTGGATGATCACTGTGGAGCCCCTCTAGCCCATTTCCTCATTTGTAAAATAGGGAAACATAATAAAACCCAGTGATTGCCAGCTTGGATAACATCATTTTATTTTTTATTTATTTATTTTGAGATGGAGTTTTGCTCTTGTTGCCCAGGCTGGAGTACAATGGCACGATCTCAGCTCACTGCAACTTCCGCCTCTCTGGTTCAAGCAATTCTCCTGCCTCAGCCTCCCAAGTAGCTGAGATTACAGGCATGTGCCACCATGCCTGGCTAATTATATATTTTTTTTTTAGGAGGGACAGGGTTTCACCATGTTGGTCAGGCTGGTCTTGAACTCCTGACCTCCAGTGACCCACTTGCCTCAGCTCCTCAAAGTGCTGGGATTACAGGTGTGAGCCACCACACCTGGTCAATAATATTTTAATTAAAAGCAATCAAAGCCAGGTGTGGTGGCAGAAGCCTAGTGTACCAGCTACACAGGAGGCTATGGAGGGAGAACCACTTGAGCTAAGGAGTCCAAGACCAGCCTGGGTAACACAGCAAAAACACCATCTCCAAAAAAAAAAAAAAATCAACAGCTGGCTCCTATCTCTGTGCAGCTCCAGATCTGAAACGGGGGTGGCTGAAGTTATTATCTTTGGGGAGAGGGGCAAATGGCATGGAGGGCGAGCTCTCATAAAAACAGCAGGCAACCTCACTGAATGAAAGGAAGGTGGTTTCCTATCCAATCTCCCCAGATAAGGCTGATGAAATGAGGGCAAAGTAACCAGGAGCTCCTGAAATCACTGACGTCCACAGTATTTTCCTGGCAGTCTCTGAGATACTTAAGTCAGATCAGAGACATGACACCAGCCAAAGCACTGCTGGGGCGAACAAATTAGAGTGAAGCAGCTGGAGCCCTGGATCCTACGAATTCGAGGCTGGCTACCTGAACGGCTCCCCCAAGTCACTGCATTGTATTAATCTCATCAAAGGTATTCTGCCCTTTTTTTTTTTTTTTTTTTGAAATGGAGTTTCACTCTTGTTGCCCAGGCTGGAGTGCAATGGTGCGATCTCGGCTCACTGCAGCCTCCGCCTCTTGGGTTCAAGCAATTCTGCCTCAGCCTCCCAAGTAGCTAGGATTAAAGGCATGTGCCACCACACCTGGCTAATTTTGTGTTTTTAGTAGAGACGGGGATTCTCCATGTTGGTCAGGCTGGTCTTGAACTCCTGACCTCAGATGATCCATCCGCCTCAGCCTCCCAAAATGCTGGCATTACGGGCATGAGCCACCATGCCCAGCAGTATTCTGCCTTCTTACAAGTACATATTTCTTTGGGCCTACTTTTTGTATTATGGTGATGTTTTACCGTAAGAATATCTACATCACAATTGTGATTGTGATTATATATACAGTAATTGTGATTATTTCATGACAGTACATGCAGGGTACAATTAATTCCAGTTATTCGTGGCTTATAAGTAGAGCCAGCGTTCAAGGGCATGCTTCTAATCTGGTGTGCATCTCTCTGCTCAGAAATCTGTTCCTTTTCAAAGAGAAAGAGATTCTGTAAATAGTAATGTTAATAACAGGCAATATATACTGGCTTTTTATAAGCCAGGCATTGGGCTAAGTGTGATCTTTCTTAATTTGCCCAATGAGCCTCTGAAAGAATGACTATTATTATGCCCATTTTATTTATTTATTTATTTATTTATTTATGAGACAGGATCTCATTCTGTCACCCAGACTGGAATGCAGTGGCACGATCTTGGCTTAGTGCAACCTCAGCCTCCCAGATTCAAGCAATTCTCATGCCTCAGCTACCTGAGTAGCTGGGATTATAGGCATGCAATCACCATGCCAAGCTAATTTTTGGTTTTTATTTCTTTTTTTTTTGGTAGAGTCAGGATCTCCCTATGTTGCCCAGGCTGGTTTTGAGCTCCTGGCCTCAATCGATCTCCCCACCTCATCCTTCCAAAGTATTGGGATTACAGACATGATCCGCCATGCCCAGCCTATTATGCCCATTTTAGAGATGGGAAAGTGCAGCTCAAAGCAGCTCAGCAACTTGACAAGTCCAGGGTGAACTCCCCCACCCCCTTTCCCAATGGGAGAAGCCCACCTACTTGAGTGGGTCCTGGAGGTTCTCACTCACCAGATAATCATGAAGAAAGGAACCGCAAAGGCTTCTGACGTGACGCCATGGATGAAGGACTGCAGTGAGCTGGGGAAGGTGCTCACCGTCTTGGGGATGACCTCCCAGGTGGTGTTGAAGTTGGTGAACGGCCCACAGGCTTTTGAGGAAGGGATGCTGCCAAGACGGACACAGATCAAGGGGCTCAGAAGGAGGGTGCAGCACAGCTGAGTGTCCCGCCTCCACACATCCAGAATGTTTCTTTAACAATGGCCGACAAGGAGCTGCCTGACCTCCTGGCCTTCTGGAAAGTTTGGGTCGAAAATGCTTACCCTGGCCGGGTGCAGTGGCTCATGAATGTAATCCAAGCACTTCGGGAGGCCAAGATGGGTGGATCGCCTGAAGTCAGGAGTTCGAGATCAGGCTGACCAACATGGTGAAACCCCATCTCTACTAAAAATACAAAAATTAGCCAGGTGTGATGGTGCATTCCTATCAACCCAGCTACTTGGGAGGCTGAGGCAGGAGAACACTTGAACCCGGGAGGCGGAAGTTGCAGTGACCCATGACTGTGCCATTGCACTCCACCCTGGGCAACAAGAACAAAACTGTCTCAAAACAAAAAAAGAAAGAAAAAGAAAAAGAAAATGCTTACTCTGAAATTTCATCAAGTCTCTAGACCTAACTTCCAGTTTACAGTAAATTCAAGAAACAAGAGCAAGTTAAATGACAATGTAAGAAAATAACAAGACAAATCCAAAATGCAGGCATTCTATTCTCCAGTCTCTTAATTTAGAAGTGAGGCAAATAGCCTGGATTCTTCAAAGAATCAGGGATTAAAAGAGACGAAAGAGGGAGAGCATTAGGAAAATAGCTAATACCTAGGTGCAGGGTGACAGGTGCAGCAAACCACCATAGTACACATTTACCTAGGTAATAAGCCTACACATCCTGCACATGTACCCCAGAACTTCAAACTAAAAAGAGAAGACTAAAGAGATACAACAAACGAAAGCAATGGGTCAAACTTGAAAGATCACTATTTTACAAACAAATCTAAGCCAGATGCGATGGCTCACGCCTGTAATCCCAGCACTTTGGGAGGCCAAGGTAGGTGGATCATCTGAGGTCAGGAGTTTGAGACCAGCCTGATCAACATGGTGAAACCCCGTCTCTACTAAAAATACAAAAATTAGGTAGGCATGATGGCGGATGCCTGTAATCCCAGGTACTCAGGAGGCTGAGGCATAAGAGTTGCTTAAACCTGGGAGGCGGAGATTGCAGTGAGCTGAGATCGGGCCATTGTACTCCAGCCTGGGTGACGGAGCAAGACACTGTCTCAAAAAAAAAAAAAAAAGCTATACTAAAGACTACTTAGGAACAACTGGAGAAATTTTAAATGGCAGAAATATATTAGTATTAATCTTCTTAGGTGTAATATATTATTGTGGAAACACATAAAGGAGAGTGCCCTTGGTCTTTGGAGCATGCTGAAGTATTTAACAATGAAATATCACCATGTCTATAAGTTAATTTCAAATTGTTTCCTATCCAAAAAAAGGTATCCATAGAGAAAACAAAACCAGTCAACTCCCCCGTATCCAAAGGTTCTACATCATCAGATTCAACTAACCTCAGATAAAAATAGTTGAAAAATTAAAAAATAATATGGCAGGGCGCAGTGGCTCATGCCTATAATCCCACCACTTTGGGA
>NW_022436991.1:6224404-6227619 GCF_009761245.1 Sapajus apella | reverse complement strand
TACAAAAATTGGCCAGGCATGATGGTGGGCACCTGTAACCCCAGCTATTCAGGAGGCTGAGACACAAGAATCGCTTGAAACCAGGAGATGGAGGTGGCAGTGAGCCAAGATTGCCACTGCACTCCAGCCTGGACAGCAGAGTGAGGCTCAGTCTCAAAAACAAAAATTAAAAAAAAATTGCAAATACCATGTCTTTTTTTTTTTTCATTCTAAAAATGCAGAAATTAGCCGGGCGTGGTGGCACACGCCTGTAGTCCCAGCTACTCGGGAGGCTGAGGCGGGAGAATCGATTCAACCTGAGAGACACAGGTTGCAGTGAGCTGAGATTACATCTCCCTACTCCAGCCTGGGCGACAGACCAAGACTCCATCTCAAAACAAAACAAAAAAACAAATAGAATGTGATGTGATGGACCCTTTTACATAAAAGAGGAACAGGTCAAGAAGCAGGGAAATGTTCTAGAAAACAAAGCCGCATTTACCTAGACATGCTTATTGTCAGAGGTATTATTGCCAAACACAGCCCGATCAACAACACCAACAGGAAGAAGAAATTAGAATTGGATGCTCTGAACTGCCTCGGGGAGGGTCTGCAGGTGTAAAGCAGACTCCACTACAAGGAGAAAAAGAAAGAAAAATTAAGATCAATGAATATAGCTTCTGTGAGGATCAATACGCATATTTCTGCTTTACAGTGGGAATGTAAATCACTCTAACCTTTCCAGAGGGTTGTCCAGAAATATGGATCAAGATGAAAACAGTTAATTCAGACTCTAAACTCTGGAGGGTTCATGCTGATGAAACAGAGGGGAAATGGGCCAAAATACAGATATGTGGATGTTTAATGCTACAGACATTGATAACACAGAATAATTGCAAGCAACCTAAATAGCTATCAATGGGGGTTAGTGGCTGGGTGCAATGTCTCACATCTGTAATCCCAGCACTTTGGGAGGTCACAGCAGGAGGATCACTTGAGGTCAGCAGTTTGAGGCTGCAGTGAGCTATGATTGTGCCACTGCGCTCCAGCCTAGGCAAAAGAGAGAGACCCTCTCTCAAAAAGAAAAATGGAGGTGGGGAACAACAGTTTATTAGGTTATAGTTAAAGGTTAAAGTATATCTATATAGAATGAAATACCATACAATCCTAAAGAAGGATGAGGCTGGGCGCAGTGGTTCACACCTGTAATCTCAACACTTCGGGAGGCTGAGGTGGGCGGATCACAAGGTCAGGAGTTCCAGACCAGCCTGGACGATATGGTGAAAACCCGTCTCTACTAAAAATACAAAAAATTAGCCAGGAGTGGTGGCGGGCGCCTGTAGTCCCAGCTACTCAGGAGGCTGAGGTGGGAGGATGGATTGAGCCCAGGAAGGTTGAGGCTGTAGTGAGTCGTAACTGTACCACTGTGCCACTGCCCTCCAGTCTGAATGACAGAGTGAGACCCAGTCTCAAATAAGAAAAAATAAGGATGAAGGCCGGGCACGGTGGCTCAAGCCTGTAATCCCAGCACTTTGGGAGGCCGAGGCGGGTGGATCACCAGGTCAAGAGATCGAGACCATCCTGGTCAACATGGTGAAACCCCGTCTCTACTAAAACTACAAAACATTAGCTGGGCATGGTGGCGCGTGCCTGTAATCCCAGCTACTCAGGAGGCTGAGGCAGGAGAATTGCCTGAACCCAGGAGGCGGAGGTTGCGGTGAGCCGAGATCGCGCCATTGCACTCCAGCCTGGGTAACATGAGTGAAACTCCATCTCAAAAAAAAAAAAAAAAAAAAAAAAGAAAAAATAAGGATGAGAGACAGCTTTACATCCCATGTGGCATTGTGAAAATGGTAATTTCAAAATTCCATATGAGTTCAAGTATTTATTCATTAGAGGGATTTAAATATATATAACTGAATCTACAATAACATACACCAAATTAAGAAGTCCTTTACCTGAGGTTTTCCATAAGCACATATACTTTTTCCTATATGTTAAAAGTAAGTATTGCCATGGAGGGGAAAAAAGACTTGAAGGAAATATCACATGGGAAGTGAGAAGGGATATAATGGTAACAGGCATGACATTTCTCAAGAGTTTAAAAAGGTGTGACTCCACAGGAACATAAGCTCTTCTGAATTCAGGAGGAGCTGGAACATCTTGTGAGCTGGAGGACACTGCGTACCCAGGATACTTGGCGCCCAGCCTCGGGGCAGCGGCACCCTGGTGTAAGTGACGGAAGTGAGCCCTGGTGTCCCCCATGACCCAGCCTCCATCACCCCACCGTGTCTTTCCTGTGCTACACACTGGGAAACCACGGGCTAATCAGTATTTTCTGGAAAGAGAAAAAAGTCCCTGTGAGCTTTCTCACATCCATCTCTCCTCTGATGATTTCAGCCAACTTGTGTTTCCAAGTGAATGCATCAGGACACTCTTCAAAAGTCAAAGCACCCAGGTAGAAAGGTTGGCCCAATCCAAGGCCTTGCTTACTGGGTTAAGAGCTTAGACTCTAGAGTGAACTAAACTTGGGTTTCAATCTAAGGGGTCACTTAAAAGCTGTCTGACCTTGGACCAGTTTCTCTAAACTTCAGCTTCCTAATTTACAAAATACAGTACTTTTGGCCAGGTGCAGTGGCTCACACCTGTAATCCCAGCACTCTGGTAGGTCGAGGTGGGTGGATCACTTGAAGCCAGGAGCTCAAGACCAGCCTGGCCAACATGGTGAAAACCTGTCTCTACTAAAAATACAAAACTTAGCAGGGCACAGTGGTGTATGCCTATAATCCCAGCTACTCAAGAGGCTGAGGCACAAGAATTGCTTGAACCCGGCAGGGAGAGGCTGCAATGAGCTGAGATCATGCCACGGCACTCAAACCAGGAGTGAGAAGGGTCAAAATTTTTTAAAATAAAATAAAATATAGTACTACATCAAAGGGTGGGTGAAATCACTGCATGAAAATTTGTGTAAAGTAATGGCAGAGAGGGGACACATGGCATTATGATCTGCTATTATTACTAACACTATTGTTATTAACAGTAGCATTATAACTTTGGGAGGCCGAGGCGGGTGGATCACGAGGTCAAGAGATTGAGACCATCCTGGTCAACATGGTGAAACCCCGTCTCTACTAAAAATACAAAAAATTAGCTGGGCATGGTGGTGCGTGCCTGTAATCCCAGCTACTTGGGAGGCTGAGGCAGGAGAATTGCCTGAACCCAGGAGGCGGAGGTTG
>NW_022436991.1:6220490-6224304 GCF_009761245.1 Sapajus apella | reverse complement strand
AAAAAAAAAAAAAAAAAAACAGTAGCATTATGATTTTCAATTTGGAATCCTCAGGGCCTGGCATAATAGGTAATCAATAAATGTTGGGCTTGTTAACAGAGGGTACCTCTGGAAGAAGGGACAGAAGTTACTGTATACATATCTGCATTATTTAAACGTTTAATATTGTACTGCCTCTATAATAAAGAAAAAAGGGCCAGGCACGGTGGCTTACGCCTGTAATCCCTTTGTTACCACTTTGGGAGGTGGAGGTGGGTGGATCACCTGAGGTCAGGAGTTCAAGACCAGCCTGGTCAACCCAGTGAAACCCCATCTCTACTAAAAATACAAAAATTAGCTGGGTTTGGTGGTAGGCGCCTGTAATCCCAGCTACTTGGGAGGCTGAGGCAGGAGAATAGCTTGAACCCAGGAGACGAAGGTTGCAGTGGTCCAAGATAGTACCATTGCCCTCCCGCCTGGGCAACAGAGTGAAACTCCATCTCAAAAAGGAAAAAAACAAATAAAAAAGAGGTTAATAAGCCCAGATGAGCCAGTCTTCTGCAAGGCTACTTTACTCATGAAGCACTTAGTTCTGGCACAATGAACTGTGAAACGCCCAAGATCTTACACAAATCATTGAGACCTGAAAATAAATACACTGGTCCAGGTGGGGTGGCTCACACCTGCAATTCCAGCACTGTGGAGGGCTGAAGTGGGAGGATTAATTGAGCCCAGCAGTTGAAGACCAGCCTGGGCAACATGGCGAGACCCCCCTCTATCCAATTTAAAAAAAAATTTTTTTTCCAAAAAAAAAAACAAAATTAAAAAAACACATTGGCTCCAAAATACAAAGAGAAAATTACAAAATAGAAATTCATAAATGTTTATTTTACTTTTATTTATGTATTTATTTATTTTGAGACAAAGTCTCACTCTGTCACCCAGGCTGGAGTGCAATGGTATGATTTTGGCTCACTGCAACCTCCGCCTCCTGGGTTCAGGCAATTCTCCTGCCTCAGCCTCCTGAGTAGCTGGGATTACAGGCACCCACCACCACACCCAGCTAATTTTTGTACTTTTAGTAGAGATGAGGTTTCTCCATGTTGGCCAGGGAGGTCTTTAACTTCTGACCCCAGGTGATCCACCCACCTCAGTCTCCCAAAGTGCTGGGATTACAGGCGGGAGCCACCACATCAGACCTTAACAAAACAATTCTTAACAAAACTCTCAAAATTATAAAAGCACAAAAATCCATTCAGAGTCTTTCTCTAGAATAAACATGTATTTTAAATAAAGGATGTAATTTTGATACGTCTCATGGGACATGAGGTGAGCTCCAGACATATTTGTGCCCTGGAAAGTTGAAAATGGCCCAGCATATGAGCCCCCCATTCCCACCGGCTCCTTACCTCTTTCACATAGAAGATGATAATGAATTTCAAGGTTGCAATTGCAGGGAGAAGGGGTGAGAAAAAGGCTCCAATCCAGCAGATGGTTTGCCCATAAACTATCCCCAGGACGTTATCAGGAATGGCAAACTCCTGCTGCCCCCAGCACTGAATCAGCTTCCAAGAGGAACAGTAGGTCACCAGGAGCCTGGAAACAGACAGTCCTCACCTGGGCTACTGGCGTCTCCCAAGGCCACAGAACCACATCACAAAGATCAGGGCTATTTCCACACATATTTCTCATGGACACTGGCTAGTCATATGTCTTAAAGATGCAGAATAAGCTGGGCTCGGTGGCTCACGCGTGTAATCCCAGCACTTTGGGAGGTCGAGGCAGACGGATCACGAGGTCAGGAGTTTGAGACCAGCCTGGACAACATGGTGAAACCCCGTCTCTACTAAAAATATAGAAATTAGCCGGGCGTGGGGGAAGGCACCTGTAATCCCAGCTACTTGGGAGGCTGAGGCAGGAGAAACACTTGAACCTGGGAGGTGGAGGTTCCAGTGAGCTGAGACCAGACAACGCCATTGCACTCCAGCCTGGGCAACAGAACAAGACTCCATCTCAAAAATAAAAAAACAAAAAAAAAAACAATGCAGAATATAATAAATTCTGGAATCATTAAGATCAGGGTCCAAGTCTCAGATATACAGTTCAGCACCCAAATTGATACAGTCCTTGACCTTTTTTCTTTTTTTGAGACAGGGTCTCACTGTCACCCAGGCTGGAGTGCAGTGGGGCCATCATAGCTCACTGTACCCTCGACCTCCAAGGCTCAAGCCATCTTCCTGCCTCAGCTTCCCAAGTGGCTGAGATGACATGTGCATACTTGACTAATTTTTTTTCCTTGTAGGGATAGGGTCTTGCTATTTTGTCCAGGCTGGTCTCAAACTCCTGGCCTCAAATAATCCCCCTGCCTTGGCGTCCCCAGTGCTAGGATTATGAGTGTGAGCCACTGTGCCAGGGCTTTCTGATTTATTTATTTATTTATTTAGAGATGGAGTCTTGCTCTGTCGTGCTGGAGTGCAGTGGCACGATCTCGACTCACTGCAACCTCTGACTCCCACATTCAAGCGATTCTCCTGCCTCAGCCTCTCGAGTAGCTGGGACTACAGACACGTGCCACCACACCCAGCTAATTTTTGTATTTTTAGTAGAGACGGGGTTTCACCATGTTGGCCAGGCTGCTCTCGATCTGCTGGCCTCGTGATCCACCTGCCTCAGCCTCCCAAAGTACAGGGATTACAGGCATGAGCCACCACGCCCAGCCTTTCATATTTATTTTTAAGGGCTCACTGGACCACTGGCCTCTGCCTACATTATCTGCATATGTGGGTAAAGAGTGGTAAGCGAACAGAGAATAATAACAGAAATGACAACACAGTTTATGATAACCATGATGGTGATAGTTAATGTTTTGTTGAGTTCTGTACTGTGGAGTGTTCCCAGTGCTTTTATCTGCATTAATTACCTCATTTACTACAACACAGTTACTGGTGGGTACTATCGCTATCTCCATTTTACAGGTGAGACAATAGACACAGAGCTTAAGTAACTTGCCCAAGATAACATGACTAGCAAGAGGCAGGGAGGGAGCTTGAACCCAGATCAGGAGACAGGCGTCCACCGCAGCCTGGAGGGTCTGCACCTCTTGTGCTGATGGCAGAAGGTCATTCCCAGCAAAACCTCATGGAGAGTGACCCCGTTTCTGCTCTTCATGCTGCCTCTAGATGAACAACTAATGAATGCTGAGGTCACCAGCCTAGAGCTGCTTGAAAGTTTCCCTTGTGGATAGGTGCAATGGTTCAAACCTGTAATCCCAGCACTTTGGAAGGCTGAAGCAGGAGGATCACTGGAGGCCAGTTTGAGACCAGCCTGGGCAACATAGCAAGACCCCCTCTCTACAAAAAATTTAAAAATTAGCAAGCATGGTGATGCATGCCTGTAGTCCAGGTACTCCTTGGGAGGCTAAGGCAGAAGGATCACTTGAACCCAGGCTGCAGTGAGCCATGATTGCACCAGTGCACTCCAGCCTGGGTGACAGAGCAAGATCCTGCCAGGAAATAAAAGAAAAGAAAAGAAAAGAAAGGAAAGGAAAGGAAAGAGAGAGAGGAAGGAAGGAAGGAAGGAAGGAAGGAGGGAGGGAGGGAGGGGAAGGGGAAGGAAGGGAGAAAGAACGAAAGAGAGAGGGAGAGAAAGAAAGAAAGAAAAAGAAAGAAGAAAGAAAGAAAGAAAAAGAAAGAAAGAAAGACGGAAAGGAAGGAAGGAAGGAAGGAAAGAGAGAGAGAGAGAAAGAAAGAAAGAAAGAAAGAAAGAAAGAAAGAAAGAAAGAAAGAAAGAAAGAAAGAAAGAAAGAAAGAAAGAAAGAAAGAGAAAGAAAGAAAAA
>NW_022436991.1:6211624-6220390 GCF_009761245.1 Sapajus apella | reverse complement strand
AGAAAGAAAGATAGAAAGAAAGAAAGAAAGAAAGAAAGAAAGAGAGAGAGAAAGAAAGAAAGAAAGAAAGAAAGAAAGAAAGAGAGAAAGAAAGAAAGAGTTACCAGTTGTCAGATTTCCAGGGCTGTAGAGTCATTTGGCACCTTCTGGAATGCAGCTGCAATGGGATCCTCCAGTTGTGTTTGTGTGTGCGCTTGCGTGTGTGTGTTGGGGGATAAGAACAGCACTCCCACACTTACTTTCTAGGGAAATCCACGAAGAGTGTCACAGCCAAGATGATGATGAAGTCAAAGATCATCAGCTTGTACATTTCCTGCCCAACCTGGGTCTCCCAGCACTGAAACCAAAAAGAGTGAGGGAAACTGAAAGACCCTACCTGAGGCAGAGAAATCCAGGCTTCCAAGACACCATCTAATTCCCTTTCCAACTCCAGATCCTGCGGCTCCAGCTAGGGCATCAGCTGATGCAATGCTGGGCCTCAGAACAGACTGGTTTCCAACCCCTCAGACGTGCCTGGGTTGGACTCCGTGGGACCAGACTCTGTCTCATCACTAGAACTAGAAAGTGGAGCAACTGCAGTTCAAACCCGTGACTTCAACCGCTGTTCTCTTGACCATGACGCGGTACTCCAGAAGGACCCACCCAGCCGAATGCCCCAGCCCCACAGCTCACTGGGTAGAGTTTCTGGTTGTAGCCGCAGAGGTCACATGTGTCATCATCACAGGATGTGATCTTGGAGCCCAGCGTGAACACCAGGACACATATCGTGGCCAGCCGCATAAAGACACACCTTCAGGAAGAGGAGGGGAGAAGATGGGAAGAAGAGGCCCTCAGGGCAGCTGGTCCCTTGGAACTGGGGCTAGGGAATGTAGAAGCTGCCTTTCTTTGCTGCTGTTATTGTTTTGTTTCGTTTTTTGAGATGGAGCCTTTGCTCTGTCGCCCAGGCTGGAGTGCAGTGGCATGATCTCAGCTCTCCCGCCTCAGCCTCCTGAGTAGCTGGGATTACAGCTGTCTGCCACCACACCCAGCTAATTTTTTTTTTTTTTTTTTTTTTTTTTTAGTAGAGATGAGGTTTCATCATGTTGCCCAGGTGGTGTTGAACTCCTGGCCTCAAGCTATCTGCCCGCCTGGACCTCCCAAAGTGCAGGGATTACAGGAGTGAGCCACCATGCGCAGCCCAAAGCTGCCTTCCTTAAAAGCAAACCCCAGCCAGGAATAGTGGCACATGCCTGTAATCCCAGCGCTTTGGGAGGTAGAGACCAGAGGATCACGTGAGCCCAGGAGTTTGAGACCAACCTGAGCAACAAAGTCAGACCGCCACCCCCAGCCATCTCTATAAAAAAATAAAAATAAAAATTAGCCAGGTGTGATGGTGACCCAGCTACACTGGAGGCTGAGTCAGGAGCATCACTTGAGCCCAGGAAGTCAAGGCTACAGTGAGCCAAGATTGCACCACTGTACTTCAGCCTCAGGGACAGAGTGAGACCCTTTCTTTAAAAAAAGAAATAGGGCACAGTGGCTCATGCCTATAATCCCAGCCCTTTGGGAGGCCGAGGCAGCTGGATCACCTGAGGTCAGGAGTTCAAGACCGGCCTGGTCAATATGGTGAAACCATCTCTACTAAAAGTACAAAAATTAGCTGGGTGTGGTGGCACACACCTGTAGTCCCAGCTACTCAGGAGGCTGAGGCAGGAGAATTGCTTGAACCTGGGAGGCAGAGGTTGCAGTGAGCCAAGATCGCACCACTGCACTCCAGCCTTGGCGACAGAACGAAACTCCATCTCAAAAAGAAAAAAGCAAACCCCTAAATGGATACAGAATTTCTGTTGGGGCTGATAAAAAGGTTCTGGAGATGGATGGTGGTGATGGCTGCACCACACTGGGACTGTATGTATTTAATGCAACTGAACTGTACACCTACTATGGTTAAAATGGTAACTTTTATGTTACTACAATCTTTTTTTTTCTTTTTTTTTCGAGACTGAGTCTTGCTCTGTCATCCAGGCTGGGGTACAGTGATGCGATCTTGGCTTACCGCAACTTCTGCTTCCCGGGTTCAAGTGATTCTTCTACCTCAGCCTCCAGAGTAGCTGGGACTATAGGCACCCAGCTAATTTTTGCATTTTTGTAAAGATGGGTTTCACCATGTTGGCCAGGCTGATCTCAATCTCATGACCTGGTGATCTGCCCACCTCGGCCTCCCAAAGTGCTGGGATTACAGGCGTGAGCCACCGCGCCCAGCCAGTTACTACAATTTTTTTAAAAACATCAGAAAGCTGGGACCTCCTAATTCCGTGAGGATGTAGTGACACTATAGGACATGACAAATTCCTAAAACAATCAATTGAATCTTTTCTGTATCAGTGCTGAGGGATGTCTGGTATGCTGAAAAGTGAAAAAAAAGTATGCTGCAGAGATATCACATAAATATGATCCTATTTTTAGAAGAAAACAAAACCTGAGTGTTGGCAGGAACATCACGAACTGTGCGGACAAAAACACACTGGATTCGAGGGAGGTAGGTGGAGATGGTGAGTTTTTGTTTTCATTTGTTTTTTTTAAGATGATTTTCTATTCTTTGGTTTGTAATACAAAAATAAATAGACACACTAAAGAATGAGGGAGGCTGGGCGTGGAGGCGCACACCTGTAATCCCAACACTTTGGGAGGCTCAGGCGGGAGGATTGCTTGAGCCCTGGCATTTGAGAGCACCTTGGGCAACATGAGGAGATCCTGTCTCTACAAAAAATTTAAAAATAAGCTTGGCGTGGTTGCGTGCACCTGTAATCCCAGCTACTCGGGAGGTAGAGGCAGGAGGGTCATTTGAGCTCAGGAGGTTAAGGCTGCAGTGACCTATGATTGTGCCACTGCACTCCAGCCTGGACAGCAGAGCAAGACCCAATCTCAAGAAGAAGCAAAGAGGCCGAGCACGGTGGCTCATGTCTGTAATCCCAGCACTCTGGGAGGCCGAGGCGGGCGGATCACAAGGTCAGGAGTTCAAGACCAGACTGGCCAACATGGTGAAACCCTGTATCTACTAAAAAATACAAAAATTACCTGGGCATGGTGGCTCGTGCCTGTAATCCCAGTTACTTTGAAGGCTGACGTAGGAGAATTGCTTGAACTGGGACCCAGGAGGCGGAGGTTGCAGTGAGCCAAGATGGAGCCACTGCTCTCCAGCCTGGGCTAGAGCAAGACTCCATCTCAAAAAAAAAAAAAAAAAAAGAAAAGAAAAGAATCGGGGGGAAAGCAAACCCACACCCTCTGCTCGCTCTTCATTTCTAACACCACCTTCTGTGCCTCTGCTGGGATGCAACAGGAAGGACAGGGTGCCACTGAAGAGGTTTCCTTAACTAAAAACTGAAACAGAATCTAACAAAAACTCTGAATCTACACAGTCATTTACAGCAACTATGGGCACAGAAAAACAAATTAAACACACCAGGAAGAAACAACGGACAAAATCCAGAATAGGAGCTGTTCTACAGGAAAATAAACCAGTTTCTTCCAGAAATCAAAGGCCTAACAAAAGGGGTGGGGAAATTCTGAAAAGAATAAAAGGGATTTAGGAGACAGAACAACCAAACACAGCTTGTGGCCTTGTTTGGACTTTGCTTTGAACAAATCAGCTGTGAAAAACCATCTGCAACCCCAGTGGGGAGACCGACTCAATTTTATTGTTGTGATCATGGTAAAGCCACCATCACTTAGAGATGTAATGAAGTTGGCTGGGCACAGTGGCTCATGCCTGTAATCCTAACACTTTGGGAGGCTAAGATGGGTGGATCATCTGAGGTCAGGAGTTCGAGACCAGCCTGGCCAACGTGGAAAAACCTCGTCTCTACTAAAAATACATTTTTAAAAATTACCCGGGTGTGGTGGCATGCACCTGTAGTCCCAGCTACTCGGGAGGTGAGGCAGGAGAATCGCTAGAACCCAGGAGGTAGAGGTTGCAGTGAGCCACGATCGCACCACTGCACTCCAGACCGGGTGACAGAGTAAGACTTCGTCTCAAAAACAAAAGGTATAATGAAGTGTTTACAGATTAAATGGCATGTTGCCTGAGGTTTGCTTAAAATAATTTAGCAAAGAAGTGAGGAATGGATGAAACAAGATTAGTAAAATGTTGGAAATGATTGAAATATAAGTGAAGGGCATGTGGGGATCGTTAGACTATTCATTTTATTTGAAAACTTTGAGACTGGGCATGGTGGCTCTTGCCTGTGATCCCAGTACTTGGGAGGTGGAAGTGGGAAAGTCACTTAAGCCCAGGAGTTCAAGACCAGCCTGGGCAACATAACAAACCCTGTCTCTACAAAAAAAAAAAAAAGAAAGAAAGAAAGAAAAAATTTGAATTATGATTGTACCACTGCACTCCAGCCTGAGGACAGAGTGAGATCCCATCTCAAAATAAAATAAAAAGAAAGAAAATTTCCAAAATAAGAATTTTTAAAAATAAGATGCAAATGCAATCTAAGGCATTTGAGAAACAGAAAGAAAATTCTCAAGTCCTGCACAGTCCCACCTGATCCTCTCCACTCATTTGTGTTAACTCCGTGGACTCTGCCTTATACCTGTCATTTCTTTTTCTTCTTTCTTTCCTTCTTTCTTTTTCTTTCTTTCTTTCCCCTTCCTGCCTTCTTCCTTCCTTCCTTTCCTTCCTTCCTTTCCTTCCTTCCTTCTTTGCTTCTTTCCTTCTTTCTTTCTTTCTTATTTCTGACAGTCTTGTTCTGTCACCAGGCAACCTCCACCTCCCAGTTTGAAGCGATTCTCCTGTCTCAGCCTCCTGAGTAGCTGGGACTACAGGCACATACCACCATGTCCGGCTAATAGGTTTCACCATGTTGGCAAAGATGGTCTCGATCTCTTGGCCTCATAATCTGCCTGCCTCAGCCTCCCAAAATGCTGGGATTACAAGTGTGAGCCACCGCACCCAGCCTATACCTGTCATTTCTGACAGCTTCAGAGCAACACCTCCTCTTAAGGTCCCAGCCTATGCCCTGTGCTATTATGTGGACCAAAAATACAATACCAAGGAGTAGGCTGGGTGCAGTAGCTCACGCCTATAATCCCAGCACTTTGGGAGGCCGAGGCGAGTGGATCATAAGGTCAAAAGATCGAGACAATACCAAGGAATAGACTCTTAAAGAGATTTCACCATATCTACAAATTCTGATTTGTTCACAGGGGCTTTTTGAAGGTTGAGGAGGACTCTTGGCTCAGCAGGAAAATGCACCACAATTGATTAGCAATGTCTGCCATGGGCAAGAGAGTGGGCAAGTGGTGACTGGCTTGACATGCCTGCTATCCTCATGTTAGGCATTACCTAAGAATTGTCAGCCGGATCTCAAAGCCTGGGGAATAATCCTCATAGTGGATGATCTTGGCAAAGATAATTGGGGTGATAAAATTGGCCAGCGTGATCACAATAGACGGTAGATACAATATCAAGAGGTTCTCTCCAAAAACCATCTTGTCAATTTCCTAGGAGGATAACAAAACTCATTAGTCAGGAGTACATAAGGAAGTTGCAACACAAAGAGAACAACAAAAAACTCAACTATGCGTGTTTGGCAAACAAAACATATTTGTCATCCAACATGGCTGGTAAACATAAATCACCGCCTTCCTTTTTTTTCAATTTTTTTTTTTTGAGATAGAGTCTTGCTCTGTCGCCCAGGCTAAAGTGCAGGGGCATGATCTCGGCTCACTGCAACCTCCGTCTCCCAGATTCAAGTGATTCTCCTGCCTCAGCCTCCCAAGTAGCTGGGACTACAGGCACCTGCTATCACACCTGGCTAATTTTTGTATTTTTAGTAGAGATGGGGTTTCACCATGTTGGTCATGTCTCAAACTCCTGACCTCAGGTGATCCACCCACCTTGACCTCCCAAAGCGCCAAGATTACAGGCATGAGCCACCGCGCCCAGTTGCCATCTCCTTCTTCAGGTGTTCACAAAGAGGTATCTAGTACTGTGCTGGAAGAAAACCAGGCTCTATTGGATTTATTAAGGGGATGTATAAGAAGACCCATGTATTCCGCATAAATGGGCAATTTAAAGTATATTCAAGGATGTAGAATTGATTGATTTGAAATTAAAGTAGCCATTCGCTGCTTTCACAGTAACAGACTATTTAGCCAATATATAGCTATCCACAATAAAAAGTAAATTTCCTAGCCTCCCTCCTAGCCAGGTACTACCATGTGAGTAAATTCTGGCCAAGGGGATATGAGTGGAAGTTTTTAGCATAACCTCCAGGTCATGCCCTTTAAAGGAAGAAATGTGTTCTCCTTAGCTCCATCTCCTTCTCCTTGGCTGGCCATGGTGGTAAGCTATCTTGCAACATACAGAAAACCATACCCAGCTAGGCATGGTGGCTCATGCCTGTAATCCCAGCACTTTGGGAGGCTGAGGCTGGTGGATCACTTGAAGCCAGGAGTTCTAGACCAGCCTGGCCAACCTGGTGAAACCCTGTCTCTACTAAAAATACAAAAATAAGCCAGGTGTGGTGGCAGGCACCTGATTCCAGCTACTTGGGAGGCTGAGGCAAGAAGATTAAACTTGAACCCAGGAGACGGAGGTTGCAGTGAGCAGAGATCGCACCACTGCACTTCATCCTGGGTGACAGAGCAACATTCTGTCTAAAAAAAAAAAAGAAAAGAAAACTATACCCTAAGGAGCCACAAGATGAATGGAACCTGGGCCCCTGTTGATTGATTTCATGAAGCAGAGCCACTAGACAAACTTGGATTTTTAAAACCACTGCTATTTTAGGTAAACCAAGGCCTTAGTTCATAAGGGATAAAACCCTACTTCAGCCGAGATTTGAATACTGCAAATTCCAGGAGCAGTAAGCATCTCGAACACTATACTGTAGATGCCTTTAAAAATTTCTTTTAAGGCCAGGCACAGTAGGATGCCTAGGTGGGTGGATCTCTTGAGGTCAGGAGGTTGAGACCAGCCTGGCCAATATGGTGAAACCCTGTCTCTACTAAATATACAAAAATTAGCTGGGTGTGGTGGTGCAAGCCTGTAATGCCAGCTACTAGGGAGGCTGAGTCACGAGAATCTCTTAAACCTGGGATGTGGAGGTTGCAGTGAGCTGAGGTTCACACTTCAGACTGAGTGACCGAGTAAGACTGTCTCAACCAAAAAAAAAAAAAAATTGCTTTAAGAGTGGAAACTGATCACCTCTGATTTTCAGTTCTTGATTATATCAGCCAAACTTGTATCTCCATATGTAAAATAGAAATGATGATGATATCTACTGTTTTCTTTTTTTTTTTTTTTTTTTTTTGAGATGGAGTTTCACTCTTGTTACCCAGGCTGGAGTGCAATGGCGCGATCTCGGCTCACCACAACCTCCGCCTCCTGGGTTCAGGCAATTCTCCTGCCTCAGCCTCCTGAGTAGCTGGGATTACAGGCACGCGCCACCATGCCCAGCTAATTTTTTGTATTTTTAGTAGAGACGGGGTTTCACCATGTTGACCAGGATGGTCTCGATCTCTTGACCTTGTGATCCACCCGCCTCGGCCTCCCAAAGTGCTGGGATTACAGGCTTGAGCCACCGCGCCCGGCCTGATATCTACTGTTTTCAATGCACTTAGCATAACGTCCAGCCAGAATACAAGTTAACTTACCTTTTTCATGTGCTCTTGCGAGAAGACAGTTGCTACATATATTGCATAAAAGCATGCCCCTAAAACAGCCAGAACAATACAGTTCAAAAACAGTCTCAAAGAGTAAATGCGTATTGTTTCTTCTGAGGTCCTTTCTGCTATTTTCTGCCGTATTCTTTCTTCTTCCAGATCTGCCTGAAGATAAAAGAAAATTCATTTGTGAGCAGTGGGATGAAGGGATGCTCAGGTATAGAAACTGATTCATCATTCTCCCCCCCCCGTCCATCTTTAAAAGTTCGGCCAGGCATGGTGGCTCACTCTTGTAAGCCCAGCACTGCAGGAGGCCAAGGTAGGAGGATCATGTGAGCCCAGGAGTTCAAACACTGGCAACATAGTGAGAGTCTCAACAAAAAAACAGAAAAATTAGCTGGGCATGGTGATGAGTGCCTGTAGTCCCTGCTACTTGGGAGGCTGAGGAGGAAAGATTACTTGAGCCTGGGATTTTGAGTCAGCAGTGATCTACGATCACGTCACTCTACTCCTGCCTGGGCAACAGAGTGAAATGCTATCTCAGAAAAACAAACAAACGAAAAAGACTTCCTTTAAATATTCATCTCCCCTAAGATACCATCCTAGAGTTCAACTACTTTTTATGTCTACTAAAGGCATAAGTAAAGGTAGAATCTCCTTTTTATTTTATTTTATTTTTGACAGAATCTCACTCTGTTGCTCTGGCTGCAGTGCAGTGGTGAGCTCTTGGCTCACCAAAACCTCCTCCTCTCGGGTTCAAGCAGAGAGCCTCAGCATCCCGCAGCTGGGATTACAGGCATGCCACCATGCCCAGTTAATTTTTGTATTTTTAGTAGAGATGAGGTTTCGCCATGTTGGCCACTGGTCTTGAACTCCTGACCTCAGGTGATCCACCAGCCTCGGCCCCCCAAAGTGCTGGGATTACAGGCATGAGCCACTGTGCCCAACCAAACCTCCTATTTAAGACTGCAATTTGCCGGGCATGGTGGCTCATGCCTGTAATTCAAGCACTTTGGAGGCCAAGGCGGGCGGATCACCTGAGGTCAGGAGTTCAAAACCAGCCTGACCAACATAGTGAAACCCCATATTTAAAAAAAAAAAAAAAAAAAAAAAAAA